>NC_090940.1:558680575-558983605 GCF_040938575.1 Ambystoma mexicanum
CCTGAAGGGATTCATTAACCGCCTTGCCAAAAGGTTGTTCCCATCGAAGGGCATGTCCAAAACCTTGGTCTGAACGTCCTGGCGGAAATCCGTCGCCCTGAGCCATCCTCGTCATCTCAGGCAAACGCTGTTGCCCAACTGACGGAAACCGGTGTCTGCGATGTCCGTAGCCCCCGTAATGGTGTGGTCCGAGGCAATCTCTCCTTCCTGCAAGATTTCCAGGGCCTCAGCCCTCTTGGCATCCGGAAGGAAGTCCAACAGAGGGGCGATCTTGAACCACAACTCCCTGTCGTAGCGGGCTACGATGGCCAGGGCGTTCGGCTGCCTTGATGGTTGTCGCTGCAGATGAGATGACCCGTCGTCCCATCGCATCCAGTTTCCTACCCTCGCTGTCCGGAGGGGAGGTTGAGGTCGAGGCCGATGCGCCCCCCCCCCCCACTTTCTTCTTGGCCGCCACCGAAACGAACGAGTCCGGGGTAGGTTGCGCCCTAAGGCACAAGGGGGCAGCGTCGGGGATCCGGTACTTCTTCTTGTACCGGTCCCTCTTCGCAGGAGCCGTGACAGGGTTCTTGAGGAGGGCGAGCCCCTCATCCCAGATGTCATCAAGAAGCGGTACGGCAAGGACTGTCTTCCTTTTAGCCTTGCGCCGCTGGTAAAGGAACCCCTCCTTCTTCTTTTCCTCGGGGCAGAGCTGGAAGTGCTCGGATGCCCTGGAGATCATTGCATGGAAGGATCCAATCTCGTCGGGCGGGGACGCCCGGGCAGGGGGCGACAGGGGACACGTCCCGTTGTCGCCTCCGTCGTCATTCGTACCCGTCATAGTCGTGTCCATGCCTGTATCATCCCCGTGGGTAGTGGACCGGGGGGAGGGCAGAGAAGGCCGCAGAGGCGGGAGAGGAGGCCTAGGATGCGTCCTCCTCCCCTTAAGCGGTGGGCTCCCCGAAGGTCCTGTCTCCGGATCCTCCGTCGGGGGAAGGGGCAACCTAGTCCTTATCTCCGAGCATAAGGGCTGGATGGCTGACAAAATGGCCGCCGAGGTGTCCTGCGGTGCCGGAAACGACGGGAGCAAGGGCTCTTGAGGAGCCTCGTCTGCGTCACCGTCGCCCTCGTTGTCGCCCTCGTCGGGATCCCTCCCGATGGGCTGGGTCTCCTCCACGACTTGGATGAGCTCCTCTTCAGAGGTCGTGTCCATATCCATGACGGCCACCACCCCCTCCCCCCCTTTTCCAACGAGGACTTCGTGGGGGTCTTCTCGATGGGCCTGAAAGACGACTCCCTCCGCGGTGGCAGGGAGACTCTGGTACCTGAGGGCGCCTCCACTGGTGTAGCCTCCACAGGCTGAGCCAGGGCCGCGGCGACATCCTCAATCGAGGTCCTAGCAGGGTGAATCACGGCCAACGTCACCTTCTGTGCGCCCGGGGCCTTCACCTTCGGGGGAGGGTCCGAGCCTCGCTTCCACTCTGCCCGAGTCTTCGAGATCGACCGGGGCCTCTCCAGAAGCTTCGCCGGGTTCTCGGACTTCCTCTTACCCGAGCCAGAGCGTTGGCTCGTGGTCGATGGCGCAGGGGAGGGTGCGCCCTGCCTGGCAGCCAAGGAGCCCGACCGTTCGGCGCTCCCGGTGCCCGCGGACTCGCGGTGCTTAGCCTTTTGTTGGGCCCCCGTCGCCGGAGCACCCTCACAGGACTTAGAAGACCGCTCAGACTTCTTCTTCTTCTTCTTCTCACCTGGTGGGCTCTTACCTTCCAGCCAGTTGGCGAGACGCAGGTGGCGATCCTTCATGGTCCGCTCTGACATGTTTCCACAAAACGCGCAGTCCTTCTCCTTGTGCGTCTTGTCCTCATGGAGACAGTAGAGGCATAACGAATGCTCGTACTCCTTGAAAATGTTCTGAAGCTGGCATCCAGGGCAGGTCCTGAATAGCTTCCCGGGCGTCGAGCTCCCTTTCTCCTGGGCCATGTCCGGGGAAGGCCTCGGACCTTCTGGAATCCTCCAAAAGCGTAACTCGACAAAATCTTCACCCTTGAGGGGCGTAGAAAACTCCGAAACGGATCCCCGTTGATCGGAAGTAGAAACGGTGGAGCTTGAGGCTCTTTTAACCGAAAAAATGAGAAAATCTCCTGAAAAAAGCGCGAAAACGCAGCAAAACCTCGAGAGCTAAGCACGAGGACTCCCAACTCTTGAACGTGCAGTAAAAATCTGAGGATGGCTGCCAGGGGTGGGGCTTAGGGAGAGGGCAGTCATTGGCTGGGGGCAGTATGACCCAGAGACCAGTGATTGGTTACTACTGAGAAAGACAGATCAGAAACGAAACTGATACTGATTTTTTCTATACCGAGGATTCCCAGCCTGATGACAGGAAATATTCATGAGCATGTGAATCCATGCCAGAGCCCATGCTGGAGAAGTTTGATAATTAACTCCCCTTTGTGGAGTGTGTATATATGCGGAAGCCCGGAGGTGGTCAAGTGAGACTTCAGCCGGAGAAAGACGCTTAGGTCCGGCCTTCCTGTGAGCTGTGATGCTCTCGGCCTGGCTGTTCCTGGGGTCTTCCAGCCACTTCTGGGCGAGATGAGGAATTCTGTTACGCTCACGGTGATGTATTTCTTTTTGACTTCTTTACTTCTTCTGTGATCTATGTCATTGTTATTTTTATGAGTTACTTCTATGTACGTGTACGCTTTGAATAAATAGCCGTAAAGAGATGATTATTTTCTAAGAGTGCCAGGTTGTGAGTTATTGTGTCTGTCTGTTTATTGTTCCAAGTATTGCTCTATAATTGCATTGGTGACTTATGGTTGTTCCGTGCACTTTTCGGGGGAGAGCAATACATTTTTGGCGTCATGAACAGGATGCTCATGATGAGTTGTTCCGAGTATTCAAGAGTCTGTTGAAACGTAGATAGGATTTTGGTTGTCGTGTAAGTGAAGTTTTTGAATAGTGAAGTTTTTTTTTCTTTCTCGCTTTTGTAAGTGTTTTGAGTGCATGTGGGAGTGATTGCAGTGTGGAGAAGAAAATATATAGGTGTAGTGTTCAAGAAGAAGAACGTTACTGCTGGCGGTGACTGTTCTGATGTTGTTATTCCAGGCTGAACTAAGAGTCCATATGATAAGTTGGCTCAGGCGTGGGCATGTGGTGCTGGTTTAAGTGAAACATGGGATCAAGGATTGGGAGATGCCGAGCCGGCTGATGTAATTGCATGCTTGCAACAAGTTCCAGTAGAGCATGGCAAAGAATGTGCGGCATTAGGTAGGTGAGGTTGGGTTCTTTTGCATGCTTATAGGAAAATACATCAAATGAAGGTGGAAATGAAAAATGAGGTCTTGCGATTAGAGAGAGAGCTAGCTGCAGAACGACAGACTGCGTTAATGCAGCAGATTCAAATGAAACTGTTTAAAGATAAGGCCAACGCATATCAGGCGGTAGCCGAGAGGGCAGCAGTCAGAGTAGCCCGTTATAAATATAGGAAAAGACGGGAGGGGTCAATAAAAGAAAGGTGGCAACTGTAATCGCTACCGCTGGCGTAGACTGGGATCCGGACAAGTGGGATGGTGATATTTTTGATTCGACCAGTCTAGAAAGTAGTTCTGCAGATGAGTCTGACCCCAAACCAGAGGCGAAACAGAAAATAGTGGCGGCTAAGCCCGTTAGAAGATGGCGAGCCGGACCACATCCACAGAATCCTGGAGGCGGAATGGTGGATTTAACCACTTTGGAGGATTACACACAACAGGAGGTTGGGGAAATTATTACCCGTTTAAGGCAAAAATCAGGGGAAGCTTTATTGACATGGATGGTGAGATCGCTAGATGGGGGTGCTGCAGGGTTGTTGGTAGATTCTACTGATTCACCGCGTTTTTTACCCCTGTCAATTGACACCAATGTACAGGAGGAGGTCTTACGAGCAGGACCGCCCCCTGACGCAAATGGTCAAGATACACAGGTGTCTTTGTTGCGCCTGGTAGCCCAAGCATGTAACCGTAAATACCCTATTACCACAGATTGGGCCAGTGAAGAAACAAAGTGGTATACATTGAGAGAAGCAATTCAAAAAGTCAGAGAGCATGCAATGAAAGAGGCGATTCATATAGATGCTCCTGATCATATGGGAGCCGTGCCGCTCTCAGTTTCAACTCGAAACATGGTGATTAGAACTGCGCCACCCGCATACAAAAGTGTCATTATGACTTTGCTCATAGGTATGACGGGCAAGGCTACTGATGAGGTAGCAGATGCCATTAGGCAACTTGCAGACTTGGGACAGTGGGATAAGAGTGATAACAAGCCATGGGAGAGAGAGGGGCGTAGTGAGAGAACCGAAGGTAGGCGGCAAGATAGCAGAGACTCCCGAGTGTCCCGAAAAGACATGTTTTTGGCTTTGTTAAAATATGGCGTGCCACACGAGGAAATTGATGGCATTGAAAACACAGTAATGTATGAATTATACAAAAAGCGAGGACTTGCAGCCAAAGAGCGCTATAAACAGGTTAAGAAACAAGTAGTCACCACGCCACAGGGGGACACCTCACCTTCTGCTCCCCCTGCGGAAGAACAAGACGAAGGGTCTATGGGGACACCTTCCCGTACCAGCCAACTTACGCTGATTTGAGAAAGGTGGTGAGTGCGATATTAGAGGCAGAGTCGAGTCACACTCATTCGAAGTTTGACTAGGGCTTCGGCCAAGCTCCGACAGCGTCTGCCCGCATAAAGGTGGATAGGCGGCCTCATGTTGATGTGAAACTTTTTTGGGGGCCAGGAAATACACAAGGGGTGTGAGCATTGATAGACACCGGGGCGGAGGCCTCTTTGATTCATGGTAATCCAAGACGATTTAAAGGCAAACAGTTTACTATTACAGGTTTAGGGGGAAAGGAGAGAGGCAGGGAGGCTGTTCCAGAGGAAGGCACCTGCAGAGGATAAAGATCTACCCCTAAATATCTGTTTGTGAAAGCGGCCCACCCCCAGAGAGTTGATGGACGAGTGGAGGACTATAGTGGTAGAGTATTTAGGAAGAGAGCTTTTTAGATAGTGCCAGCCTCGGGCCCCAGAAGCCTTGTGAATTATGCAGAGGGTCTTGAACTTGATTCTTGCAGCCACAGGGAGTCAGTGGAGGGATTTCAGCACCGGAAAGATGTGGTCACTGGTCTTGAGGCCAAGGATAAGTCTTGCGGCTCTGTTCTGAATGAGTTGTAGAGGACCAAGAGTATGATATGATATGATATGGCATTTATAACGCGCCTATACACGAGTGTTTCAAGACGCGATGAGGCAAGGGAGGGGGAACAGGGGAAGACAGAGACAACGATCCTACTAGGCCAGGTGACATTGAGATTGTGAAGTAGGAAGGTTGAGAAAGAGGCTTTTGCAATAGTCCAGCCTAAAGAGAACCAGGGCACTTGAGATGGTGAGCCTCTGGGGGAAAGGGAGAAAATGTAGAATACCTCTGAGGAGGTGCAGTTGGTAGTGGGACGTTTTGGAGATGTCCGAGATGTGCGAAGAGAAAAAGAGAGTGGAGTCGAAGATGACCCCAAGGTTTTTTGCATCATTGGAAGGTGATGGTGCAGGGCCAAGGGAGGAAGGCCTGTGACAAAGTGGTAAAGCAGGAGCAGGGGTCCCAATGAGGACAATCTCTGTCTTACTGGCATTCAGGCAGAGATTGTTAGCAGCACACAAGGACTGAACTGCGGGTAGACAGTCAGGAATTGGTGAGGAGGAGGCGGCGGCTGAGGGTAGCCTGAAAGAGAGCTGCGTGTCATCCACATAACACTGAAAGTTAGAGGTAAAGGTAGAGATCCTTTGGGCCAAGGGAGCCATGTAGATATTGAAGAAACAGGGGGCCAGGTTAGATCCCTGGGGGATGCCGCAAGTAGAGAGAGTGATAGAGGAGAGAAAGGACCCAAGTTCCACCTGGGAGGGCCAGTCATAGAATCTAAACCCCCGCTCACGATAGTGAGGGGGATAAGCTATTGTTTTCCTCGCTCAAGCAGAAAGAATACGCCAACTGATGGACTCCTCTGCCATCTGTGGGCAGGTAACCTCTCTGGAAAGAAGGCTTGTGACAAAGTCACCATGGGCAAACCCTTTAAGAGGGTTAGGACTCTAGGGGCTGGGCTTGTCAACAAGGGCAATGAAGTGCTAGTGTCATGAAGTGCTACCTGGAGGAGATGTGTGGCGGCACATGGGGTCTCCTGCTGTCCCCCCCCACTCTTCCCAACCTTGTATGCAGGCTAGAGAGCAGGAAAGAGAATGATCAGAAGCAGGCCCAAGAAGAGAGCGGTGGAACCAAATACCTGCTAGGGTATCTAGGACTTGTGGTGAAAACCTCTGGTCTCTAAGTGACTCCCGAAGGAGTCTTCCACTGGACCGTTGTTTGGTTTTGATTGGCATAGGGCTAGATATGTATAGCTTCTGAGCACTGCGCTCTTGTGTTGGTCAAACCTTGGAACCCTTCCTGCTCCCACCTTCAAGGCTAAAAACCTTGTGGTCATCTTCGATTCCACTCTCTCCTTCTCTCCTCACATCTCTGACGTCTCTAAGAAGTCACACTACCAGCTGCACCCCCTCAGAGGTATTCTTCCTTTCCTCTCCTTCCGCCAGAAGCTCACTGTCTCCAGAGCTCTGGTTCTCTCCAGGCTGGACTATTGCAACAGCCTCTTTGTAAATCTGCCTGCTTCTACTCTCCTTCCTCTGCAACTTATCCAGAACAGAACTGCAAGACTTGTCCTTGGCCTCAAGCCCAGGGATTGTATCTGTCCAGGACTGAAATCTCTGCACTGGCTCCCAGTGGCTGGGAGGATTAAGTTCAAAACCGTCTGCATCGTCCACAAGGCCTTCTGGGGCCTCAATACCTTCAACTCTCTCTTCCTAAATACCTTCCTTCTCGATCCCTTCGCTCATCTGCCTCCAATTCCCTCAGGGTCAGTCGCTTCTCCAAGCAACGAGTTGGTGGTAGATCTCTCTCTTCGGCTGGGGCCTCCCTCTGGAACAGCCTCCCTGAAACTTGAGGAAAATCATCTTCGGTTCCATAAGCACGTCAAAACCTCTCTCTTCGCATCCGCTTTTCCTCCTCCTCTCCCTTGCTGATTTCCTGGCTAACACTCAAACTGCACTGGTTACCTGGCCACTCTCTGATCTTGGGCCCAGGTCCACTCCCCCACCAGTCGCACTCCTACACTGCCTTCCTGGCAACCCCCGCACTTGGTGACTGTTTTCTGTATCTCTACGGTCCCTCTTCCAACACTTGACACCGGACGTCTGCACTTACCCTTTCACTTGCCACCTGGCAGTACTTTTACTTATTGTTTATTTATTGGCTTCTCCCATGTACTGCACTGTCCTCTCCCCCTTGCCCCCCCCCCCGCACTTCTCCTTTCCCTTCCCATGCACTTGCACGATCTGAATGACTCCCGGATCGTTGTCTGTCTTCCCCATGTTCCCCTTTTCTTGCCTCGTCACGCCTTAAAACACTTGTGTATAGGCGCGTTATAAATGCCATATCATATCATAACGAAGGGTGGCCCGGAGGCTGAAGACTTAAGAGAAGGATTGAAGACTGTTGGCCCCTTTGTAATGTCGGGTGTTCCCGGAGGGGCAATTACTCGGAGGTGCCATAATGAGGCAATCAACATCTCAGAAGACTTTTCCTGACACTGTTTTATATAGAAGTCCCTTTTCGGTTTTGGAGCGTGCCCTGGTTCTATAGGCGTTAATAAAACCATTACCCCTGTAGTAATTTCGAAATAAAGCTATTGAAACGGTAACCCTTTGCCTCAGTCTGAGTCTTCTGCAAAAAGCGGTTCCCCTTTGCGGTAGCAGGCTATGCAGATGCTCAGTGTTATCGCGCCCCAACCCCCAGGGCAGGCCAATATAAAGGTCACGAGAGTGGGCTGCCAAACTTGAGCTCATTGACCCCAAAAGCACAGCCTCCGGCACAATACAATTTCCACACAGCGCCCCACCAGGGGTGGGCCGGGCTCAGTCAATACGACGAGGAAACGTTTACGAAAAATGTCTGGTTATGTTTTCAGCTTAATTAATGTTTGCCGTTGATTAAAATGGGTATTGACTTTTCTGCCACCAGGAAGGAGAAAATGAAAAGCTCATTGCTCTCATTAATTTTTGTTCAATTAGAAAAACAGCAACAGAAAAAGCTGTGACAGCAAATAAAGATTTAGGGCGCCGGGGAAGGGGCAAGGGTCCTGCTGGCCTGGGGGTCTTGAGGAAAATAGTACCGCCGCGTCCTTGTTTGAGTGATGCCGGGTGGGGGAAGGAGGCTCGCGCGACTGCTTCCCAATTAACATTTCAGTCGGTTTTATCCTTACACTTGCGAAATGCAATTTCACTTTTAATGGCTAGGCACCTGGGCAGCTCTCAGCCAATGAGAGCACGAGATTTCAGGCCACATCAGCCCTGTGGAAAAGACGATTACGAGCACGGCCATCAATCAGTCTGCAGCCTCCCAGCAGCGTGCAGGCGGTGCGGCAGGTCACGGTGGAGGTGTGCGGGTACCAGTGTCGGAAAAGCAGAGGGGGTGCTGCGTGCGGGCCCCAGTGCTGGGTCAGCAGGCGTTACTGCAGGTCAATACTAAAGTGTGTCGATGCTTGGGCTTCAGTAGCGAGCAGAACTGTCAGGATTGAGGTGCATCAGGAATCTGAACCCGGGCATGCCAGTAGCACTCTGCATGCAGGGCCGGGTGGAGGTGCATTTGCAGAGGTCGGGGCGTGGCCTCAGTTGTCGACCAGCGGGGGCTGCTGCGGGTCAGGGTTCGGGAGAGTTGTGCGCATGTGGGACCTGACCTCCACATTGAATGGCGGGCGAACGCGCCAGCGAAGGTGGCATGGCGGGCGCCGCCCCTTAGTGGGGGCTGCCCAGCCGGCCTCCTCCCCCCCCACTACTCAAGCAGGTCAGGGGGGCGGGGATCGGGGAGGAACACGCAGCCTGCCCCGGAAGGGACGGGAGCGTGCGAAACGTAAGGGGCGGGGCAGGGAGCCGAGGGAGAAGCAGGCCTCATAAAGGCACGGGTTTGCTCAGATACAAACACATTCTCCCTCGGTTCCTTGCCCCCACCGGATCGTGGATTTTTCCACAGGGAGGCCTGGGGGAGAGGGAACTGGGAGGATTTAGGGGCTCGGCAAGACGGAAGGGAGACATGGGGGGCAGCATAGATAGGATAGGGCTTCTGGTACAAGCAGCACTTGGGGGACGGAGGGGGGGGACAGAGTAGAGTAGAAAGGACTCAAAATAGACGGGCATCGCAAAGCGATGACCATATAGGCAGGCAGAAAGGTGTGGGCCGGCACCGGAGGTCGGGGTCGGCCTTAACGTACAGATGTGGGATATGTGTAGCGTTGGGGCACTTGTGGTGGTGCCGGTATAGGAACCTGATTACTAGCGAGGCACCGCGTGGCTGCCGGTTTTATCTAGACCCAAACACCGGACACGGTGAAGTGTCGGGGGAGGGGGGGCAGGGGATTCCCAACAAAGACCTAGAGAAAAGGGGGGGCCTATGCCAAAAGTCACTCATGGGAAATCTACAAACGGCCAGGGGTAGAGAGAGGTTAATAGCAAGGGCCGGGCTCAACCTGAGGCGTCCACCGGACGAGGAGGGTAAGGGAGAGGGGGGGGGGGAGGGCAAGGGATACCTAGGTAGCCGCACACAGAGTAGTGTACCTGTGGTGGTGAATGACGGATCGCCTGTAAGATAACTCCAAGACTTTATGCAAAATAAAGCTGCTGAGGCATTTTACTCTTCCAACTTTACAAGGTGTCTGAGTTGTTTCTTCAACATGTGATGTATGACATATGCCGGGGGGGCATGAGGGGAGGAGGGGGGGGTGAGGGGCCAGGTCATGGAGGAGGGGGGGGGACAAGGCACTGGGGTGCCCACGCTAAGAGTAAAACATGCTGAAGGAGGTTGTGGCTGAGATGCACTAGGAGAGCAGCGTGCATGCATGGTGTTGCAGCTGGCGGTTGAGTTGGATCTAAAGAGCTGTGTACGGGGCCCACATTGGAAAGCCCCCCGCTATATGCGCACAATGTTCCAGTCCACGTCAGGCTTGACTGCTTGAGGTGTGTGTATTTCTGTTCTACTCTCCCACCCGCCCTTCACCCCATCCCTCCAGGGCACGCCATGGAAAGAGAGCAAGGCCGCGCTGCTGACATTGCAGCGAGCGATGAGGAGCGCGACGGGCCTCAGCCGCGTATCGCAGGGCTCCGGGGATGGGGCGCCGCCGCCGTGCAGATAGCAAGCAGTGTTGCCAGGTCGGAAGGAAAAAATAAGCTGAATGCCCTTCCAAATAAACCTGACTCCCATCCAAATAAGCGGAAAAAACAAGCGCGCACCTAAAAAGTTGTGGAAAGGTCTCAAAAGTAAGAAACATAACACAACAAGAAAAACATACATAGACAGAACACTGACATAGTGTGTTAGAACAACAACATTTTATTGCATGGTGACTAGAAGTCCCAGATTGCAAAATAATATGGCCCTGAAATATTTGTATTTATTGTTTTATATAGCGCCTTAATCCAAGGCGCTATATAATATTTTAACATGACCAATTGGAAGCTGAAAAGAAACATGGCCTTCCTGAATACATCTATCTGAGAAAATGTTGTAAATAGATTCCAATAATCCTCTAACCCAGTCTTGCAAAAAAGTTTTCAAAAAATAAATAAATAAAGGATGTTAGTGGATAATGCTTCAGCACTGGGGATATCACCAGGATAATATTGCTATAGAGTGACGCTTGCTAAACTAAACCAATCCCCTTCTTTACATGTCAGTGTGTCTGTCTGCATGACAAAACTTTTAAAGTGCGCTTTTTTTGCATGTGTTTAGGCATTTGGCATTGATGGGTCACCTGGTGGGCAAGTAACGATCCCATCAGTGCCAAACACTTAAGCATATGCAAAATACAGGGCGCACCGGAGAGCAAGACAAAGCAGCAATTGCTGTCAAGTGCTGCCAGCAGCCCAGTGCAGGATGCTCTGTGCGACGTGTAATGGGCTTAACAGAAATATAAACAATCCCAATGACACGCGCAGACGGTCCAACAAGCGGACAAAAACCGCGACAAGCGACCTCCAAATATTATAAGCGACTTTGGGCAAAAACAAGCCCAAAGTCGCTTATAATAAGCGGACCTGGCAACACTGATAGCAAGGCGCCGCGTGCGCGTCCAGCGCCTGTCTGCACGTCTCTCATTGGTTGCGGAAGTGGCTGCAGGGACGTCATTTCACCAAAATGCCTGGGGTAGCGGAAGTGGCATCACACGACCCTTGACCCCTGTTGACATCACAGGAAGTGATGTCATTTGACCCCACCCTGAAGTGATATCGTGGGACACTATGGAACACGACCTTTCACCCGTTGACTATGAAAAATATGGTTACGATATCACTATAATGTGATGTACATTTCATACAAGAATGGATCACCATATGCATCGTTAAGATCAGCCCATATTACCAAATTACTGTGAATGCAAGCAGAAGGCCATGACCAAATAATAATGATGTGTTATTATATAGCACTTATGCTTAAAGGCATGGTCTAGTAAAAAATGTTATTGTCCCTACGGGTCGGCCATGTTTTTTTAAGCCTAAGTGGCTCGATTTTAGAAAACTTTCCTATGGACCTTACCCGAGTTTTCGTCCATTAAACGCACGCGAAAACAAGCACCAGGGAGCCGCCATTTTCTGATAATCCTATCTTTTCCCCGATCGCCCTGGCTGACCTGCTTTTGCGGCACTAAATCAATTCCCCCGCCCCTGAGCCTGTCATCAGCAGACTCGTACCGTCCATTTCCCAACGCCAAAGCACGTCTCGTGTCAACATTCGCTGCGCTTCAGCTAATGACGTGTCGCCATGGAAATGGCAGGACGCCTCTCTCCTCAATAAGTATAAACAGACCGTTTCACAACACACAGCAGCCGATTTTCGATTCCATTCCTCTCTCTGTGTTATTTTGAGTATTCTGTGACTCGTTTCAGTGCTCTGGTCAGCTACCTTCGCCGCTTGTAGCCCGTGTGAACAGATACCAGTACCACCACTATAAATTATTTTAGTTTGTTTAAAACACAATGGCTACAATAATGCCCTACATGTACGAGCCCGAGTATACCGAGGAGGAATACTGGAAAGGGAAGCACGCGAAAACGATGGGGATTCGGACGGCAGTTGGCAGGACGAATCAACAGATGAAGAGCCTGGGCCTAGTCGAATGGACGGCGTCTCCACCTGGTGCAAATGCAATCGGTGCGAGCTAATGCCAACTGAGGACGAGAACTGCTGCTGCCGAGAAAACTCGGGATGCCTGGCCTACATTTCGGAAGGCGAGCCACGACCGCAATGCATCACCGAGCTGCCAGACTTCAGGGCAGCCTGCCTCACACGGGCCGTGTCGAGAATAATGATGGTGCTTATGCACGAACTTCGAGCAACTGTTCGTCCTCGTAATCCGAGTAACGAGTAAGTATACTCTGCTTGTCATGCCACTCCTATTTCATGTTCTTCTACTATATCCAAAATTACATCTACATATCATTGTAACGCATGTAAGTCGTTCAATAGTGTGCATTGTCTAGATAGTATTTGTCCGTGTAAAATGCCATTAGTTACAAGAATTGTCATTGACAACAAACGTTTATTAAACTTATCTTGGTCATTTAAAAACAGTTTGTTTCATTCCTTTTCACAGGTGCTACAGGCTGGTGGCCTATCGTTCCTTTACATGGTGGCTTCATGGGAGGCTTGGACACCGCGTTCGAAGAGTGATACCCGCCTGTGCCGTTCGTGCCATTAGAGAAACGTTCCCGAGTGACAGCGGTCAGTACAGGGGATTTTCTCTCGCTGTGCTGCAACCTGACCTGTATAATCTTTAAAGTCTTGTATTTTTGTGTCATGAAAATAAGATACAAAATAAAACACCACATATATTTTAACAACGGTTGCCTCGATTTTTTAAATGAATCAAGTGTGTCTCCATTCAAGGATGGACGTCAGACATCTGTGCTCCGAATGGGTGAAGGTCTGGTTGCTGTGAAGCAGGGAGGTCACTATCTATCTAAGCTAACATAACATATTCTCGATAATGCATGCACTAAAACACACTTGGTCAAAGTCTTTCAGTAGGTTATGTCTCTATAAAAGTCACACATATATCTATACTAACATTTACCATTGGATTATACAGTCTTGACCACTATAATACACCGGTTGAAGTGTGGGTCTGTGCTCACAAGAATCTCCGGTATGTGGCATTTGTTATTGATAAGCAACGATATACTATCATTGATATAAAGGCGATATACTGTATATTGATATTAAGGCGGTTCACGCCGGTGGATGCGCGCTGGTATGGGGGGCTGTCAGGGGCGCGAAAGGCCAAGGTGCCAAACTACATGTACACTTCAAAAGGTGTCCCACGCCAAGGGGCCATTGTTCACATGGTCTCCTCAGACCCCGTGTCTCCAGGCAGGCCTCCCCTGAGGTAGGCCGCCCCCCTGCAATCCACATAAGTGTGTCTCAATTCAGCAGTCTTCCTGTGCCTTATCTGCACGCCCCAGGGCCATCCATCCCACCCCCCTGTATCAAAGGCGGTTCGCGCCGGTGGATGCCCGCTGGCATGGGGGGCTGTGACGGGCGCAAACGGCCAAGGTGCCAAACTACATGTACACTTCAAAAGATGTCCCACGCCAAGGGGCCATTGTTCACATTGTCTCCTCAGACCCCGTGTCTCCAGCCAGGCCTCCCCTGAGGCAGGCCGCCCCCCTGCAATCCACATAAGTGTGTCTCCATTCAGCAGTCTTCCTGTGTCTTATCTGCACGCCCCAGGGCCATCCATCCCACCCTCTGTATCAAAGGCGGTTCGCGCCGGTGGATGCCTGCTGGCATGGGGGGCTGTGACGGGCGCAAACGGCCAAGGTGCCAAACTACATGTACACTTCAAAAGGTGTCCCACGCCAAGGGGCCATTGTTCACATGGTCTCCTCAGACCCCGTGTCTCCAGGCACGCCTCCCCTGAGGCAGGCCGCCCCCCTGCAATCCACATAAGTGTGTCTCCATTCAGCAGTCTTCCTGTGCCCTATCTGCACGCCCCAGGCCATCCATCCCACCCCCCTGTATCAAAGGCGGTTCGCGCCGGTGGATGCGCGCTGGCATGGGGGGCTGTCAGGGGCGCGAAAGGCCAAGGTGCCAAACTACATGTACACTTCAAAAGGTGTCCCACGCCAAGGGGCCACTGTTCAAATGGTCTCCTCAGACCCCGTGTCTCCAGGCAGGCCTCCCCTGAGGCAGGCCGCCCCCCTGCAATCCACATAAGTGTGTCTCCATTCAGCAGTCTTCCTGTGCCTTATCTGCACGCCCCAGGGCCATCCATCCCACCCCCCTGTATCAAAGGCGGTTCGCGCCGGTGGATGCGCGCTGGCATGGGGGGCTGTCAGGGGCGCAAAAGGCCAAGGTGCCAAACTACATGTACACTTCAAAAGGTGTCCCACGCCAAGGGGCCATCGGTCACATGGCCTCCTCAGACCCCGTGTCTCCATGCAGGCCTCCCCTTAAAGCAGGCCGCCCCCCTAATACCACGACATACATACGTCATTCATTCACAAACACACCCCAGTTTCTAATACTTTAAAAACCACTCGATATGCCTCATGAGAACATCTTTGTGCTTTACAAGTCAACTCCTGAACCTGCTACCTGGGAACCACAGAGATCTATGCTAATCTGCTCGTCGTCGTGCTATCCGTGAACTTCTGTGACCGCTTCGAGCATACCCATCAGTGCGCTACCTGTGGCCATCCACCTATTCTCCCGCAACATACTGCTCTGCTTGCTGAATCCAACTGTTTGTTGGTCAAGGTAAGGCCATGTATCCTAGTCATATTTCGCAGATTTTTAAATTTCTATCTATTTGCGAGTAGAGTACCCAATAGTGCTATGTTCATTGGTCTCATTGCTATTGACTTGAATTTCCATTGCTATGCTATCAATAGATCTATTTATTTTCATCTTTGTCTATTGTCATTGAATTGCATCCTTCGGGGGTCCAGTCTATAATGTAAGCATGTTTCCTTCTCGTGCAAGACAGAACATCCAAGGGACGAGTCACATGTTCAGATTTCAGTCACATCAATTATACATTTCTGCAATTTATGCAAATACTAAGCCGCACATAATGAACTGGTATAGTTACTGCGACCAAAACAAACCTTGCATTGATCATTGTATGATTCATTTACTTTTGTATCAAATCTTTATTCTTGAAGATTGTATAATAATGTTGATATTTACTTTTCAGATTTATCAACAATGCCTGCCTGTTCGATTAGCGGTTGCCCTTCGAAGACCCATGCGAAATCTGAAGGAACTACAATGCATGTATTCCCGAAAACTGTTGATCGAATAAGAGAATGGGTCAGACATTGCAGATATCCACTGGATGAGCTGGAAAGTAGAGTCCAACAAGTCTTACAGGACAAGAGGGGTGATCGATACCGCCTCTGCAGCCGGCACTTTTCCTTGGACATGTACACAACTTCTTGGGTAACAAAGAAGAATAAACGGCGAACGACACGGAAATTGCGCGAAAACGCTATTCCCACTCTATTCGTCCACATTCCGCCACCGGTGAGTCAAGTGTCCAGATTTAGCTTTAGGCCTTGCGGTAGTGTGTAGGTAGCCGAATGGATTAATTGATATTGTAGGTGTTCTATCCCTTGTAATAATTTCGATATTGATATGAGTGTATAGTTTTTTGAATAATGACATTTATCAATATATTATTTTTCAATTTCATAACCCACAAACGCAATGTATATATATATGGGGACAGGGAACTGTGCTGTATTGAGCATTTTTCAAGTATTCTGTCGGCTTACATGGCTATTTTTGTAATATTGGCATTTCATTATCAATCATTAATTGACCTTTACAACTTCTTGACTATCCCTTGAATCTGAAGCAAGAACATTCTACATCCTTGACGTGGTCGCAGTTATCAACCACTTCTAGCGCGTATCAGGTAATCTTACTAGGCTAATCCGCTACATACTTGTTTTATGCATGTCAAGTAATAGTTTTATTCTATCGTGTAATTATTTTACCGAATGTTTGGTTACTGCTTTCCAATTGATATCACCTTAGTTATCGTCCACTGGTGTTTGTTTTCAGCTATAATTAGTGTTATCCATACTAATGCAAGTACTGTCTTTCAGGGAGATGCTGAAGCGTCCGCCACATCTACAACATTTCTAGATGTTTTTCAACAGCAGGAGGTATGGATACTGACAGCTCCATCGAGCGTCATCATCAGAGCTGGAATTCTTGTCGTTTGATTGTTCTACACAATGTTTCATTCGTGGTTAGCCGTTGATATGTACCTGTGCTGTCGACCCCAGGTGTGTGTTATGTTTTCACAATTGTAATCCTCACTAATGCAAGTACTATGTTTCAGGCAGTTGATGGAGCGTCAACCCCTGCACTTGATGCAGAGCCTGACATTCAAGTATACGAATCGGTGCAACAGCTTTCGGAAGTGCGCACTACATTTGCAACATCCATAGATATTCTTCAGCAGCACGAGGTATGGATAATGACAGCTCCATCATGCATGATCATATAACGTGATTCCATTTGCTATACTTTCTTCCCTATTAACGCAAGTGCTGTGTTTCAGGGAGACGACGAAGCTTCCACTACAATCACAACAACCAATTTAGATGATGCAGATGTAAATAATTTGTTGAAAAAAGTCGATGAAATGTGATCATATTTAGATTTTCCTTGATTCTTTTGGACAATGCATCATTTGCGGTGATCTCTTTGTATGTACCTGTGTGTTCGACCCCAAGTGTGTGTTGTGTTTCCAATATTGAAAACCATACTAATCCAAGTACTGTGTTTCAGGCAGACGACGGAGCTTCCACCACAATCACAACATCTCATTTAGATGATGCAGATGTAAAGGAATCGTTGAAATAAGTCGATGAAATGTGATCATATTTGGATTTTCCTTGATTCTTTTGGACAATGCATCATTTGTGGTTATCTCTTTATATGTACCTGTGCCGTCGACCCCAAGTGTGTGTTGGGTTTCCAATATTGAAAAGCATACTAATGCAAGTACTGTGTTTCAGGGAGATGCGGATGCCTCCTCTCCAATACAACCATTCATGGCAGTCCATGCAGAGCCAGAGGTATGGATACTGACAGTTCCATCGAAATAGATCATCACTGGTCGAATACTTGTCGTTTGATTGTTGCACACAATGTTTAAATCGTGTTTGGCTATTGAGATGTACCTGTGTGTTCGTCCTCACGTGTGTTTTATGCTAACAATATTTTGATACATAGTAATGAAAGTACTATGTTTCAGGGAGACGATGGAGCCTCATTCCGTGCTGTCTATGCGGATACAGAAAATATAGTCGTTGCAGCGCAAGAGGAAGGGAGGACATGCGGAAACGAATCGGAGCTACAGCGTGCAGATGTTGAAGGTCGAGTCAAAAAAGTTGCAAAGAAAAAAAAACAAAAAAAGGTTAGTTACAAACAGTTCATAACTTTAAAAAAATGTTTGTGCTGGTGACTATTTTATGTTTTTTTCCAGTCAATTCTACTACACTCCATCTTGTGTTTAAACTGAACATCCCTTTTCCAATCTCTCCTCCAGTTACCCGTGGGTGTCAGAACTATACACACACAGACAGTGAAGCGAATGAGAGATGTGGCCTGCCAGACCGTGTACACTATGGAGGAACTATTAATTGAGGCGAGGCGTGTTCAGGCTCGAGATGCTCATGTCCAATGGCCAGAACATGAATTAACTGTGTTTGGAGACTACAGCAAAGTTGCATTGGACCATAGCTACAGTGCGACCGCACCACCACAAGAAGATGTTATTGAATGTATTGAAGATAGCTCTGAAGTAGTTGCAGATCAATTTACACAATCTACACCCGCCAATAATTTGCCACCAAAAAACCTGTCGACATTGTTGTGTTCTCCCATCAATGTTGAAGTAATAGATGTCGAAATGACAGAGAATGAACCAGCCGCAGCATCCATAGACGCATCAGAACTTGATATCAGCAATATTACTTTCCAATGTGTTGAAATCTCCACAACGTCACAGGCCGAAACAACGTTGACGCAGGATGACAGTCTAATGAAAGAGAGCAAATACATTGTATTCGACAGTTGTTTGATGGAAATTAAAAGTATGCTGAAATGTGTGCATTCCATTAGAGGGAAAGTATGTGGGAAGCCATTGATTAATGTGACTCAACAAATAAAAGGCAGTAACGTCAAAATAAATGCCGCCTGTAGATTAATTGTTAGGTTCTCATGGTCTGCACAACCGATGCTGGGGAAACTGCCAGCAGGCAATCTACTGTGTGCAGCTGCATCACTTTTTAGTGGCTCCAGTTTTAGAAAGTTAGAGGCTTTCTTTCAGTTTGTGGGACTCCATTTCATTTCTAAAGCGCTGTACTACACATACCAACGTGATTATCTGTTTCCGGCCATTAGTGATGCTTGGAAAATTGAACAATTGTCTCTAGCAAGTACATTCGAAGGCAAACGATTCAGGCTAGCCGGTGATGGACAGTGCGACAGCCCTGGATTTTCTGCCAAGTACTGCACCTACCACTTTCAGGACATGGATAGTAAGAAAATTGTGAGTTCGGTGGTCGTGCAGGTAACACAATGTACATCCTCAGTGGCCATGGAGAAACTAGGTTTTATAAAATCAGTGGAATATCTACAATCGAGGGGAATGCACATCAACCTCATAGCCACGGATAGACACGTTTCAATTGCCAAGACAATGAGAGAGCAGTTCCCACATATTAAACATCAATTTGACGTATGGCATCTTGCTAAATCAATCAATAAGAAAATCTCGGCTGCAGGGGAAAAAAAAAGGTTTTGAAAGTATTTTGCAGTGGTCACATTCTATCACCAACCATTTTTGGTGGAGCTCAAAAACTTGTGAGGGGTCAGTGGAAATACTACTTGAAAAATGGCGGACACTGATGCACCACTGTACCAACGTTCACCGCTGGACAGCAAATGAACATTTCCACCAATGTGAACATGGCCCTTTGTCCCCAGAGGAGGCACGGAAGAAGAAGTGGTTGATTCCATCTTCACCGACACACAAAGCCATTGAGAAGATTGTTTTCGACAAAACTCTATCAAGAGATTTGAGAGGACTGACAGAATTCTGTCACACAGGAGATTTGGAGGTGTTCCACAATATGTGCCTAAAGTACAGGCCAAAGCGCTTGCATTTTAGCTTTCTGGGCATGAAACATCGCACTCTACTAGCGGTCTTGGCCCATAACAGCAATGTAGGACGTGAACAATCTAGGACTAGGGGTAAAGTAAGGATGCCTCGCTACACTAAGGTGTTTTCAAAACGAAGTAAGCAATGGGTGATCAAACCAGTCTATGATGAAATGCAGTTCGACTTTGTGAAAGGCCTTATTGTTGCTGTGTTAGAGAAGCACAGATATGGAATTTTGGACGTTTCTGTGCAGAGCAGTGATCCATTGCCACCGAACATTGCGACTGTGCCATGCCCACCCGAAGCACAGCTGATTGTGAAGTACAAATCCCGGTTTAAATAATTGCAATACGATTGTCTTTTTGTAAATAAATGTTATTGACCAGTGTACCTGTAAACCTAACTCCTACCTTCACCATCATGGGTGGCGAACAAGCTGGGTGTCATCTTTGAATTCTCTCTATTCACCTCACATATGTGTATGTATATATTTTTCTCATGTCTCATCTCATGTAAATGTAAATGCTGCGCACTGATAACGGAGGGGAGGCTTGCGTATTACAAATAATAAAACAAACAAACAAACAATAAATCTCACTTTTAACTCAACTCCTGTGGTACTTTATACTTTCCCTGACCTTCCGCCAAAAATTAAATGTCTCAATTTGGGCTGCAAAGCTCGCAGACAACGGGCACAAAATGGGGGCACTTAGAACGCGCCAGCCAAGCGGGCCGTGGCATTTGGGAGAGAAGCCAGTTCGCATTTGCACATTGAGGCGCACTACATAGACGGATTCTAAACTTCAAGTTCTCACAGATGCCTATACTACGTGATGTTGCAAATAAAGAATGTGAAGGACAGCGCACAGATGAGGCCCACAAGTCGCACTGGAAGTATAAGGGTCTATTGTTTTTTGACCTTGAGACAGGGACCATGCCGAAAGAACTACATTTGAAGGGAGTGCGCAATAACGTTAGAGACGATAAGGCAGAAAATTCAGAAACTACACCGAGTTTCAGTTTTAGGTCAGTATACGAAAAATCATTGTCAAGAGCACAGTCCGTTTTACAGACTGCATTACGAAGAGACACAATGTAAATATATAAATCTTTACATGCTTTTATACCGGAATGAAGATTTAATGAATGGATGCATGAATAAATGAATGAATGAAGAGCTAGGAAAAGCAAGTAAAACTATTCGTAGTGGGCACATGGGCATGCAGGTCCACTGGTCTCACCGATCTCGGTCCTTGGCCCAGCCACTTTTCCCTGCACTACGGGACTGTCTCTGTATCCTTCAGCCCCTTCTCCCGGCATTTACCTTGCACTTACCACCAGCTGGCCCTATTATTTAATTTGTATTCAACTAACCATGTACAGCCCTTCCCCATGCGCGATCAGTAAGACACCTGGCCTAGTAGGATCGTTGTCTGTCTGCCCTTGTTCCCCACCTGCCTCGTCACGCCTAGAAACACTTGAGTATAGGCGCGTTACAAATGCCATATCATATATCATATCATTCCTCACGCATGTAGACTGTCGTTTATCATTGTGTGTTGGCCTCGATTTATCTCGTTACTTTTTTCATTGATTTTAGAGACGAACATACTGCATTGAACTATCCTTGCAAGCAAATAGTTTCTGATCGGCCGTAATAAATAAAATGAGTAATATTAATGAAGTTCGGCTAGCGAGACTAATTATCATTTTTTTGTTTTCATAACAGGTATTTGATCCCTTTCTGCCACTGCCATCTGTTTGAGACACCGGCAGATGGATTCTTCAGCAGACACCTGCAGCTACGTGTCAACAACTGGAGCACGATCACCATATTATGGGACGATCGCCAAGGGCCCACATGCCCTTACGCTGTACTAGTGGCTAGAAGCAACATATCAACCTTTAGGCTAGGCTAGTGCCTAGTTGATGAAACAGCCTTGTGGTTCACTGTGCTTCCAAAGTGATTCTTTTTACGAAAATTAACACCCTGTGTACCATGAAGGAACAGCGCGTGACTCAAGATGAAACGGAACAGTTATTGCGGATACAGATAAAAGAAAATAAATGGCTTCCGGAGTTCATATGGCAATTGCTGAATATTCTCTAAACATTTAATGTCAAATAAATGTACTTTACCAAATGTACCGTGTTGCTGTTTCATTTTAAAGTACAGTTTCATATTCCGAATTGTGGCGCGCTGTGTTGTGAGTTGATCTGTGTTGGTTTCCGGGTTCTGTGTGGAGTCGCGCAGAAGACGACTGGGCGCGTTTGCCTACGCAGCACAGTAACGTCACGGGGAGAGGCGTGGAATATGAATGTTTTAATAATGTCAGGCTCAGGGGTGGGGGAATTGATTTAGTGCCGCAAAAGCAGGTCAGCCAGGGCGATCGGGGAAAAGATAGGATTATCCGAAAATGGCGGCTCCCTGGTGCTTGTTTTCACGTGCGTTTAATGGACGAAAACTCGGGTAAGGTCCATAAGAAAGTTTTCTAAAATCGAACCACTTAGGCTTAAAAAAACATGGCCGACCCGTAGGGACAATAAAAAAATTTACTAGACCATGCCTTTAAGCGCTTTATATAGAAAAAAGATACACCCAATATCACCCAACCGTGTTGGTAGCCATTTATCGACCTCAGAAGGATGAACGGCTGAGTTGAGGTGTTTAAGAACATACTAAATCAGTGGCTCACCCCCTGAAGACTGCCTGAAATAAACCTTTAATGAGTCTAGCATTTATTGTATTGAATTCCAGAAAGACACATTATTTGGTATTCCTATTCTTTGTAATATAGGGTCAGTGCTGAAAGTGTTAGACTTGTGGCACTCCTGTTCTTAATTTTTTATTTTTTTTAAAGGGGTCTGAACAAGAAAGCCAGCCACTCTAGAAGTAAAGACCCACATGGTGCTGGCCACAGCCCAGGAGCTTGTATTACAAAAAAAATATATATCTTTTTTTTCTTATAGAGGTCGCAAGAAAGAACACAGAGGTCGCACAGGAGACCTTAGAGGTCGCAGTTGTGACCTCTGGCGACCCCGAAATCATTAATTATGGCACAATGAAATCAAGGACCACTTGATGTGCTATTGTCAAACATTTCTACACTGTAGACAAGCTTTTAGGCACAATGATTTTGTCAAGTGACCAAGGACACTGAGATGGAATGTCTTGTGATGATCGTAACAGAGACAATGGCAGACAAAAACACGCTATAACTGCAACTTGTGAAAAGCAAAATATGTAGTATGAAATGGATGCTTATTCTACTCTAAATGCTTTTTGAAAGTTTTTGTCTGTATTGTGAATTTGAGGTGTTTAAGAATAGACCAAAGTGTGACTGAAATAAAACTTTAGTGAGTCGAGCAATTATTGTATAGAATTCGAGAAAGATAAATTAAGTGCTATTCCTACTCTTATTTAGGGTCACTGATCAAAGTGTTACACTTGTGGGACCGCCTGTTTTCGAAGAAGCCTGAGCAAAAAAGCCAGTCACTCTAGAAACAAAAAGCAACAGGGTGCTAGCCACAGCCCAGGAGCTTTTTAGGGGTAGCAGCGGAGACCGCAGGGGGTAGCAAGGGAGACCTCAAGGGTCGCAGCAGTGACCCCTTGTCACCCCCCGGACAAGTGCTGTCAGTTCGTTCCGGATCGTAGATCAGGCATTTGTAAAAAAAAATCAATAAGCTCAATGTAAACGTTTCCGTTTCAGTATGAACTTGTGGATGAGGAACAGAACACTCACGCATTACCTGGGGTGATAGGGCTAACCGCTTTATATTTAGTTGAAAGATTGGAAATGGGCATAAAAAGGAAGGGATACAGCAAATAAAGGGTCTATTTGGCAGTATAGGGCAAATTGTTTTACAAGGTATACATATATTCTACCTTACTCTCCGTAATCGTATTTGTGATGCTTGTATCTGCTTAGATTCACATGCTATGCATAGGCCTACATCTATTGGAAGCTGCAGAGTATTACAGTTTTTGGTTTCGAAACTCGAAAAGGGACATCGACAGGGTGTGCCAGTAATACTACCCCTAGTGTGATGTCTACTATGGTACTTCACTTGTCAAGGTCCCTCAGATTGTGGTGTTTTTGACATGAGGTAGGATGAAGTGTACATGAGTACAAGTGTAGTAAAGCAGATTATGTATCAGATAAAGCCCAGAAAACATCTATGCACCTTATACTCCAAGGGCAGGAAGGGTGGGCGCATGTGAATCTAAGCAGATACAAGCATCAGAAATACAATTATGGTGAGTAATGAATCCCTTCTGAGGCTTGCAGAATCTGCTTAGATCACATGCTATGCATAGATTAGCAAGCAGTGTTTGGAGAAGGTGGTGGGTTGTGAGAGGGTACAGCGGCAAATAGATGATTTAGCACCGCTTGTCCCACCTGGGAATCTGCTTTAGAGTGAGTGTCAATGCAGTAGTGCCGAATAAAAGTGTGGCTAGTGCTCCATGTAGCTGCTGTGCAAATGGCGTCCAGAGGGATGTTTACAATGAAAGCCAAGGTAGCTCTGTTTGCGATGAAAACCAATGTAGCTCCTGCACCCCTGGTGGAGTGATCTATTGGTGTGAAAGGCAGTGTCTTATTTGACAGAGTAGCAGAGCTGTATGCATCCGACTATCCATCTGGAAATGGCGTTCTTGGAAACGCGATCTCCTTCCCTGCATGGAGCTATGGAGACAAACAGTTGGTCTGTTTTCCATAGCGGTCTGTCTTGTTGACATAGTAAAGGACCGCCCTCATTACATCGAGTGTATGGAGTTTTTTCTCAGCCGAGCTTAATGGAGTTTGGAAGAAAGCTGGTATTTTGATGGCCTGATTGACATGGAAGTTTGAAATGAACTTAGGTGAAAACCTAGGGTGTGTTCTTAATACCAATTTGTCCTTGTGGATAACAAATAAATAGTTTTGCACTGACAAAGCTTGCAGTTCAATGACTCTCCTTATGGAGATGATAGCCACTAGAAAAGTCGTTTTACATGTGAGGTGTTTAAGGCTGGACTTAAGCATAGGCTCAAAGGAGGGGACGGTCCTATGAGCTTTTCAAGTACTACATTTAGGTCCCACCCTGGCGGCAGGTTTGAAATAGGAGGGTGGAGTCTTTTTACTCCCTCCATAAACGCCTTAATGACTGGTATTTTCCACCCGCACATCTTACTTTGAGAAGTGGTGTAAGCGGATAGAGCCGCTATGTGAACTTTGATTGAGTTCAATACTAGCCCTGAGTCTAGTAAGAGAAGCATGTAATGAAGAATGTGAGATGGAGTACATTCTATTGGGTTTATTTATTTTGACTGGCACCATAATACAAATCTTTTCCACTTGTTAAAGTAACAGTGTCTACTGTTTGGTTTACGTGCCTCTTTGAGGATTTCCATACACCTTTAAGGTCAATTTAAACGGCCAAACTCTATGACTTCAGGAGCCAAGCTGCCAAGTTCATAGACTGTGGTTGAGGGTGTAATGCTGTCCCCCTGTGCTGTGTGAGCATGTTGAAGGGGCACAGGAGTTTGATTGGGTCGCACATTGCCTGTTTGCGCAGATGTAGATACCAAGGTTGTCTCGCCCACATAGGAGCAACTAGGATTAATGTCACTTAGTCCTTGTGCATCTTGTTCACTACTGTGGTCATCAGAGGAGTTGGGGGAAAAGCGTAGGCAAATTTCCCTTACCAGTTCATCCACAGGGCGTTCCCTTTGGAGGTGTGTTTGGGAAACCTGGATACGAATTCTGGGCATTGAGTGTTTTGTCTTGTTGCGAACAAGTCTAGAGGGGGGTAGTCCCATTGTGTGAAGATCCAGTCTACAATATCTTTGTCGAGTTGTCACTCGTGCTCTTCTGGTAGAGGATCTCTGCTTAGTGAGTTTTGCTAGAGAACTGTGTTCCCCTGGAACATGTTGCGATGTTAGGAACATACCCCGCTTGAGTGCCCACTTCCAGATGTTATGTGCTAGCTTGGACAGACTTGGAGAGTGTGTGCCCCGCTGCTTGTTTATGTAAATCATGGCAGTGGTGCTGTCTGTGAGTATTTGTACTTTCTGATGTGACAGGTATGCTTGGAAGGTTTGAAGAGCATTGAGCACTGCTAGATGTTCCAGTAGGTTGATGTGATTCTGGGCTGTGATCTGAGTCCACGGACCATGCGCTGTGTGATGAAGATAGTGGGCTCCCCACCCGGTGAGTGAAGCATCTGTTGTGACAACCACTTGCACTGAAGGGTTGTGAAAGGGTTTCCCCTTTAACAGGTTCTCCTGTGTCCACCAGTGTAGAGCTTGTACTAGGGTTGGCAAAACTACCACTAGATCGTCCCACTGACCACTTGCCTGAGACCACTGTTTCACCAACCACTCTCGCATTGGGAGCATGGGCAACCGTGCGTGTGGCACCAGGTAAATGCATGATGCCATCATCCCGAGCAAGCACATTGCTTGCCTACGGTTATCTGGTGACCGGCTAGATACTGAGGTATTTGCAGCAGTATGTTTTGTGCTCTTTCATTTGACGGAAAGACTAGACCCTCTCTGTCTTTATGACAGCTCCTAGAAACTGTTTGGTCTTATTTGGTACAAGGCTTCATTTATTCTCGTTGATTGTAAAACCCCAATTGAAAAAGTAGATTGATTATTCTTTGGGTATTTTGCTTACAAATTTGGGGGTTCTCCCCTGTGATCAGCCAGCCATCCAGGTAAGGGTACACTGGGATTGACTCATTGCATAGATGCGTTGCCACTACCGCCACTACCTTGGTGAATACCCTTAGAGCGGAGGCTATGCCGAAGGGTAGCACTTTGAAGTGGTAGTGCTGGTTTGCTATTTTGAAACAGAAGAATCTTCTGTGCATTGGAAACATTGAAATAATTATAAGTTACTCACTGTAGTGACTAACATACTCTTAGTTCTTAGTACCCTTTCCTCCATACTACATGAGCGTCCCTTCCAAGACACAGGAGACGGAACCTTTTTCGATTACAACTGAATGTAGCCCCAGGGTGGAGAGGAGACCCTCCTTAAGCAAAAAGGTTCCTGAGAACCGCCTGTCCGAAAGCCGCGTATGATCTAGAGCCGGCATCCAAGCAATAGTGCTTGCAGAAAGCTGAAGGGGATGCCCATGTGGCAGCTCTGCTTATGACTTTCCAAGGGACATGTCGCTGGAATGCGATGGGCGTTGCCTTGTCCCTGATTGCGTGGGTGTGCATGTTGGCCAGGAGTGGCTTTTGCTGACCCTCGTATGCTTCTTTGATGGCCGAGACCATCCAGCGGGATATGGAAGCCTTAGAGGCTTGATAGCCTGGTCTTGCACCTCCGAAAGTGACAAATAGGGCGTCTGACTTGCGGAATCCCTTGGTCCTGTCAAGGTAGAATTTCAGGGCCCGCCTGACAGGCAGTGCAGCACTCTCTGTGCTTCGTCCTTAGGATTGGCAAAAAACGTAGGAAGCACTATCTCCTCATTTAGATGGAAAGCAGACGGCACCTTAGGCAGGAATGCTGGGTGCGTCAGTAAAAGTACTTTGTCCCTGTGAAAGGTAGTATATGGTTTTGAGGCAACCAGAGCCTGGATTTCTCTGATTCTGCGAGCCGAGGTGAGGCTGACTAGTAAGGCCGTCTTAATGGTGACCGGCCTGATGCCATTGGCTCAAACGGTTTGTGTGCGAGGGCACCCAAGACTATGTTCAGGTCCAACACGGGGTGCGGCTTCCTGATAGGAGGGTAGAGCCTTGCGAGTCCCAATCAAATGTTTCTTGACAATTGTATTGAAGGAGGAGAAGGATTCCTCCTCCGAGTTCCTGTATGCCCTGATGGCTGTGAGGTTAAGTGCAGCAGATGTCAACCAGCAAGCCAGAGTGGGCGAGGTGCGCCGAGAAGGAGAGCATGTCATCCAGCGTACATGCAGGGGAGTCAATTCTCTTAGAATCTGCCCGGTGGCAGAACCTGGTCCACTTGCTTTTATACTGGGCCCTGGTAGCCTTGTTCCTAGTGCCCTGTATGATCTCTAGATTAGCCTGGGAGGAGCTGAGGTGCAATAGCGTTACCTGCTCAGGAACCACACTGTGGGCCTCATTACGACCCTGGCGGTAAGGGGTTTACGCCAGCGTTAGCTGCGCCGACCCTTACCGCCTGAGTACGAGGTCCCTTAGCGCCATGGCGCTTTTAACACCTGCTTTTAGCAGGTGTTAAAATCCATGGCGCTAAGGGACCATGGAGTTAATTACGCCATCGTAATTTACGGTGGCGTAATTAACGCCTTCCCCACTCCCATTATGCCCTATGGGGCAAAAATGGGAATGGGGAAGGGTAAATGGGGATTGGGGACTTACCGCCCCGCCAAGGTCGGAATGGGGCGGTAAGTCCGCCAACCACCATGGCGTAAACGTAGTTTACGCCATGGTGGTAAAGTGACGGCCCAGGCGGTAACTTACCGCCTGGGTCGTAATGAGGCCCTGTGAGAGCTAACTTCTGTTAGCACATCCCCGCGCAGATGGCAACTTCCACAGGGAGGGTGAGTGCACACCAAAACAACTGTTTATGTGCCAATGTTGCATATAGAGGCAGGGACAGATATGATCCTTTCTGATATATACAACAGTTATCCCACCATCAATCTGCTCAAGGAACTAACAATGGAACCCCATGGTTTTCTACATAGGTTTTGTACAAGATAAGACACATTGACATACAGAAGAAGGATAGTAGCTGGTGTTTTCTTACACTTAATTTTTCAAAAAATACAGCTTTCCGTAACATGGATGTTTAATTAGTATCTATACCTGTTACTTTTGCAGGTCGGACAGACATTAAACAAATTGGGAACTTTTAATCTCAAATACCCTGAAGATGAACAAACAGTTTATTGGACATTTCGTCTTCTGTTTGAATGGACACTTGCTATAGAATTTCTGGAAAACATTGAGATTGTTGTCAAGGCAACAAGTTTTATTAATGCAAACATCTATGATGATGATGGGTATTCACATCTTTGTTGAATGTTGACACATTACTGTTGGTTTTTTGGGAAAGACCTCTTTTTGTGAAAAATATCTTTGTTTTACTGAATTGATTTGTATTTCATTTGTTTAAGAAAAATATATGGGGTAAAACGTACACCCCGGTCAAATTAAATATGTGTTTACTTCAGTTTTGAAGTCTTCATTGACACCCGCAGGTATCTCACAGTACCTATTGTTGTTTATGTTGCATCTGTATCAGCTCACACCGCTCCTGAAGATATCGTCTTCCCTAGTATTGCGCTACCATAGGAGGTGAAACCGGTATACCTTTCAGAGTTCACACTGTTTCTCTTTTAATGACCGGCATCACTGCTAGTGTAGTAGTAGTGTGGGGGCAGAGTACAGTGTTTCGCCACTACACATCCATGAACTAGACATTTTGTCACACTTGTCCCCTCTTTCTGTTTCTTTATCTGCCCCATCTTTAATTGAGTACATACTGAGTACATTTTTCAGATTTAGCAATTCACCATTACACATTTTAAGGCACTAATTTATACAAATACTATATCACTATGTGCACACACAAAGACAATGATTGCAGACCAGTTAGCTACCATTTCCTTACATTAACTGACTTTAGATCCATGCTAAAATGTAAAGGTACACTTTCCCAATTTCTAATGTGCAATAAGGCCTTCTGGAAGAGAGTGATTATACCCCAGGAATATCTTTTGTTGGCTGCCAATCTCCATCATCATCCACTTAAGGCAAACCAGCCACACACTTTATGATAAACAAATCGTGCACCAGGGTTCTGCAACCTGGATGTTTTGGACTATTACTCCCACTAGCCTTAGCCAGTGATCAACAATGAAGGTTCATGCCAGTCATAGGGCCTTATTCTGAGTCGGGCTGTAAAGGTTAACGGTCACTGGTAATGATGCCGGTGCCGTTAAACACTTACCGCCCAATTCCGAGGTCCATTTGCGGGTCCTGCTAAGGGACCAGGGCGCTAATAACGGGTCCGCTATTTGCGGGCCCGTAATTAGCGCCTTCCCTATTCCCATTGAGCCCTATGGGGGCTCAATGGGAATGGGGAATGGTCTACAGAATGGGGACTTACCGGGTCCTCCAAGGTCGGAATGACTCGGTAAGTCCCCATTCTGTCAGACCAGACCCGGGTTTGGAGGCAGCCATGGCGCTAATAGCACCATGGCTACCTCGAAACTCGCAGTGACCCCATAGTCTTTGGGGAGACAAAGGTTGCAGAGTCCTGCTCTCACCCTTCCGATTAATAGTTACAATTGTCTATATTGTTTTTAGATAAACTGATATTCGTGCAAGCACTTCCTGAGCTCACAAACATGTTATACCTAATATTTTCCATTGCAGTCTCATTCTCTCTTTTTCTAGTGTCTAGTCCAAACCCCTATTTATTGTCTCTCCCTTTCTCAACTCTCAATGTATTCATTTTCTTCTACTCCTTGTAAGGGTGCAGAAGTAAGGCTCTGACACAATGGTGGCATATTTTTTGGTATTAACATTTATTTACTAATAAAAGGTTGGAAAAATGCCTCTCTGTCCCTAAAGCTAAGAGGGGTTTCGCTACCTCAAAGAAAACTAGTGGAACTGTACAGAAGTCCAAAACTAAAAAGTCTGTCACTGTTGTGTCTCAAACCTACCTCTGTCCTTAACACTAATAATCTATGGTAACTGTGCATGGATGATCTCTTCTCAAAGTAAAAAGTGTTCTTTGTGTTTTTAACCAACAGAAAAGCTCCTGTCTCTCTGGTAATAAAAGGTGATGCAAAATAATGTTCCGAAAATACAAGATTCCAATGCTAGGGTTGTGCTCCTTTCCCCTGGAATTCCTATCATCTTATGCTCATTCCTTTAGGGCTCCTGAGACTCCTTTCTCTTAGTGAAAATGGCCCTGGGAAATTCACAAGCGAATGCGTCTTGTGTTCATGCTTCTTTATCCTCGTAACTTGGCACAGCTCGCTATCAAGCGTAGGATTCCTTTTGTCAGATCCACAGTTCTTTACTGCAAAGGCATCAAGAAGCAAGACACAGACAACAGATTCACTTTTCTTAACAAAATGATTTATTTGAAATGTCAGGATGGAGTAAGTTCTAACTTGCCCTATGCGAAGTTGAGATTTCCCTGCCTAAAGAAACCAAGGATAGCCCGAGTCAGTAAATTCAACTTAAAAGTCTGTCTGTGTCCAAACTCTGTACTTGCCCTCACAACTGGAGCTTTAAAATGTGTAGGGATGTCAGCACCATAATAGTGTTAAAAAATAAAGTTCTGAGCTTTTATCAGATCTGGCAGGTTTCAACTTTTCCTTCCCCAAGTTCAAAAAAGTTCCAAAAGGGTCTCAGGGTTCTGTTCCACAAGTTCAACACAATTGCAGGATATCTCGGGTTCCCTTTCCCAAGTTCAGACATAGTTCCAAGATACCTTGGGGTTCCCCTTCCCAAGTTCAGACGCAGTTCAAGTCTCTTGACGTTCAATAATACTTTCGGTTTAACCCTTATAATCCTTTAGCCCCTTTAACAGCTCAAACAGATGATTTCCTTCACTTCCGCACTTATAGCACACAGCCTTTGTATCTTGGCTTTTCTTGGCTCTTTATCGAGTACTCGGTCTAGGCGCAGTTGTCAGACCACACAGTCCACCCATTACAGGTCATGCAACTGATAACCCTTGACACTTTGCATGTTCTTGGTTTTCCATGGCCATTTCCACCCTGTACCTGTGTCATTAACCCACATTTGCTGTAGTTTTCTCCTTGGCAGTCTTTTAGCCTTGCCACAACGTGTATTAACTTTATTCTTTGGTGTATATCCTCTTCCACCACCTTGCTTTCACATTGTCCATTCAAGTCCAGCAACTCGTCTTTCACACTTGCTTTGCACTTAATTCATAAGTATTCATTACAGGCTTTCACTTTGTTAATTAATGCTGCTGAGCGGTTTTCACTCCCTTTACAACAGCACAATATTTGCTTTCCAATCATGCTGTATTTTCACATGATTTCCATATCTTCTCTTCAGTTTGGTATTCAATATATGCTGATGTATTGCACCAAACACTTAGCAAGTTCTTTGTAGTTCAATATTCTTTCATTCAGGTTCCAAACCCCCTTCTTAGAAGTTTCAGTATGATCGTGATTAGAAAATGTCCAATTCCCGCCCCTGCAGCGCCCCAGTATGAGTGTTCCCTGTCTCACAAGCACTGGGGCTTGTCAGCTCCTCTGGGTGTATTTCTTCTGTTCTCCAGCTTCCACTTGCTTCCCGAGGCTGCGTCAGGAGATCCAGCGAGCAACGCTTGCCACCTGTGAACCGTGCAGCAGCGGCCCACAGCGGTTCAGAGTATTCTGTGTTCCCAGCTCCAGGTGGGAATATGCAGCATAGGGGAATGCAGGGGCTCTAACTTCCTCACGGCCTGCGCTGGTCGTAGTGCCTGCCTCACTCCTCTGCAATCCACACCGGCCCCTCTCCAGTCTGCTCTTCGCCTCGTAGCTGCATTGTTCTCATCTGGCAGGTTCTCTCTTCATCTCTGTCGGTCTCTCCATTTATGCACCTGTGACATCTCAATAGGTTGCAGGTGCAAGTCATTTGCTGTCCACTATTAATGGGACATTCCTGGCCCTTGGAATGGCTTTCTTCCATAGTCCACTTCCTTGTCTCAGTACTGTGAGAAACCTGAGGTTGTTCTCACTTATAGACCCCAGGGATCCTTTGTTCGTGTGGCCAGGGGAAGGCCATTGCGCTTGGATCCCGACCCTGGGGGCTGAAAAGTGAGGGAGGATCACCTGGGCAGCGGGTCCTTGGGGAATGCGGGAGGAACACCCCTGAAGGAACATGGTATCCCCCTTTCAGACACACCCCTGCCCAACATTTTCTCCACCTCCTTAGGCTCCCCAATTCCAACAGGTAGCACAATAAGGTGGAAGTCATAGGAGAACTGGGAAAAAGGAAACCCTAGAACTCACATAATCCCATTCCCCTATTTAACTACGCAAGGACTGAGACGAAGAAGATCATGTTGGGAGTCATGAGGATTACCTATAGAAATCAACAGGCAATAGATTCCTATGGGCAGTCTTCATTTTGTCAAGGTCAGGCATGGGCTGGGTAACCACTCACAGCTGACTCCTGTTAATTCTCCCAGCAAATATAAAAGGTGGAGCACACAGGTACACTTTGAGCGAGCTGGGGGATGCTGGATGGTGCACAGAGGCCAGGAGGGAAGAAAAGCAGCTGAGGAACCCTGGAAGGCCTGGGGGAAGAAGGACTGTCAGATCACTGAGCCCGTGAGACAAGGGAGGCTGCAGTGTGGCGAGGGAACTGTGACCTCAGGGAGCCAAACCAGGGGAAGCTGGGGTTGCCTGGTAGCGCCCAAGCCAGAGCTCCTCCCCTTGGTAATATACTGAAGCCCAGGCCTTTGAGGGGCAGGTGGTGAGACCTGACCTCAGAGACATCCCATTGAGACAATCTGCTACTCCCAGAACCATCAGAATTCTATTAAGGGGAAGTGGGATCAAAAGAAGAGCGAGGCATTGTGGAACTTCAAGTTCAGAGACATTATTTCTATTGGAAAAGCTGAGCAAGGTTAAACACAAGGAGGAGCAGATCTTCCAGGGCGAAGGCAAACCCACTGGAGCAGGACGATCGATCGAGAGATCAAAGCAAGAGTTAGAGAAATCCTGTAGATATCTGCAGGAGGTCGTTGCCTCCGGGAAACCGTGAACACAAAGAAAGCCAAATCCCAGACACAAAGACGCCTGGGTTGTGTTTCAAGGACCTTAGCAACTTGACCGGGTGAACGGTAGAGTTGGGGAGGCGAGGCCAAGCCTGTGGTATCAACCTTGACTTGTGAATCAAAGCCACAGAGAAAAGAAAGGAATGCACACAAACGGTGAGTTAGCAAAAGACATGAAAGGCCAGTTTGTGTCAAGGAAAGATTGACGCTGCAACAGTGTATCTTACAATTGAAAGTTGCATGCGTGCTGATGAGACGTGAAAGAAAGAAAACCATCAGTGAACTTTAAAGATTCCGATAACTGTGAAGCCAATGATACAGAGTAGCGGAGTGGTCCGGCGAAAGGTAATAGCCCACTCGAAAGTATCAGTGAAATGTTTGATGTCTTGTTAAAAAGCAATAAAGTGAACAAACATTTAATAATGCAATTGTTAAGATCAATGATGTCAAAGGGGGAATTTAAAAGGTGATTACTTTAAGAGAAAGATTTCTTGAACTTTTATTATTGTGTTGTGGAACTACCAAGACCAAGAGACACTGGGGGAAATACCATAAGGGAAAGGGAAAGTGAAAGTCGGAGTGGTCCTGCAGAGGTCTATGGAAAAAGCCTTGTACATTCGAAAGTCTTTGACATCAGTGAAAGGTCCGAGCCTGACCGAGGGAGACCTGCAATATGAGATAAGTTAGGGGAAGGGAACCCCTAACGAATGTGAAAAAAACTTGGGGAAGGGAACCCCTGCAAATGCTGTGATTGCAAGGTCCGAGCACGGATGAGGGTGATCTATGTTAAATCAGGTACGTTTTGTTGAGAGGTTCGGCCTGACTGAGGTAGACCTACGTGAACTTTTGTTGAACTGTGAAAGAACCTTTGGTGGACTGAAATGAAGTAACTTTAACGTGGAAGGCCAAGCGGGCCTCGACCCACGTTTTGAACAGTTTTTATTTATAACCTGAGCTAGAGTGTGTTATCCTATCTGCGGGGGGCCGCCTTACCCCGTGCTGTCCAACATGGGGAGGAGAGCTGACTCAGCCACCTTGATCCTTTTTGTTATAACACTGTCTTTCCTTTGCATACACATTCCCCTTACACATGTTTGTATAAGAGATAGGGCAGACATTAGTTTCTTTTTAGTATAGGGTATTTTGATTTGACATAGACTGACTACGACTGTGCTTTCTTTATTCTTTGATGGTAGAGACCACTCCCACCATAGCTATAGGGCCAGTTAGGAGTTTTCCAAACTCCAAGAATTTAATAAAGGTTTTTGAACTTGCATCTATTGTCTTGTCATTTGTACTGTTGATACCATGAGGTCCTTACAGTACCAAAGTGGTGAACTGACTAGAAGTGTGCATTACTCCTGGTTGCATTGTCCTTGTCCAAGTATGATTGTGGGACAGTGGGTGTGTGTAGAAGGGGAAAAGACTTCCAATACACTACAAAGGCATGGGGAGTGTGGGACTCATTCTCACACAGAAAAGGGGAATACCATGTCTCACCTGAAGACATCCTTTTCCCACTCCCAGAGGTCCCTCCAGGCAGGTGATCCTCCCTCACATATCCACCTCCAGGGTGAGGATTCCCTGGCACCTCAGAGGGAGATCCAAGGGGAGTACATGGGAGGATGTCCTCACGTTCCTCACATTACCCTCTTGTTTGCAATCTCTCATTTGGGTGCTGTGAAGGTATCATGAAGAAGACACAGACAACAGTTTCAAGATTGGTTCTCAAAGGCTTTATTAATTTACAAATCAGGATACAGTAAGCCCTAACTTGCCCAATGCTAAGGTGGGATTTCCCTACCTGAAGAAAACTAAGGATAGTCTGTGGGCCTCATGATCAGTTGGACGGTAGTCCTTAAATGTGGCGGTAACAGTGGCGTGTTTATCCCCAGCTCAGAGCTTGGGGTAAACACGGGGGAAAAATTCCCATTTTCGGTGCAATTACCGTGCAGTAATACCACCAACTGTAATTGCATCAAAACCTCCCCACTGGGTCCAAAGGACCCAATGTGGGAATGGGGAATAACTTTTTTAGCACCCAACCCGTGATATGATATGATATGGCATTTATAACGCACCTATACACAAGTGTTTCAAGGCGCGACGAGGCAAGGGAGGGGGGACAAGGGAAGACAGACAACGATCTTACTAGGCCAAGTGTCATTCAGATCGCGCAAGTGCATGGGAAGGGGAAAGGGAAAAGTGCGGGGGAAGGGAGAGGGGAAAGTGTAGTACATGGGATAGTAGAATAAATAAGATAGTAAAACGGCCAGATGGTGGCAAGTGCAAGGTAAGTGCAGACATAAGTGCTTGTAGGGGGACTGTAGGGATACAGAAAACAGTCCCCAGGTGCAGGGGTTGCCAGGGAGGCAGTGCAGGTGTGCAACCGGTGGGGCCTGGGCCCGAGATAAGAAGGGTGGCCAGGTAATCAGTGCAGTATCAGCCAGGAATTCAGCAGGGGATAGGGGGAGAGAAAGCAGAAGCAAAGAGGAAGGTTTTGTGGTGCTTTCTGAACCAGAGATGGTTCTCCTCAAGTTTAAGGGAGGCAGGAAGGCTGTTCCTGAGGGAGGCCCCTGCCGAAGAGAGAGATCTACCACCAACTCGTTGCTTGGAGAAGCGACTGACCCTGAGGGAGTTGGAGGAGGATGAGCGAAGAGCTCGAGAAGGAAGATATTTAGGAAGAGAGAGTTGAAGGTATTGCGGCCCCAGGTCCCAGAAGGCCTTGTGGACAATGCAGAGGGTTCTGAACTTAATCCTCGCAGCCACTGGGAGCCAGTGCAGAGATTTCAGTCCTGGAGAGATATGATCCCTGGGCTTGAGGCCAAGGACAAGTCTTGCAGTCCTGTTCTGGATAAGATGCAGAGGGCGGAGAGTAGAGGCAGGCAGATTTAGATAGAGGCTGTTACAATAGTCCAGCCTAGAGAGAACCAGGGCTCTGGAGACAGTGAGCTTCTGGGGGAAGGAGAGGAAAGGAAGAATACCTCTGAGGAGGAGCAGATGGTAGTGTGACTTCTTAGAGACGTCAGAGATGTGAGGAGAGAAGGAGAGTGAGGAGTCAAGGTGACCCCGAGGTTTTTAGCCTTCCAGGTGGGAGCAGGAAGAATGCCAAGTGAGGCCGGCCAAAGAGCTGCAAGGTAGGAGGGAGTGGGTGTGCCGATGAGTAGAATCTCAGTCTTACTGGCATTAAGGCAGAGGTCATTGGCGGCACACCACTCCGGGATAGCAGACACACAGTCAGAGATGTGAGAGAGAGGAGGAGGAGGCCGAGGGTAGCCTGAAAGTGAGCTGGGTATCATCCGCATAGCACTGAAAATTGGGTCAGAGAGCGGCGATGCGGTGGGCACGGAGTGCTAGGTATGGGAGAGAGGTTAGATCCCTGGGGGACACCACAGGTAGAGAAAAAGATATCGGAGAGGAAGGACCCTAGTTGGACCTGGGAGGGTCGGTCGGAGAGGAAAGAAGTCAGCCACGCCAGAGCCTGACCAGTGATACCCAGGATATCACAGAGATGGTTAAGCAGGATGGCATGGCTGACCGTGTCAAAGGCAGAAGAGAGATCAAGCAAGAGGAGGATGCACAGGGTGTTAGAGTCAAGGTTGGAGAGCAAGCTTGATCAGGCGGTAATACTGCTGCACGGGTGGGCACTAACGCAAATAAAGTTGGGCGGTATCCCTGTTGGGATACCTCCCAACTCGTGATGAGGCTCTGTGTCAGGAAGTCCAAAATCAAAAGCTTTTCTGTTTAAAAAACCTATACTTGCCCTCACAACTAACTGTACACAATGTGTAGGGATGTCAGCATCAAAATGAATAGATTTTCAGAATAAAGTTCTGAGCTACTTCCATCTCTTGGCTTGTAATCAGCTGCCCCCTCCCCAAGTTCAAAACAGTTCACAAGGTATCCGAGTTCCCTTCCTCGAGAATTCAAATCTTCCAGCATTTCAAAACAATACAATTCCTTGGGACACTTCCCAGCTCTTTTGTCATCAGTACTTTTCACTAGTTCACATAGGCAGTTCTGTTTCTCGACTTCAAATTACATAAGCGGCTGTTGCAAAGCACAAGCTTCTTATGGATACTGTCCTAGTTTTTTTCCATAAAGGGGGGTCACTCGGTTTAGGCACAGTTGTCACACGCATTACAGGTCATGCAACCAATACCCCTTCTTGACTACTTTCCATCAACAGTTGGTCACTGCTTTCCTTTGACAGTGAAGCTTGTTTCTTTCATCAATGTCACACTCTTCTAACACTTTACTGTGGTTTGTTTGGCCACCATGCACTTTGTTACATTTTCTATATCCTTCTGGCTCTTGCCAATATAGGTTTCTTCTTAACCTGAAGTTCTTCTAACTCTTTTAGCTTTGGCCAATCCTTGTTTTCTCATCTCATACCTTTCTTGGTATTCTCTTGGCTTTGCCAACACTTGTGTCTCAAACAATGAATTATGTGGTATCTGCTATTTGCACCACCTTGCCTTCACTCCATTCACAAGTGCTCATAACTAGCTTTTCCTCGATGTAGCATTCAAAAGTGCTTAGAATGTCTTTCAATTGGTTCAGTATTCAAAAGTACTTGTTTCGGCATTCAGAAATACTTCTAAGAACTTTCAGTTTGTTCGATATTGAAAAAGAAGTGCTTGGTTCATGTTCCCCGAGTACCCCGGTATGAGTGTTTCCCTGTTTTTACTCACAGGTTGCATAAGGCAGCTACCTTCCGTCTCTTTCCACTCCTCGCTCTCCTTTCTGGCTTCCAATATTGCTCTCTTTGTGCTGTGCAGCAAGGATTTGTATATCCATTTGGCATGTTAAGTGACCAACGGGTGTCCATTAGGTGGAGGCCTGGTTGTTCCACCTGTATGCCTCCATAGCTCTCTTCTTTGTCTCAGTACCAGAGTGTGTTTGGGGATGTCTGACTTAATAAAGGAAGCGTGTATAGCTCTGTGTTGTCTCCTCCTCATCTTGGTACCTGACGGATGTGTGTCTGCATTAACAATATAAGGCAGATATGCATTTATCTCACCCAAATGAGGAAGTGTCTTCCTGGTTGGTCTCTTCTTCGTCCCAGTGTTGAGGTAGTGCTTCTGGAGGACATTTGGGAGGGGGAAAAAAAGGGAAAGGACTGACAGTAGCCTACAAAGGCTTGAGGGATAGAGTGTTCATTCTGAAAAGGGAATGAGGGATACCATGTCTCACCTAAGGACGTCCACTCCCCAAGTTCCCTCCTCCTAAGTGATCCTGCCTCGCATATCCAGCCCCAGGGTCAGGATCCAAAAGCGATGGCCTTTCCCTGGCCACCTGAGAGAAGGATCCAGGTGGAAAAGAAGTGAGGACGCCCTCAGGTTCCTCACAGTGAAGTCCCAGACTTGCAATACTTTACATGGCTTGGTTCATTCTCCTGCAGTCAGTGGAGAGAAGAGGAGGGGTAACATCTTTAGCTCTTATTCTCTATGAGGCGTAACATAGATGGCCCAGCTGGTGGCGAAACATATTTCTAACCCTAAAGAGATTATGGTTTTGTCTCTTCCAGGTATCAAATAAGTTAGTGGACTAAAGAGATGGTATGTATTCCTTTTGACAGTTTGCCTCACTGGAAGAATTGCCAGTGAGGTTAATGGATAAAAGATAACACCAATTCAAGGGCATAGATAACTGAGGGGCTCATGACTTTTCAACTGAACCTGACCTTGTGGGCTTGACCCAATGAAGTGGGGATGATTGGTCTCTGTTTTTAAGGTTGCCGACATACTGGTGGAAAACATGAGGCTATAGTCAATCCTTTTCCATGTGTAGCAATCATGGGGCTAAAACCCTGTGGTCCAGCCTAGTACTCAGGTTGATCCCTCGGTTTGTATCAGTCAAGTCTGATCCCACCTCCAACACCATATGTAAGGGTGCAGAAGTAAGGCTCGGACCTAATGCTGGCATGTTTTGGGGTATAAACCTTTATTTACTAATAAAAGGTTGGAAAAATGCCCTAAAGCTAAGAGGGGTTTCTCTACCTCAAACAAAACTAGTGAAAATATCAGGAAGTACAAAGCTAAAAGCAATCTAAAGTAACTGTGCAAGGATGATCTCTCCTCAAAGTAAAAAGTGTTCTTTGTGTTTTCAACCAACAGAAAAGCTCCCGATCTCTGGTAATAAAAAGTGATGCAAAATAATGTTCCAAAAATACAATATTCCAATGCTAGGGTTGTGCTCCTTTCCCCTGGAATTCTTATCATCTTATGCTCATTCCTTTAGGGCTCCTGAGACCCTTTTCTCTTAGTGAAAATATCTCTGGGCAGTTCACAAGTAAAAGTGTCTTGTGTTTGTATTTCTTTATCCTAGTAACTTGGCAGAGTTTGCTATCAAGCATAGGATTTCTTGTGTCAACTTCTAGGTTCTTTACCCTCTTGTTTTCAATCTCTCATGTGGGTGCAAGTCCCAGGCTCACAAAACTTTGCACGGCTTGGTTCACTCTCCTGCCAAGCCAGAGTTTTCTCATGTACCGTCTCTCTTTCTCTCATAGGGTCTGTAAGGAACCTGAGGACGCCCTCACTTTCTATTCCCCTCTGTCCTCTACTCAGGGGACCAGGGAAGGGCCATCACTTTTGGATCCCAACCATAGGGGGTGGATATGCGCAGTTGGATCACCTGGGTGGAGGAAACGTGTGGAATGGAGAGGGGATTACTTTAGGTGAGACGCAGTATTCCCCATTTCCACTCCATGATGGACCTTCAGTCCCAGCAGCCTTTATGGGATATTGTTATCCTTTTTCCTTTTCTTCCTTCCAGGATGATCATGGGAAATGCCATCAAGGTTGTAACAATAGGAAAAGATTGAATAAGAGGGTGTCTACAGGTGAGACATGGTATCCCCCTTCCCCTTGTGAGAGCAAATCTTACCCTCCCCCTACCTTTATAGGTTTTTGCTAATCACTTCCTTTTATTTCCCCTCAGTCACACCACTCTAGTACTGGGACAAGGAAGAAGCGTCTAGGAGTTGTACACACTAACATGCAGTAACACTAGTCTTGTACTGAGACGAGGAAGAGGCCTGGAAACTATTGCGAGGGTCAGGCATGTCCAGAGAACACCAGTAAACTAACAAGGGGGGGTCATGGGAGGGTGTCCAGTCATAATTTCGAAAACATAATTTCAAAAATGAAAAAAAGTCCAATCAAAAATGTCGAAAAAAAAAATGTCGAATTGTTTTTTTTTTCGATATTTTTTTTTTGGCTCTAGTTTCTGTGAAAAAAATAGGTAAAAATAAAAAAAAGGGGGGGTTGGGGGGGAACCCCCCCATTTCGAAAAAAAACGTCATTAAAAAAAAATTCGGCATTTTTTTTTCGACTTTTTGACTTTCGAATATTTTGTATTCGAAATTATGTCTATGAACCTCATGGGAGTCCCTCTGACAGACATTAGTCCTGGTTACGAGAGACTTACCCAGAGTCTTTAGCTCACTATCTTTCACAGAGAAGAAATATCCCAAACATATCAGTCTTTGTCCTGCCCTGGGGCAGTCCAGCACCGAAATGCTAGGCAATTCTCCTCTGAACAAGAGTACCAACAGCATCCCCAGACACGTGTTTCGGTCTGGTTGGACCTCATCAGTAGGGAGGAGCTGTGCCTCTCTAAGAATAGTGAGCAAGGGGTCCACGTCTGGATTCCCCTAGTAACTTAGGGTGAGACCCAAAGTTATGTAAATATGCTAATTAACAAGGGGGGGTCCTGGGAGTCCCTCTGCCAGACATTAGACTATGAGACTGGATTTATGATTTCCTTGATGGAAAATGGACCATAGTACCGGGGGGCCAATTTGTTTGGCCGTAAATGTCGGGGTAGTAGTTTCGAGGACAACCAGACTTGATCACCAACTGCATAAGAAGGCCCTGGTCTTCTTTTGGTATCCGCGTTTCGCTTAGTATGTATTCTGGCCTTCTCTAAGTGTTCTTTGGCTTCCTTGTGTATGTTGATGAGTGTTTCAATCCAGGAGTGGACGGTAGGTACTGGTGTGGGATGTGGAAGACCAGAGGGTAAAACTGATGGATGGAATCCTTGACTGCAATAAAGGGTGCTGGTCTTAACTACTGAGTGATCAGAATTGTTGTAGGCGAATTCAGCCATGGGTATTAGGAGCGACCAGTCATCCAGCACCTTGGTGGCGAAACAACAAAGGTATTGTTCCAGGGTCTGGTTTACATGTTCCGTAGCTTCGTTGGTTTGTGGATGATAACCTGATGAGAGAGCGCATTGGATTCCAAGAATGCGACAGAGATGTTTCCAGAATTGTGAGACGTATTGGGGTCCTCGGTCTGATATGATCTTGAAAGGAAGTCCATGAAGGCGGAAAATGTGTTCCAGGAAGATTCTAGCGAGTTCTGATGAGGATGGTAGTTTATACATGGGTGTAAAATGAGCCATATGAGTGAACAAGTCAATGGGGACCATGATAGTCGTGTATCCCCTGGAAGGTGGCAATTCCACACTGAAGTCTGTAGCGATGAATTCCCATGGCCTTGTTGGTAGTGTAGGTTGCAGTAGGAGACCTGCCGGTCTCTTGTTATCGTGTTTGTTTTGACTACAGATAGAACAGGCTCGGATGTACAGTTGTATGTCAGTCTTCATTCTAGGCCACCAAAATTGTCTTTGTATAAGACGGAGGGTGTTGGTGATGCCACAATGTCCGGAGTGAAGGGTATCGTGGCAGAGGTTTATTATCCTTTGTTGTAATTTCTGTGTGGGGATGACTAGAGCATTATCCTTGAACAAATATCCGTCCTTGGTTCTCAGATTCCATTGATTCTTCCTTGAAATATCCTTCCAGAGCTCAGAGGATTGGGTTTGCATCCGAACTTCTTCCAGAAGACTGACTGCTTGAGCTACAAAAATCATGTGGGGAGACATCTTAGGATAGGCCCGATCTTCAATAGTTTCGTAGTCAGGACGTCGAGATAAGGCGTCAGCAATTATGTTTTGTGATCCAGGGACATGAGTGATGTGGAACTGGTACTGGGCAAAGAAGAAGGCCCAACGGGCCTGATGACTGCTCCTACACTCCAAGGATTGTAGAACTTGAAGATTTCGATGGTTCGTGCAGACCTGGACTGGATGTCTATCTCCCAGGAGTAGATGTCACCATTCTGTGAAGGCTTGTCGGATGGCTAACAGTTCCTTTTCCAAGACGGAATAATGTGTCTCACTGGGAGTCAGAGTTTGTGAAAGGTAAGCAATGGGGTGTTCCAATTTGTCCTCAAATTCTTGCTTCAACACTGCTCCTATTGCATAGTTAGAGGCATCCGTCTCCACTAGGAATGGCCGATTAATGTAGGGTTGGGCCAGGATGGGGGCTTGAGTAAACTCTGTCTTTAAACGTTGGAATGCCTTGTCTTGAGGTGCAGACCAGAGAAAGGGAATGTCTTTCTTCAATAGAGCAATGATCGGTTGAACAATCTCAGAAAAGGTGGGTATGAACTTCCGGTAGAAATTGGCAAGCCCCAGGAAGGATTGAACTTTTTTCACGGAAGTAGGAGCCGGCCAAGATAGTATGGCCTTTACCTTCGAATGATCCATACCAATTCCTTCTGGGCTAAGGACAAATCCTAGGTAATGAACAGAAGTAACACGAAACAAGCATTTCTCGGGTTTGGCTAGGAGTCTGTGTTCACGTAGTCGTTGTAAGACTGCCTTTACATGCTCTTCATGCTTTAGAAGGTCCTTGGAGTAGATCAAGATATTGTCCAGGTAGACGATGACGAAGAGGAACAGCATGTCAGAGAACACCCTATCCATGAAACGTTGAAAGACTGCGGGGGCATTAGCAAGTCCAAAGGGCATGACCAGATATTCAAAGTGTCCAAAGGGTGTTCTAAAGGCTGTTTTCCATTTGTCTCCTTCCCTGATACGAATCAGATGATAGGGACCCCTGAGATCCAGTTTCGTGAAGATTACAGCTCCTCTCACCGCTTCCAGGATATCCGAGATCAAGGGTAAGGGGTAACGGTCCTTGAGGGTGCATTGATTTAATCCACGATAATCGAGGCAAGGTCTAAGTTCCTTGGTGTCCTTCTTGGGAACAAAGAACAACGAGGCTCCAGCTGGGGATTTCGATGGTCTTATGGTGCCATTTTCAAGGTTGGTATCCAAGTATTCTCGGAGGGACTTTTTTCAGGTTCAGATAGGATGAACATCCTCCCAAAGGGTCTCACTGCTGAAGGCTCTGCGTCTATGGCGCAGTCTTCAGGTCTGTGAGGGGGTAGAGCCTGAACTATGGCAGTTAAAAACACATCAGCATAACCCTGATAGGCCTTTGGGACCTGTATGATATTGGAAACCATGAGTGGTACTGTCATCTGCCGGCACGGCCGAGGACGTGATTGGCGGCTACTTTCGCATTGGAGCTGGCTAATTCCGAGGTAGAGGGTTTGAGTCCCTCTTTTGTTTTTTCTCGCTCGCAGCTCCATGCGCGTAACGCAGCGGTATTAAATCCCCGCCTCCCTGGCTATGCGTTGCATTGCAACCCCCTTTCAGGACGCTTCCTGTTTCCGGGTTTCCCTCGCTCCCCACTCTGGTTTTTCCTCACATCAGCTAGAGGCCTTACCCTGTGTTCCTTCCTCTCGATTTTCCTTCCTCCCGGCTCGCGGCATCCTGCCGTGCGCTGCCTTTGTGTTTTCTCTTTCTCCTCTGGTTTCGCTCCGCTGAGCTTCGCTCTCTCTCTCTTTCTCTTTTTTTTCCGGCGCTCCCTGGACCTTGCGCCTCTCTTACCTCCATTTGCATCCGGTCATCAAGGACTGCTGCTTCCTTCCAGCTGGCGTGTCCTACTCCCTCTCTCGCCCAGGGAGTCCGTCCTCCAGTCTGCAGTACTACTCCTTTGGATCTCCCCCGGATTACTTCCGGCTGGAACCCTCTCCATCTCCTTCAACCAGCATTCTCTGGGACTTCCATCACATAAGAAGGACCTGCCTCTCATCAAGGGTTTTTTCCCTCCGGGGTTTTTCCCTTTTCCGGCTTGATTCCGGAAGGGGAGCCACAGGACAACTGTTCCCTAGCGGTCACTGTGGCTTCCCTCCGTGACAAGCAAGTGCATCCCAAAAAGGAAAGAGACTACCTCTCCCGGTGACGCTTCCAAGAAACCGACGATTCCAGCAGTTCAGGTGAGGAGAGCGTGTGTGCAGGGGAGAAAGGCAGCAGGAGGGAGACCTCGTCACAGTTTGCAACGCCCACAAATACAAAGATGTCTGCGGAAGAACAAGAACAGGAATTGTGGAAGGCTTTTCAAGCCATGTCCCAGGAGTTGCAAGGAGTAAAGACTGAGAACGCTCTACTCAAGCAGATGGTATCGGCCAGAGAACTGCCCCCCCCCCCGGAATTACCTCCCATGGCTCTGTCCTCGGGGAAGTTCGATGGCTCTCCTAAGAAGGTGAAAGAATTCTTAGAGGCCTGTATGGTCTATTTCACATTCCGACCTCGTACTTTCATTGCAGAACACGCCAAGGTGGGGTTCCTGATTTCTAACATGACCGGCAATGCGCTGTCTTGGGCGACTCCGTTGGTGACCAGTGGTAACCCCGTCCTTCAGGATTTTGTCGGGTTTCAAACCCTACTCAAACAGACTTTCGAGCGGCCAGAGTTATCTTTTACTGCTTGCGAAGACCTATTGGATGTCAAGCAGGGCTCCTTAGATGTTCTGTGCTATATCTCTTCGTTTAAGACCTTAGCGGCCGGAGCCGGTTGGCCAGAAACTGCACAATATGCCATCTTTCGGAGAGGTTTGAGGGAGGAGATCAAAGATGAACTGGCCAGATCCCCACGTTCACCCACTTTCTCTGATCAGCTCGCAGCGGCCCTTCACATCGAGTTTCGTCTCCAAGAAAGAAGATCAGAACGCCGAAAACAGAGAGGTTACCCTCCGGAACCCTTTACACACGCTTCTCCTAGTCGTGCTACGGCTAGCCCTTTGGATGAACCAATGCAGATCGGTGCTACCAGGGCTACTCTGTCAGCCGCAGAAAGACGTGAGAAGGGACTCTGTGCTTACTGTGGTTCAGACCAACATCTTCTTAAAGAATGCACCGAGTTACCAGGCAAGAGCTCGGGAAACGGGCACCCCCAGCGCCAGTAGGGACAAGCCACCGGGAGTCTCCAGACTTTTTTCATCGTCCCTACGTCTCCCTTTCTGTTTCCTCCCCCGAATCCAAAGAGGACTCCAGGCTCATGGTAATACCTGTGCACCTTGACATAGAGGGCAGACAGGTAGAGACTCTTGCTCTATTGGACTGTGGAGCAGCTGGGAACTTCGTAGATACCTTGTGGGCAGACAAGGTGGGTCTTCGTCGGGTTGTCCGGAAGGAGGGTCAGAAGGTGGAGGGGGTGGATGGTTCGCCATTGTCATCAGGCCTCATCACCCATACCACCGAGGAGCTCTCCCTTACCATAAACCATCACACTCAGGTTTTGTATTTCGACATCATCAGAGCAGCACACTTTCCCATCATTTTAGGCATATCATGGCTTCGCAGACACAATCCGAGGATAAACTGGATGGAGAATCAATTGAGCTTCACTTCCTCGTACTGTACCTCCAACTGCTTGCCGCCAGAAGAAAGGGTTGACCTACAGCCGGTAAAGATTTCCACAGAGAACCACATCGGGATTCATGTTTTACCCAGCTTTTGTTCAAGTTTTTCTGAAGTATTCCAAGAGTGCCCTCATGCCATTCAGCCGCCTCATCGGCCAGAGGACTGTTCTAGCGACCTGGAACCCGATGCTCTAGTTCCGTTCGGTAGGATGTTTTCTCTCAACCAGACAGAGAAACAGGTTCTACGACAGTACTTAGACGTGAATTTGGAAAATGGACTCATTCGACCTTCCAAATCACCAGCTGGTGCCCCCCTGTTTTTCATCAAGAAGAGAGACACCACGGAGCTCCGACCCTGTATTGACTACAGGGGTCTCAATAAGGTCACCATCCGGGATCGGTATCCCATGCCTCTCATCTCGGACATTATCGAGGCTGTACAAGGTGCCAAAGTGTTCACTAAACTCGATCTCCGGAATGCATACCATCTGCTCCGCATCACCAGAGGAGACGAGTGGAAATCGGCTTTTCGCACCCCTTTCGGCTTATTGGAGTACCAAGTAATGCCGTTTGGTTTGGTGAATGTGCCAGCAGCATTCCAGAGGTTCATGGACAGAATGTTTTCCGATATGCTATCACTATCAGTCATCATTTACCTGGATGACATTCTGGTCTTTTCTCCCAATATGGAAGTTCATGTGGAGCAGGTCAGACAAGTGTTGGGTCGCCTTCAGAAGAACAACTACTGGTCAAGGCGGAGAAGTGCAGGTTCGCTGTCCCCACGGTACACTACCTGGGGTATATCCTGTCGGAAGACGGGATTGCCATGGATTAAGACAAGGTCCGCGCTATTCTAGACTGGCCAGCCCCTACCTCTGTCCGGGAGGTCCAAAGGTTTCTAGGACTTTCAAATTACTACCGAAGGTTTATCCCAAACTTCTCGGAGGTAGTTTACCCTATTACGCGACTACTCAAGAAAGAAGCTCTCCCTTTTTCCTGGTCTACGGCGGCGGAAAGGAGTTTTAGTCACCTCAAAGGTCTTTTCTGCTCGGGTCCGATTCTATAGCATCCCAACCAATCCTTACCATTCGTTCTGGAAACTGATGCTTCTGCTATCGCCATAGGGGCTGTACTGCTACAGACCTTGCAGGGAGTGGAACACCCAGTGGCGTATCTTTCTAAGACGCTCTCTCCCAGCCAACTTAATTACTCAGTCCTGGAAAAAGAACTGCTTGCCATAAAGCTGGCATGCGAGGAATGGCAACACCTCCTCATGGGAGCCAGGCACCAATTCTTAATTTGCACTGACCACAAAAACCTGAAAGCATTACAAGAAATGGAATGCTCTAACTCCCGACAGGCAAGATGGGCCTATCTTTTTTCGCAGTATGACCCCCGGATCACCTATTTCCCGGGAGCTCATAATCAGTTAGTGGACGCTTTCTCCAAATTGGCACATTTTTCTCCCCTTTCGGGACTTCCCACAGCCACCAAAATGGCAGAGACATTTGCACGAGATATCTTCAGACTCCACGGACTACCCGACAAGATCATTTCTGATCGCGGTAGTCAGTACATCTCCAAATTCTGGACTGCGCTGTGTACCCAATTGGGAGTGGAGAGAGCACTTTCCTTGGGGTTCCATCCACAAACTAACGGCCAAACCGAAAGGCTCAATGCCACCCTGGAACAGTACCTAAGGTGTTTCATCACTCAACATCAGGACAATTGGGCCTCTCTGCTCCCCACGGCGAGTACTCCTACAATAATTCAAAACATTCTGTCACCGGGGTGTCTCCTTTTTTTGCACCTACGGGGTTCACCATCGATTCATGATTCCTGGAATACCCAGTTTCTCCAACTCTCCGCCGCGGAGGAAGTCATTCGGAACATCCATGAGGCTCAGAGCACTGCCATACGAAGATTGGAGGACAGCAGGAAACAGAACCAAAGAAAGGCAGATAGGCATCGTAAAGAGTGCCCTGCATGGGTGGCGGGGGACAAGGTTTGGCTGTCCACCAAATTCCTACCCAGATGGGTTCGACCTTCTAAGCTGTCTCCTAGGTTTTTGGGTCCTTTCCCTATTCTCTCGAAGATCAACCCTGTGGCCTATCGCCTGCAGCTTCCTCTTTCTCTCAAACGCATTCACCCTGTTTTTCATTCTTCCCTTCTTAAGCCTTATGTTCTGGATTCCTATCACAGAACTCAGTCTCGGCAAACTCTGGTTCCCTCACCGGACCCGGAGGAGTATGAGGTCTCAGCCATCAGAGACTCCAGATTTCGCCGAGGCCGGTTGGAATACCTGTTGTCATGGAAGGCGTACCCGGAGTCGGAGGACTCGTGGGAACCGGCTTCTCAGATATGTGCCCCTCGTTTGCTCGCTAAATTCCATCGCTTGCACCCGGGGAAGCCGGGGTGGTTGCGGTCTAGGAAGGAGCATACTGTCATCCGCCAGCACGGCCAAGGACGTGATTGGCGGCTACTTTCACATTGGAGCTGGCGAATTCCGAGGTAGAGGGTTTGAGTCCCTCTTTTGTTTATCCTCGCTCGCAGCTCCGTGCGTGTAACGCAGCGCCGTGGCGGTATTTAATCCCCGCCTCCCCGGCTATGCGTTGCGTTGCAACCCCTTTCAGGACGCTTTCTGTTTCCGGGTTTCCCTCGCTCCCCACTCTGGTTTTTCGTCGCATCAGCTAGAGGCCTTACCTTGTGTTCCTTCCTCTCGATTTCCCTTTCTCCCGGCTCGCGGCATCCTGCCGTGCGCTGCCTTCGTGTTTTCTCTTTCTCCTCCGGTTTCGCTCTACTGAGCTTTGCTCTCTCTCTCTTTCTCTCTCTCTCTCTCTCTCTCTCTCTCATTCCCTCGTGTTTCTATCCTTGCATTTATACTAATCCTTACCTTTTTTTTCCGGCGCTCCCTGGACCTTGCGCCTCTCTTACCTCCATTTGCATCCGGTCATCAAGGGCTGCTGCTTCCTTCCAGCTGGCGTGTCCTACTCCCTCTCTCGCCCAGGGAGTCCGTCCTCCAGTCTGCAGTACTACTCCTTTGGATCTCCCCCGGATTACTTCCGGCTGGAACCCTCTCCATCTCCTTCAACCAGCATTCTCTGGGACTTCCATCACATAAGAAGGACCTGCCTCTCATCAAGGGTTTTTTCCCTCCGGGGTTTTTCCCTTTTCTGGCTTGATTCTGGAAGGGGAGCCACAGGACAACTGTTCCCTAGCGGTCACTGTGGCTTCCCTCCGTGACAAGCAAGTGCATCCCAAAAAGGAAAGAGACTACCTCTCCCGGCGACGCCTCCAAGAAACTGACGATTCCAGCAGTGCAGGTGAGGAGAGCGTGTGTGCAGGGAAGAAAGGCAGCAGGAGGGAGACCTCGTCACAGGTACTTGCTGATCTATTGATGGTTCTTTGGAAGGTGTCAAGGAGGAATCCAGGAATAGACAGTGAGAAATACAAAACTCAGCACAGAGAAACAAGGATCCTGCTGCCCAGTTGATATAAGGATTATGTTTCTGTAACCAGGGCATTCCCAGTACCATGGGGTAATGAGCCGACTTAATGATGTCAAATCTGATCACCTCTTGGTGATGGTTTATTGAAAGCTGGATCTCTTTAGTCTGCAGGCTTATGGGTCCTGAAGTGTGGGGTCTTCCATCGATCGCTTCCACCGGTTGCATGGTACTTCGTGTCTCGTATGGAATGTGGTGTCTAAAAACCCAATCTTGATCAATCAATACTCCCATAGCTCCGCAGTCTACCACGGCCAAACTGGAGTAGGTCTTATTCTTGGATGGCGATAGGAAGGCCTGTAGAATCACTAGGCTGTTTTGTCCAGGAGAGTTCAAGGATGGAATAGACGTGGAGCAAACATCTCTCTCCCAAAGCCTTGCTCCATCTAGGATCGGGAGCTGGCGTTTCCCGAACGCCGAGGAGGGGCTAGAGGACATTCTCTAACCAGGTGTTTATCCGAGGCACAATACATGCATAACCCCGTATGAATCCTTCTCATCCTCTCTTGCGGGGATATGGGTCCACGGAAGGCTCCTATCTGCATAGGTTCTGGTTCAGTAACTGACCCTGGTTTTGTGTCAGTTTTGGAGGTAATCTCAAAGGACATCTTCAGGGGGGTTACTTTGGATTTTTTCTTCTCTGCCTTCCTTTCCTGGATACGAAAATGTATTTGCATGGCAAGGTCCATAAGAGCCTGGAATGAGCTTGGGCGAGCCACTCTGGCCAACTCATCTTTGATCTCCTCATTCAGTCCTCTTCTAAAAAGAGTAAAACTTGCTTCAGGAGACCAGTCAGCTTCCTTGGTCAATTGCTTGAATCGGGTTACAAACATAAGCATATCCTGGGATCCCTGCTGAAAGTCTAGCAGGCGTTCCTGGGCACTATAGACCTGCTCTGGGCGGTCAAACATGGTTTTAAGGGCTTGTATGAAACCGTCGTAGTCATCCAGGAGGGCATCTCCAGAATTGACTAAGGGCGTAGCCCAGGTTAGAGCATTTCCAGAAAGGTGTGAAATTATGAAGCCCACCTTAGCCCTGGGAGTTGAAAAGTAGTAGGGCTTAAAAGTAAAGTGAACCAAACAAGAATCAAGGAATCCACAAAGGGTTTTTGCCGACCCATCGTATTTGTCAACAATGCCTCCCAGCAATACACTTTCCTTTGTGGCAGAATCACGGGATAGAACTAATTGTTTTAGAGCTGCGTTTTCTGCTTTTAAATTCTGTACCTCGGTTGTTAGTTCTTGCATGCCACGCATGAGATCCTGAACGGCCGCTTCCATGTCGACTTTGACTTCGGTCGTTTGGCGTCTCAAACTGTCACGGAATTCCCCCTTTCTCACCTGAGAGAGATCCTTGCAGGATTTCTTGGGCGGTGTCTTCTTACGCACAGACCTGGTCTTGTATAAGCCTGCGCGAGCCTCTTCTGGCTCCAGCGTGCGTTCACAGTTCCGGGATTCAGATACTCCGGGGATCCAAGAAACGAAGAAGGTGCGCAAGCACGGCACACAGGTCCAGGAAGCAAGGAAGGAGGGGAAAGGGAATAGAATTAGAAGGTCCAGGAACCAGGATAACAGTTCAGCAAACTACAGAGCACACCTCTAGTCGCTACTTGCAATAGCATTGAGACACGCGGGGCCGCAAGGGCGCAGTCTATTTGTAGAGTATGCTACGTCCGACGTGAAGATCGAGGAGGGCGTTTCACGTTAGACGGCCATGTTGGAAGTACCAAGGAGTGCAAACCACGTTGTGATAAGGACCATGAAGTCCAAAAGGGGCGCCTTCGGAGGGTCATGACAAGGATTCAGAGCTGGGGAGATCTGCTCGCAGACCCAGAGGAAAGTATAAAAGGAGCCGAGAAGATAGAGAGACTGCCCAGAGGAGCCAATGAGGAGCGGTGAGTGAAATACAGGGATTACTAGTACCACGGTGCTCCTAGAGCTACTGCAAGGCATATGGTGATGCCGGTTGAAAGGAAATGTATACACAAGTGACTGTGAACCCAAAGTAAGGGGCTTTTGAATAATAAGAACAAAACGCTGAACTTTAAAGTAAGGGAGCTTAAATAAGAAGCATATATTATTGAATATTGAAGTAAAGAAATGCTTTACAAATATTATTGAATACCGAACTGAAGGAAAGCTTTGAGGAAACCCATGAATGAACTGGAAACAGGTTTGAAACACACATAATGAACATTTTAAAAAGGCAAATAATGAAGCATTATGAATAAGGTGAAAAGCAAGTGATGAACGTTTTTGAAGTTTGTAAAAACAAGGTGGTCGAACAGAGTGTGAGCACCATGAATGAAGTGAGTTGTGTGGAAGAACACACTGTGGCAAAGCCAAGAGGCTGGCAAGGAGAAGTGGATTGTGTGGAAGTACACACTGTGGCAAGACCAAGACACTGGCAAGGAGAATTCAGAGTGAATGCAAGCGAAAGCACAGGTGTGATAAAAGAGAAACCTGTGTGGGCAGGAAACCTGGGGTTATCGGTTGTGTGACCTGTAGTGGGCGGACCGTGTGGTTCAACAACTGCATCTAGACTGAGATTACCCTGTCTGGAAAAATCAAGGAATGTCCAGATTAAGAATCTTCACTGGTAACTAAGATTGCTCAAGTGAATGGGAAAGATAGGTATCTGTATCTACTGAACCTGAAGGATTATAAAGGTGACCTGAAACTGGTCGTGAGAATTAAGAAACTTGAACTGATTGTGCATTTTCAAGCTAGTAGAGTTGTTGTCTTGGGGAAGGGAACACTGAGACCATTTTGAAACTGTGTTGTCCGCTTGGAGAAAGAAACCCCAGGGCTTTTTGGAACTGCTTTGAACTTAGGGGAGGGGGGGCTGGAAAGTAAGCTTAAAGCTAGAAGAAGCTCAGTACTTTATTTGGAACACTATTTCATTTGTTGCTGACATCCCTACACATTGTATAGCTTAGTTGTGAGTGCAAGTACAGGTTTTGGACTTTTAAGTGGAACTTACTGACTCGGACTATCCTTAGTTTCTTTATGTAGGCAAAACCCACCTTAGCATCGGGCAAGTTAGGCCCGAAACCATCCTGACATTTAAGTTAATAAATACATTTTGTTTTGAACTTTGAATATGTTGTCTGTGTCTTGCTTCATGATGTCTTCACAGGTCCCAGACCCGCTTTCTCTCATACGGGTGCGGGTCCCAGACTAGCACTGGTTTGCTGTGTCCGCTTAGTTCCCTCTCTTGCCAAACATACAACTCGTCTGACTTTGCTTCACTTGCATTCAGGGACCCAGACCCCCTTATTCTTGACCTGTTATTGGGGACTCACTGTGCTGTGTTGTATCCACTTGGTTAACTCTCGTACCAGGTACACAACTCATTCAGTGTACCAAACCCTCTTATTCGCTTGTTTTGGTGTGGGTTCCAGACTCGTACAGGGCTGCGTTGAATGCACCTGGTTCACTCTGCTGCCAAGTATACAACTCACTCAGGATCCCATACCCTTTGCTTCCAGCTTTATAGTCTTCCCCTTTGTTTCCCTGGACCTCCTGGACACCCTGCATACCTGTTTTCTTCCTTCTTACAGCTATAGCATTTCCCAAACAGCTGCGTCCCTCTGATGGGTTCTTGTAACGTTCGGGCTTCCAGCAGAGTCTGCAGTGGCTCGGCAGTCTTCGGATGCTTCCTGGCTGCGCGTTCTCCATCTCACGCACTTCCCCGGGGTCTGGGATGCCTGCAGGATTCACTCGGTGGCAACTCAAGTAGTCCTCTTCTAGCGGACCACGTTCGGGTTCTGCCTTTCCTCTACGTTCGGCTTCCCCTATGGCTCGTGCCGGCTGCTTTCCTGCATGGCTCCTGCTTTTCCTTCTCAGACGTTGGTATCCCAGCTGATCTGTTTTGAAAATCCTGCGTGGGATTATTGCACTCCTTTGGTGCAATCACCTGTGGTAAGAAGCTAGACTGCTCACTCTGCTTCTCCAGAGTGATTCTCGGACTCCCGGTCATCTTCTTCGTCGCAGTACCAGTTTCCAACTTATATATAAAACACTTTGTACCATTTGGTCGCTCACTCTTGTCATGTATTTTGGTTTGACTGACTTGAGAACAAAATACATTAACACTATCTGGAGTGAGGGAATGAGGATTTAGGGTTGAAGAAGGGATTAAAGGTATTGAAGCAGGGTTAAACACGTTCTCCAGGTAGGTTAGTGCCTAATCCCATAAGGGGATTCCACTCCCATGGGATCCTCGCCCGGTGCACAACCCCTAGGAGGATTATTGCTCTGTGGACGCACTGTCCTGGCCTCATGGGAAAGGCCTCCTCCTAGGGGAGAAGTGTAACGCTCACCTGATTCCCACAGAGGCGCGGGTCTTGGCAGGAAGCTGTCTGTGACTCGAAAAGTGATGTGCAGGACTCGATTGGCTTCTGGGGTCGAACCTCTTCGCACTGTGTGTCGGACTCGAAGAGTGAGGTTTCTGCAGGTGAAAGAATATGGGGGTTAATGGTCTGGGTAGTTGAATGTCCCTCTCTCCCTCTCTCTTCCCAGCTTTTCCGTAGAGCCCCCAGGTCAACGTGCTCACCTTATATAGGTGAATGCTGGGCTCTCCATCTGCGTCTGGTGCAGGGTGCCGTTGCCAGTTCCTTCACTGGTGAAACATAGGCCTCTTGAATTCAGAGGATGGTTACCGTCGTTGTCTGCACGAGCGGTGAGTTTCTGGACACCTTTTGACTGTATAGTCTTTAAATGCGTGGCACGTTTATATGCAGACTCTATATAATGCTTTTCCCTTATGTATTGCAGGGCTCTTGAGATGGAAGATGAAGTAAAGCGCCTGGAAGTTTGTAAGTATGGCAAGCGCTCTAATTGTCTCTTTCCTTGCAGCTTAGTTCGTGTTAAAGAGACGCTGGAGTATTTGCAGGCGTTTTATTGCGACGAGCGGGATGGACGTAAGTAAATACCTGCTTAATGTCTTTTCTTTTGCCTTTCAGATGTTGGTTTGCAGCGCCGGAGTCCGCGGAATGCCAGTAAGTTGTTAACTATGCTTTGTCTTTACAGGCGGCGTTGCAGAACGAAGAAATCCGGAATCCACAGCGTGCCGGTAAGTATGGCAATACTTTTGCCTTTGCAGGTGGCGATGCGGCGTGACTAAGCGGCCGCAGCCGATGGATCAGGTGAGTAAGTGCTGCGTGTAAAGTTCGCCTTGCTAACCTGTTGTTTCTGTTCTTTGCAGGTGCTGATGATGTCTGGATACTGAATTGGTAAGTAGATTCTTGCAGGTCCAGGATCAGAAGAAGAAAAGCCGGAGCAGACTCGGTGAGCGTTCTGCTGCAGATGCAGAATAACGCGAAGCACGCTTCATCCATCGGGTGTGGTTTAAATAGCCTTGGGGTGATGAGGCGTCTTCTTCCACGGCCCCGCCTAGGTAAGAAAAGAGTTCCAGTTTCCAGAAGAGTTCCATTGCTGTATCCAGGGAGTGGAGCTGCCCCACCCAGGTAAGAAAGTAGTCCCTGTTCTTAGATAGCTTCTAAGTGACTGGTAAGTAAGCAGCATGGTCTGCTGCAGTTAAGTCCACCCAAGCATCCTTACACCTATTATGAGCCCGGCGCTTCCAGTGCCGGGACCAATGGTTTTGATGAGCCTGGTGCCACCGGCGCCAGGACAAGGTCCAAAAGGTCCCAGTGGGGACCGGCTGGTGCCTAGGATTAGGGTTAGGGGCCTGCTTCCAAGGACGTTGGGCTGGTCCTGGCTCCTTGGAAACAGTGATCATGACAGTACCCCCCCTCAAGGCCCCTCCTAAGCGTGTCTTCTCTGGGGGTTTCGGCTTGTCGGGGTGATTCAGATGGAATTTTCTGACCATACGAGGTGCGTGGACGTATTCTGAAGGTTCCCAAGACCTTTCCTGGGGGCCGTAACCTTTCCAATCAACCAGATAATATAACTTAGATTTGGAGATTTTGGAGTCTAGGATGTTCTTTACTTCGAATTCAAGTTCTCCATCTACTAAAACTGGTTCTGGGAGTTTAGTCAATCGGGTTTCTGGTTGCACAGGTTTTAATAAGGAAACATGGAATACTGGGTGTATTTTCATATGCGTAGGTAACTCCAATTTGACAGCCACCGGATTAATTATGGCAGATATGAGATAGGGTCCAAGGTATCTCGGGATGAAGGTGCGGGGTCCCTTTAGAGGCAGGTGCTTAGTGGATAGCCAGACTTGATCTCCTACAGCGTAATGAGGAGCCTCTTTACGGTGTCGATCTGCTCCTCTTTTGAATTGAGCTTTAGCTCTTTGCAGATGGGCCGAGGCTTCCTTAAAAGCACGGGTGATCTCCGAGTGCAAGTGATCCACAGCAGGTGCTTCGAATTCTTGGGGAGGATCCAGGTTAGAGGTTCTAGGATGGTGTCCGTATAGTAAGAAGAAGGGAGTCTTCCCTGTTCCAGAATGAATCGAATTATTGTAAGCGTATTCAGCGATCCAAAGGATATCCTTCCAGGGGTTTTCAGTTTGTTGGAGCATGCAACGTAGATATTGCTCTAGAGTTTGATTTGTCCTTTCGGTTTGTCCGTCAGTTTGGGGATGGTGACTAGTTGAAAGTCTTACATCAATTTGGGCTAGACGACAGCAACTGCGCCAGAAGTGAGAGATGAATTGACTTCCCCTATCGGAGACTAAAACCGAGGGAAAACCGTGTAGTCGAACAATGTTTTCTAAGAATTCTCGTGCCAATACTGAGGCTGATGGTAGACCCTTTAGGGGAATGAAGTGAGCCATCTTGGAGAATAGATCCACGACTACTAAAATGGTAGTATACCCCGAACATGGAGGTAAGTCCGTGATGAAATCCATGGACAGGGTATGCCATGGACAGGGAGGGATGTCTAGTGGCTGTAGTAGGCCGGCTGGTTTTTCCTTCTGATTTTTATTCTGGGCACACACACCGCAGGAGATTACAAAGTCTCTAATATCCTTTTTCCATGACGGCCACCAGAAATGTCTTTTAATCTTTTCCATGGTTTTGGTAATGCCAGGGTGCCCCTCCATTAGAGAGTCGTGATAACAGGAGATTACTTGTTTTTGTATTTTCTCACAGGGTAAATGCAATCGTCCTCGGAAATATGGTAGGTCTTGATCCACTGAAAATTCTTTCCCCTTTAATTGCCAATCTTGTAAATCGCCCGGAGGTAGGAGTGATTTAACCATGGTCTTGATGTCTTCAAAAGATTGTGCGCTGACCAAACCCAAAATTCTTTGTTCTGGAATTATGGGTATTGGTTCTGGATTGGTCAAATGTTCATCTACCCCCATCCGGGAGAGGGCACCTGCTTTTCCGTTCTTACTGCCTGGTCGATAAGTAATTATAAAGTCAAATTCGGCTAGAAACAGAGCCCAGCGAAGCTGTCTGGAAGATTGAGCTTTGGCTGTCTTTAGATATTGTAAATTGCGGTGGTCAGTCATTACGGTGACTGTGTGTCTGGCTCCTAGAAGATAATGCCGCCAGGCTTTAAAGGCCGATCTGATGGCCAAAAGTTCCTTGTCTGTAATTGAATAGTTGATCTCGGGAGGCGAAAACTTGCGGGACCAAAAGGCAACAGGATGTAGTTGCTGTGTGACCAGATCTCTTTGTGATAACACTGCCCCCATAGCAAGACTAGAAGCATCCGTTTCCACAATGTAAGGGAGTTCTGGGCGAGGATGTTTTAAAACAGGTGCAGAAATGAATTTAGCTTTTAAGTCTTGAAAAGCTTGTTCTGCTTCAGAAGACCACTCAAAACGTTTGTTCTTTTTCAACAGAGCGGTGATGGGCTGGACTATCCGAGAAAATTCAGGAATGAATCTGCGGTAAAAGTTAGCGAATCCTAGCATGCTTTGAACTCTTTTTACAGAGGTTGGTGATGGCCACTTGATAATTGCATCAACTTTCTTTGAATCCATATGGACTCCGTTAGGCGACAATATGAATCCCAGGAACTCGACTTCCGTTATGTTGAAAACGCATTTCTCAAGCTTAGCAAAAAGATTATGTTGACGCAATCTCTCGAGAACCTTTTTAACGTGTCTTTGATGTTCTTCTTCAGATGATGAATAGACGAGGATGTCGTCAATGTAGACAACAACACACACGTCTATGAGTTCTCTAAGGACATCGTTCATAAAATATTGGAAAGCAGCAGGAGCATTACACAGTCCAAAGGGCATCACTTGATATTCGAATAGCCCGTACTTGGTGCGGAAGGCCGTTTTCCATTCATCGCCCTCTTTTATCCGTACCAAGTGGTAGGCTCCTCTGAGATCCAGCTTTGTGTATATACATGCATCTTTGACTTGGTCCAGGAGTTCAGGGATCAAAGGTAACGGGTATCTGTTTTTAACAGTGATCTGATTCAGGGCGCGGTAATCTATGCAAGTCCTAAGGTCTCCTTCCTTTTTCGGAACGAAGAACAAAGCCGATGAAGCTGGAGATTTTGAAGGACGGATAAACCCGTTAGCTAGGTATTGGTCCAGGTACTGTCTGAGGTGAAGGTTCTCTGGCTCGGTGAGGGCATAAATCCTGCTGCAAGGAGGAGTTGTTCCAGGTATCAGATCTATTTGACAGTCGTAAGACCTATGAGGAGGCAGGGTGTTAGCTTGATCCTTCCGGAAGACGTCTTGGAATTCTTGGTATTCGGGAGGTAATTTGGGAACCTCCTCAGAAGAGATTGCCGCCAGTGAAACATCAGACCGAGGATAACAAGTGGTAAAACACTCTGGAAACTGAACCGTCTTTGCTCGCCAATCGATCTGAGGATTGTGCTTCTCTAACCAAGGGATTCCCAGAATGATCTGGAACTGAGGGGCCTTGATTACATCGAACACGATTCTCTCCCGGTGTCCATCTTGACTCACTAGCGTCACTTCTTGGGTGGCATGCGTTACTGGTCCGGAGGCTATCTCCGTGCCATCCACAGTAGTGATGATGTCGTTTACTGCCTTAGGGACAAGGGGTAGATTCATCCTTGATACCATTTCACGGTCCACATAGTTACCGATTGCTCCGCTGTCAATGTAAGCTTCAATTGCATGCAAACGATCCGGACGTTCGGGACTAATGAGGACCATGGGTATCACAAAATGCGAGGTCACGGGACAGATCTTAACGCTCGGCAAGAGGACCTCTACTGTTGTCGGGCGAGGTCGTTTCCCTGCTCTGACTTTGTGGTACAGGTATCCGCGGCTCCTACAGTCTTCTTAGCTGGTTTCACTGGACAGTCCCGAAGAAAGTGTCCTGAGTTTCCGCAATAGAGGCATAATTGCAGCTGCCTTCTTCTTTCCCGCTCTTTCTGGGTTAAAGGTCCTTTCATGCCCCCTATTTGCATGGGCTCCACAGTGTCAGCTCCCTTATTCGAGGTCTGTGGTTTAGAAAACACTCGGGTATCAAATCTGGAACGATCTGCCTTCCTGTTCTGTAGTCTATGGTCTAATTGGACAACTAAGTCAATATAATCAGAACATTCTTGTGGAGGATTCACAACTTGCGCTAACACATCCTTGAGCTCTCCACGCAGGCCTCTGTAGAAAAGCGTTATTCTCTTGTCCTCGGGCCATTGTGTTTCCACTATGAGTCTATTGAAGGAGGCTATATAAGTCAAGAGGTCTTGATTACCCTGTCGTAATGAGAGAAGTTCATTGTCCAAGGCCTGCCCTTGTGCATGTCTTGCGAACAGTTTCTCCATGCTGGACTGGAAGGCCTGAAAATCATATAAAACCGGATCATCCTGGGTGACTAACGGGATCGACCAATCTGCAGCGCTGCCACTGAGATAAGAAAGCACGAAAGCCACCTTGGTCTGGTCTGTTGGGAATGCAGCTGGTCGACATAAGAAGTGTAGGCGGCACTGGTTGATGAACACTGCAAATTTCTTTGGATCACCAGAAAAGCGTTCGGGCGGAGCCAAGGGCACATTACCGGGCAGATTGATTTGCACTGGATTTGAAGCTGATGCAGAAGGATAACTCCCTCCTGGAACGGGCAAAGGTGTCTGTCCTGCCTGCGTTTGTAACAACTGCCTAGCAAGGTCCTCTGTTCGCTCCTTGGAAATTATCAGTTCCCTTCTTAGAGAGTTCGTTTCCTGACGAGCTGCATGTACTTCTGCTCTTAATTCCCCGAGCAACTGGGCTAGTCGATCAGTGTCTGAGGTTTCCATTGCGCCTGGGTAGGAGTTTTGTGGTGGGCTTCGCGTTCTGTAACGCTCACCTGATTCCCACGGAGGCGCGGGTCTTGGCAGGAAGCTGTCTGTGACTCGAAAAGTGATGTGCAGGACTCGATTGGCTTCTGGGGTCGAACCTCTTCGCACTGTGTGTCGGACTCGAAGAGTGAGGTTTCTGCAGGTGAAAGAATATGGGGGTTAATGGTCTGGGTAGTTGAATGTCCCTCTCTCCCTCTCTCTTCCCAGCTTTTCCGTAGAGCCCCCAGGTCAACGTGCTCACCTTATATAGGTGAATGCTGGGCTCTCCATCTGCGTCTGGTGCAGGGTGCCGTTGCCAGTTCCTTCACTGGTAAAACATAGGCCTCTTGAATTCAGAGGATGGTTACCGTCGTTGTCTGCACGAGCGGTGAGTTTCTGGACACCTTTTGACTGTATAGTCTTTAAATGCGTGGCACGTTTATATGCAGACTCTATATAATGCTTTTCCCTTATGTATTGCAGGGCTCTTGAGATGGAAGATGAAGTAAAGCGCCTGGAAGTTTGTAAGTATGGCAAGCGCTCTAATTGTCTCTTTCCTTGCAGCTTAGTTCGTGTTAAAGAGACGCCGGAGTATTTGCAGGCGTTTTATTGCGACGAGCGGGATGGACGTAAGTAAATACCTGCTTAATGTCTTTTCTTTTGCCTTTCAGATGTTGGTTTGCAGCGCCGGAGTCCGCGGAATGCCAGTAAGTTGTTAACTATGCTTTGTCTTTACAGGCGGCGATGCAGAACGAAGAAATCCGGAATCCACAGCGTGCCGGTAAGTATGGCAATACTTTTGCCTTTGCAGGTGGAGATGCGGCGTGACGAAGCGGCCGCAGCCGATGGATCAGGTGAGTAAGTGCTGCGTGTAAAGTTCGCCTTGCTAACCTGTTGTTTCTGTTCTTTGCAGGTGCTGATGATGTCTGGATACTGAATTGGTAAGTAGATTCTTGCAGGTCAAGGATCAGAAGAAGAAAAGCCGGAGCAGACTCGGTGAGCGTTCTGCTGCAGATGCAGAATAACGCGAAGCACGCTTCATCCATCGGGTGTGGTTTAAATAGCCTTGGGGTGATGAGGCGTCTTCTTCCACGGCCCCGCCTAGGTAAGAAAAGAGTTCCAGTTTCCAGAAGAGTTCCATTGCTGTATCCAGGGAGTGGAGCTGCCCCACCCAGGTAAGAAAGTAGTCCCTGTTCTTAGATAGCTTCTAAGTGACTGGTAAGTAAGCAGCATGGTCTGCTGCAGGTAAGTCCACCCAAGCATCCTTACACCTATTATGAGCCCGGCGCTTCCAGTGCCGGGACCAATGGTTTTGATGAGCCTGGTGCCACCGGCGCCAGGACAAGGTCCAAAAGGTCCCAGTGGGGACCGGCTGGTGCCTAGGATTAGGGTTAGGGGCCTGCTTCCAAGGACGTTGGGCTGGTCCTGGCTCCTTGGAAGCAGTGATCATGACAAGAAGGGACAATGTCAGAATTAAGGGTTTGGGCAAAAGGAGACGTATGAACTTGTGAATACGGTGCTGAACTACACTTCCCAGCAGGCAGTGGGACATTGTGCAGTTCAACATTCGCGCTACGGCCCAGCTGTTTGCAATTAAGGGTCTTTATAACCACCAACCGCCCGTGCTCTGGTACAAATAATTAACTTTGGACAGCACGGGCAGCGGCGGTGTTGCAGGCTGAGGAGGAAATGCAGTGATCGTGTGGCGGGCCGGAGGAACGCTGGAGGAAAGCGGAATCACTTTTCCAGCACGAGCGGCTGCCGACCCGCTCCTAGACTTTATTTCCCGGGCTGTGGCAGTAAATGGAGGTGGCTCGGTGGAGTTCTGCGTCATCCATATGGGTTGGACGACCTCGAGAGGCGTCCAGACACTCAGTTAAGTGGCAAAAGACTGTTCTTTGATTGTGTGTTATGCGAATACTTAACGCATGCTGGTTTATGAGGCGCATGTAGGGCGAATTAGGGAAAAGGGGATTACATTCTTTTCTTGACGGATGTGAATCTCAAAATAACTGTGGCACACTCTATGTTGGGGACATTGCATGCCAGGCCAAGAGAGTCCTGGCAATGCTTTGCTAGGAACACAGCTAAATGTGCAATGTTATTTTGTTTGTGGCTTACACTTGCCCAAAGGGCCATGTGTCTATGTTTCAGTCACTGAAGGGAATTCCCTTCTGTTTTGTGCCATCTTGCTTTTGCAAATCAATGTTATGTGTATGGTGTTCTTAAGAGCTGGTTGTCAGTGTTTGTACCATTTATGTTACAACAACTAACCATCTCTGGTACGTGCATTCATGTGTATACCTTGTACTGTGCCAAGTACAGTATTTAGATACTTGCAATTAGAAGGGTGTCAGGCATAGGTTGGAGGGTGTAGTACAGGTTGTAGGAGGTCAGGATTTGGAGTACAGGTTCTAGGGTACGAGTGTTATTGTTACAGTCATACATATAGTAGTATATGTGCATGTTTCTTTCCCCTACCTTTCCTTTGTCATTCCATCCCCTTTCCCTAACTCCGTCTTCCCCCCATTGGCTGCCACGTGGTTACCTGTGCTATTATTATCCAGGCGCCCGTGCCAACCACGGTGGGAGGGTCGATCCATTCGGCTTCTGTGGTTCGGGAGAGGGGATTGATACCCTATCCCTTTAAAAGAGTTTTGACAGACGACATCCTCAGATTCATCACACTTTCCACCTCTCCCATTCTGTAGCCCTCTCATTCTGCCCAATTTCCACTGTATAACTGTTAATTATTTATATATTGTTTGCTTGTTAGGCACTTATACAGCAAGTAAAATACCATTTCAAAGCACCCACAGGGCGAGGGGAGGGAACAAGGGCGTGAAATAAATTACAAAACACAATATTTAATAAAAGCAGAGGAGAGAAAAGGAGGAAGGACAAACCTATTATGCCTTGTGAGTATTCAGAATGTGCAAGTGCAGCAAGGAAGAGGGCAGAGAGCGCAAGTGCTGGGGAGTCTGGACTCATGGGTGAGCCACAGATGAAGTGCTTGGATTGTTGAGTGCTACAAGGCCAGGGGCAACGTTAGGAGTAAATGTGAACCTCCAGGGCAGAGGGTGTGCCAAGGCAAGTGCTGAGGGTAGACAGGAAGTGGGTCAACTGGGTGTCGGAGGTCAGGGACCCTGTGGACGCGACTGTGGGATTAGCAGAGAAGAGAAGAAGGGAAGGAGGAGTTAAAGAGGAAAGTCTTGACGCGCTTCAGAAATTTACAAAGTCCTGCTCAAGGCGCAGAGGCAGGGGAGGCTGTCCCATAGAAGGAAGCTACCTGAGGAAAGCGATCGACCACCTACCCTCTGTTTAGCAAAACGCTTTACACACAAAGAGTTGGTAAGAAAAACAAACAAGTTCCCAATTTGGGAACTCACGTCCCCTGCACACTTTCATATGTCTAGAATACCAGACCAATAATTCATAGCTTGAAATCACAGTATTTCTAGTAAATATTTGTATTTCATATATTTGGAGAGAGAACGTTTTGAAAACATGATCATTCAGTCAAATTATATCACAAGAACAAGTCTTCATTTTATTCATGATGGTGGAGCTGTAGAGGGCCCAACACATTTCCAGTGAAAACACACTTCATCAGGGGCAATTAAAATTCTGAAAAAGATTTATATGCAATATTTACATAAAAGCCGAGAAATATAGTTCCTTAGGTCAACACATAGTAATTTTGGTCGATCACCACCCCTTGAGAGGGGATGTATCACTTCAAGTATTGCAAAACGCATTTGTGAGATATTATGGTTATTGTCCCTGAAGTGGCGAAATACTGGTGATTTGAGAGTTTTCGTTCTGATATGGGACTTGTGTTCAGTCCATCTTTCTTTGGCACGTCTGCTCGTCCAGCCCATGTAGTATTTACCACAGGGACATCTGATGGTATAAATTTCATTTTTTGATTCGCAAGTAGCATAGCTCTTCAGGGGGATCTTTTTCTCATTGTTTGGATGCCTACTGTGGTCTCCCTTTATGATGTTGGAGCATTGTTGGCAATTAAAGCATGGGAAGGTCCCATTTTTTTGTTTCATAAATGTCCTCTGGGTAGATTTCTTCGGTCTTTCGGCTTTGATCAGGGTATCAGGAAGATTTCTCCCTCTTTTGTAAGCCAGCATAGGAGGAGATGGGAATAGACGATTAAGGTTGGGGTCCGATTTGATGAGATACCAATTTTTAGTGATAATCTTCTTTATCTGGAAGCTTTGGGCTGAATACTTCAATGTGTAGATGAGATTGGGTTCAGTTTGTGTTGTCTGTTTGGTTAACAAAACTTCCCGAGAGTTAGCTTCTGTCCTTGCAATGGCTTGTGTAACTACTACTTCTGGGAATCCTCTTTGCAAAAATCTCGATCTCATCGTCTCAAACTCAATCTCTAGTCTTTCTGTGTTGGAGGTAATTCATTTGGCGTGTAAGAGTTGGCTGTATGGAAGATTCTCCTTTAGATGCCTAGGGTGGAAGCTATTGAAATGCAAGGTGTTATTCACGTCAGTGGGTTTCCTGTACATTGATGTTATCAGTTCCATGTTCTTCCATTCAACAGTGACATCTAAGAAATTGACCTGGGGTCTACCAATTTCAATGGTGAATTTTATTTGTGGATTGCATTGGTTGATGTCAACTTTTGTTCTGTGCCGTTCCAGATACCAAAGATGTCGTCTATGTATCTAGTCCAACAGTGTATCTTGTTTTTCCAATGAGGATGGTCCAAGACAAGTGTTTTTTCAAAATAAAACATAAAAATGTTAGCATATGAAGGGGCCACAGCCGAGCCCATAGAGGTCCCAGAGGTCTGTAGGTAATATTGATCATTGAATCTGAAGTAGTTGTTATACAGAATTAGGTTGATGAGTTCAATCGCAAAAGTTTTCTGTATCTGGATGTTATCATTTCATAGAAGAAACCATTCTAGGGTAGCTATTCCTTCATCGTGTGGAATTGAAGTGTATAGGCTACTTACGTCCATAGAGAACACTAGAGGATCAGCAAAGTTGATCTTAAGAGTACTGATTGTCTGCAGGAAATGTGTTGTGTCTTTAAGGTACGTGGGTATTTTCTGCACCAGCGGTTGGAGCGCGGTGTCTAAATATACAGCCAGAGGTCAAAAGATACTGTTTGTGCCAGCGACAATGGGTCTGAACGGTGGGTCTTTAGAGTTTTTATGGATTTTTGGTAATCCATAGAAGACTGGAATCGTCGGGTTCACATTGATAAGGAATTCTTCTGTTTTATCTGATATCCAGTCCATTGAGCTAGCTTTTTCTTCCACCTGTCTGATAAAAATACATATGTTGTTTGTAGGGTCGTTGTCCAATGGGAGGTATGTGTGTCTGTCTTCCAGTAATTTTAAACAATCAGCGTTGTATACATTTGTATCCATGAGTACCAGGGCTCCCCCTTTGTCTGCCTGTTTAATGGTGAGAGAATTATCTTCCGCTAGATCTTTGATTATTTTAAGATGATGTCTACGGATAAAATTACTGGCTCAATGTGAACTTTATTGGATCCATAAACTTGATGCCATGTCCCCTCTTGGCCTTAATGAAGATTACTACTTGGGTCCTTTTATTTAAAACACACATCCACTAGATTTAGATATTTCCCCTTCTTCTTTCTTCCCCACCAGGGTTTGCCTATTTCTACTTTGGCACTTGTTCAATTGCATAATACCAGCCATTATAATGTGAACTGAGTCCAGGCAGATATATCACTTTATTCATAAGTGATTATGAAATCAGTTACATATTTTTGAAAATATGTATTGTTATTACTATGGACATGATGTTAGCACTTCTTCCATCCAATTTCCTTTTTTTTTTACTAGCATAATCTGCACTGGGTATAGTTCTTCCCTCTGATACACAATATTCACATCAGACTGTGAACCCCTTGTGCGGGCAGAAAACTGTGAATAATGAAATTATTAACTCTTTGCCCCCTTTTATCTGCCTCCCTTCCCAAAATTTGAAAAATGTGTTTACTTACACATAAGATGTGTCTACCAACTATTATAGTGTAGGCCGTCACTCTCTCTAGTCCATCTAATTTAGACATGACTCTCTCCTATTGTTAGCAAGTGGTCTTTGTGACCCATGTCGTAAATATTTTATCCATAAACACCTTGTTAGCCATGATTGTCTTTTTCTAGTGCAATGATCTTACTATTTTGACCTGCACTCTACAGCTGCTTTATACCCTTTTTTTTCCAGGAAGAGCCTTATCAGACTTTCTTAGACGCTCATATGCCCAAATCACCCTCGCTGCCGCGATGAGTTGATGTTTAACCTTTTTTTCATTTATTTTTTTCTCTCCCTTCAGCCGTTTATCCGGAGATGGAAATTTTGTTTCATTACAATTACACTTGCGCGGACTAACTCTTTTTGTAGATACCTAAGAGTTTCGATCAGTCTTTTCAATTGACTTTACATACGGTAGTCCTTTTGTTTTCATGTGTCGTCACCCGCGCGCCGGCGTGATGACGTCAATATGTAAACAGGTTTGGACACGGACTTAAGATATATCTCCAAACACGTTAAATAGGATTTCTTCACTGGCGCTTTTTTTTACTGGCGCATTATTCGGACCTTACTTTACTCCATACCTATGAGATTAATCCTTTTTATTGGATTGCTGTGCTTCTCAACATTTGCCTAATGACGTCTCGCGCATGCGTGTGATGACATCATCAGTCAACATTGTATTTAACCCGCTGCAGCGTTGCCATTGGAGTCGGACATCCTTCCGGGTATGCTGTCTCCATTGTGCAATGCTGTTGTTTTAAGGTAAGAGGACTATGGCTCTGCTGAGCCACCCTTCTGGTAACTACTATGTAGATGCTAGGGCTTTCACCCCGAAGTACTGACTGGCTTCTACTTCTATTTTCTATTTTTTACTTACCTTTCTAGATCCCGCCTTTTGCTGGAGTTCAGTAAAGTACACGTACTTACCCTAATTGGACCACTGTTTAAGAGGCATAATGCAGACATTAGTAAGTCACAGTTCTGCCATAATCTTAACTTTTAGGACATTCAGTCTTGCAGTTACTTAAATGTTCCTTTCTTCTACAGGTAGCACTTCACATCCAATTTATAATTGTTCCATATCCCCTCATGAGCGGGTCCCACTATCTGGAGAATGATTCACTATTTATGAACTCAGAAGCATCGTATATTACAAAAAATCACAAGGTTAGACTCAATAGATTACCCTATCTGTTTTATATTCTAGAATCTAAAAACTGACATGCGCATTCTGGTCCCAATGAGGTTCTCCCTTTTGAGTTACTCTTCATCTAGTAGCTATAAACATAATGTGAACTTTGTCTCATCTCAGATCGTTATGTAATACATTCTTACTGTACTTAAGTGTGTATCAATTAGTCACTATATCATTGGGACGTTTGGTTCAGTACATTTAGAGATCCTGTCAAAGGCTGATGTTTTGGAGAATAGTTCTTGAATGAGCTTGCATTATCAATTATGTGTTGACCTAAGGAACTATATTTCTCGACTTTTGTGTAAATATTGCATATAAATCTTTTTCAGAATTTGAATTGCCCCTGATGAAGAGTGCGTTTTCACTCGAAACGCGTTGGGCCCACTACAGCTCCACCATCATGAATAAAATGAAGACTTGTTCTTGTGATATAATTTGACTGAATGATCATTTTTTCAAAACGTTCTCTCTCCAAATATATGTAATACAAATATTTACTATAAATACTGTGATTTCAAGCTATGAATTATTGGTCTGGTATTCGAAAGTGTGCAGGGGACGTGAGTTCCCAAATTGGGAACTTGGTTGTTTTTCTGTATTTTGCTCAACCTAGGTGTCAAGGTTGCATTTCTCTCCTCTGGACCTCAAATCCATTTCCTAATGATCTAACTATTCCATAAATTTCTTAGACTTCTCTAAAATTCCTCTAACAGGTGTGCTCCAACTGTCCACATCTCTCTTCACACAAACAGTTGGTGCCAGAGGAACATAGTGGTCTAGAGGGAGAGTATGGTTTAAATTACGTACCTGTGACTATTGTCCTCCAGCATGGGTCTGACATAGATTCACATGCTCATGAATATTCCCTGTCATCAGGCTGGGAATCCTCAGTAAAAGAAAAAACTGTTTCACTTACAAACCAGTATTTCTCCATTAAACCAATCACTGTCCTGTGGGTCATATTGCCCCCATCCAATGACAGTCCTCTCCCTAAGCCCCTCCTCTGGCAGCCATCTTCAGATTTGATAAGCATGTAAACTGGCATTATGACAAAGAGGGGAATGGAGGGAGGGTTTAAATGTAAATCCATGCCAGACCCATGCTGGAGAACAATAGTTACAGGTAAGTAACTTAAACCTTCTCCAGCATGGTGTCTGGCATGGATTCACAAGCTCACGAATAACGAATACATAGCAGTACAAAATTACACAACCACAGGAGGTTTCAATGCTCCACAGAAGCAATTACACTTACCCCCGGAACAGACTCACATCAAGCAAACAGGTTGCGTAGTACTGCTTGACCGACTCTGCATTCTTCTCTGGAATCCCTGTCGACGCAGTAGAATTTTGTGAAGGTGTGCGTGGACCTCCACGTAGCAGCCCTGCAGATGGTGAGCAGGGGCACACCAGACAGGAATGCTGTTGTCGCAGCGATCGTTCTGGTGTAGGTGGCTCTCGGACGGCCGGGCAGCAGTCGGTTAGCCAACCGATGACAGTGCATGATGCAAGCAGAGAATCATCTTGAAATGGAAGGCTTGGACAAGGCCTTCCCATGGTTCACAGGACCAAAGTTCACGAACAGCTGTGAAGTCTTCCAAAAACTTTTTGTGTATGCCATGTAGAACTTCGGGGCACGAGCAACATCCAGTGAGTGCAAGGCTCTTTCCGCCGGAGACGAAGGTTTCGGGAAAAAAACAGGTAACACCTGGAATTCTGATGGAACCTTCGGCATGAAGGAGGGGTGTGTAGGCAGCATCACCCTCGATTCGTGGAAAGTCAGGTAAGGCTGCTTGCAGGATAGGGCTTGGATCTCACCTATCTCCCTGGCAAAGGTGATGGCCACAAGGAAAGCCATTTTGCATGAGAGAAACTTCAGCAGGGCCTGATGCAGAGGCTCGAAGGGGGCCCACCATGAGCCTCATCAGAACCACGTGGAGTTCCAGAGCCGGGGCTGGGGTCTTCAGCGATGGGAAAGATCTGAAAAGTGCTTTAAGAAACTCCTTGACGAGTCAGTGGGACCAAAGTGAAGATCTTCCTGTTGACCTGGTCTAGCGAGAGATAGCCGCCAGATGTACCTTGATAGAGGGGTGGCGCCAAACCAGCCTTGGCCAAGGATACCAAGTATAGCAGGATCTGTGGGGCCGTGATCCTCAAAGGGGAAATCTTCTGTGACAGGCACCACGTAGCAAAACACTTCCACTTGTGACTGTAGAACTTCAAGGTCGATGACGCCCTGGCCTTAGCGAGGACCTCCCTGCAGTCCACTGGCAACTCATATCCTCCAAATTATAGGGCTGCAGGAGTCAAGCCCTCAGGTTCAGTGATCCTCTGTCATGATGCACGATTGTGCCTCCTCTGGTGTGAAGATACGGAACCACTGGCAGCACGACCAGAGGCAATGCTGACAGGCTGAGACGGTCCGGGTATCATTTCTGTCTCGTCCAAGCCGGGGTGATGAGTATCATCCTGCATCATCTTGCATTGACATTCTCTGAGTGTGTTGATGACTCATAGCAGGAGAGGGAGCAGAGAAAACGCAAACACGAACAGCCCTTCCCACGGGAAGGAGAACGCATTCCCCAGGCTCCTCGGCTGGTGGAATCTGCTGGAAAACATCTGACATTTGGAGTTTGCTGCCGTCGCAAAAAAAGATCGATCTGGGGCCTGCCCCACTTGATGAAGATGCAGCCCACCTGATCCTGTTGAAGTTCCCAATCGTGGCAGGAGCGCAATCCCTTGTTGACGGAGTCTGCAATGGTGTTCTTGACTCCCGCGAGTTGGAGAGAGACAAGGAACATCCCCGGTCTGATGGCCCAGCGCCACAAGTCCTGCACTTCCTTGGAGAGTGCTGGGGATCAAGTGCCTCCCCGTTTCCTGATGTAGAACATGGTGGTGGTGTTGTCCATGAAGATCCTCACCACCTTGCCCTTCAGAGACGGAAGGACGAATTGCGGGCTCAGCCACAGCCCGTAGCTCCTGGATGTTGATATGGAGATCCTTCTCCTCCGGCCACCACAGGCCTCTGGAGTGCATACGTCCAGTGTGGGCTCCCCAGCCTTCCAGGGAAGCGTCTGTGGTGACCGTCTCTTGGTATGGAGGGTTCTGAAATCCTGTTCCCTGGGCAATGTCTGAGTAGACGCAGCACCGTCGTATCGCCCGACGGAACTTGTCATCGAGAGGGATCTTGTCTGTGAAGCATCCTGACACCTGTTTCTAGCGAGTATCCAGGAACTCCTGAAGGAGTCGCATTTGCAACCTGCAGAGCGGGATGAGGTAGATGCAGGACGACATCATGCCGAGCAACGACTTGATGGCCCACACTGTAGCTGTCTTCGCCAATGACAGTCGCTGCACCTTCTCTTGAATGGCTGCTACCCTCTCCTTAAAGGGTGATGCCACGCAGGACACCATATTGAGTCCGACGCCTAGGAACAGCACGTTCTGCGATGGTGTTAAGCAGGACTTTGGATAGTTGATGGGGAATCCCGTAATCGTCAGTAGCTGGACGGTCGTCTCAGTGCGTCTGATGGCCAACTCCCACGAGCGTGCCGAGGTGAACCTGTCATTGCGGTACGGGTATACAAGTATGCCCCGTAGATGGGCAGCCACCAGCACCAGGCATTTTGTGAATATTCTGGGGGCTGACTTTAATCCGAAAGGTAGAGCCTTGAACTGGTAGTGCTGTCCCTGTACTACGAAACCTCCAATGTTTCTTGTGAATGGGGACGTGGAAATAGGTTTCCTCCAGGTCCAGCGACGTCAAGAAGTCTCCTTTCTCCAGTTGGCCGAGCACATCTTGCAACGTGACCATTCTGAACTTTTGGGACTACAGGTATTTGAGATGTCGCAGGTCTAGGATGGGTCCTCCAGCCCCCTGTCTTCTTTCTGACCAGAAAGTATCTGGAATAGACTCCAGAGCCTCATGAGCTGTTGAGGAACTAGCTCTATCGCCCCTTTGCGTAGCCTGGCCCGTACCTCTTCCAGGAGCTGAGGGATGTGCTGCCCCTGATGGGCAAGAGAATCCAGCAGTATGTTGGCTGCCTTGATAGTGGACGCCACGGTGTAAATCACCTTCCTTCCCATGGCATCCATCCTTTTCCCCTCGCTGTCCTGAGGAATTGAAGATGATGAGAACAGGTTGGCCAACCGTTTCCGCGCGGCCACTGATACTAGCGAATCCGGAAATGGCTTCGACTTCAGGCACTTGGGTGCAGAGTCCAGCACCCGATCCATATTCTCCAGCCTATCCCGTTTGGCTGGAGCCGTGCAAGGGTTCTTCTTGAGGGCCAGGCCCTCTTCCCACGTCGTCCAGAAGGTGCACTGCCATGATTGTCTTCCTCTTGGCCTCTTGTACAAGAAACCCTCCTTCCTGGTTTCCTGTGGCACAAGCTGGATAAGCTCAGAGGCTCTGGAGATCATGGAGTGGAACGATCGCACTTCGTCCGGTGGGCACACCCTGCTGCAGCATCCAAATGCAGAGACATGCCATCAGCTGCGAGTATATCTTCGCCATCGTCCGTAGACGTGGCTGGGACTGCTGGGGTAGGAGGGGCCCAACGTTTAAGTGGAGGCTGAAATAGGGGCATCGGTTCATGCTTCCTCTTCTTCGTTGGAGGCTGATCGGGTCCTGGGGGACCACCAGAGCCGGGTCTGGGGGCATCCTCCTCTGGGACTCTGACACTAAGGTGTGCAGGGTCGACAGAATGTCCAGAGACGCATCCCTCGGCTGAGCTGGCGGGATCGGAAAACTAGGCCCTGTGCCATTGTCGACGTCGTCCTCTGCTTCCACGCTTTGTGCACAGTGTGCAAGGACTACTGGCATCGCCATCCATGGATGAGATTTCAATGGCTTGGACCACGGTCTGGGAGGGCTGTTTCGGGGCCTCCTGGTCCCTCCTTTTTCCCCCATGCAGGCTTGAACCAGGGCCTGAGCCAGTTTCCCCCACTTCAGGCATGCCAGCAGACTTTGCCAAAGTCACTGCGGTGGTGTCGCACCTTGGGGGAAGGGATACCTTCTGTGCTACTGGGGCTACCTTTGCAGGTCAGCGCCCTTAGCTGTAGTGGTAGTAGCCGTCGCCAACTCAATCGAAAAAAAAAAGGCCTGTGCGGATTGGGCTTGCTTGGGCTGTACGGCCTTCCTCTCCTCCATCTGTGGCTTCTCTGATTTCTCCCGCAGTTTAGCCGGGGTAGATGAGTTCCTTTTCGAGGAGGAGCTCGATTGCTGGCTGGCAATGGAGGCGGAGGGTGATGTCGATCGTGCCCTATCCACCTTGGGACCCAATTCCACGGCGAAACTGGTGGATTTGGACTTGAGGTTCTTGGCCTTGTCTTGGGCCCCCATGGATGAGGCACCCTCAAAGGACTTAGAAGACCGCTCCTTGGACTGGCCAGTCCTGAGTGAGAAATGACCCTGCTCGGAGCACGGGGCAGAGGCCCTGGCGTTATGCCATGTCGCCAGTCCACTGTGCCTGTCCCTCGTCTTCTTGGAAAACCTGAGGCATTTCTCACACTCCACCTCCTTGTGGTCCGGATGCAGTAGAGGCATTGTAGGTATTTGTCTTCTACAAACACATTATGTAGCCCGCATTTGGTGCAGGGCTTGAAGAGGGACCTTCCCGCCGCCTTCTCCTGTGCCATGGTCGGAGGGTGTGAAGTAGGCCGGATGGCCTTCTAGAATCTACGATGATCTTTACTCTTAAGGGACACTGAAATTCTCCAACAATGGATCCGTGCTGTCGGCAGATGGAGAAGAGAGCACACAGGCTCTTTTGGAACAAAAATAGAACCTTTTTCCGTAAAACACAAAACAAACATAGAAGTAGCTTGCAGAGCAAACTCAAGGACTCCCAACACTGAAGTGTGCGGTAAAAATCTAAAGATGGCTGCCAGAGGAGAGGCTTAGGGAGAGGAATGTCATTGGATGGGGGCAGTATGACACAGAGGACAGTGCCTGGTTTAAAGGCGAAATACAGTTTTTAAGTGAAAGTGAATCTGTTTTTTCTTTTACTGAGGATTCGCAGCCTGGTGACGGGGAACATTCATGAGCATGTGAATCCATGCCAGACCCCATGCTTGAAAATAAAGTTGAAGTTAGTGTGGTCCCTGGGCCCATACAGCCTTGTGGATGATGCAGAGGGTTTTGTATTTAATACGTGCAGCAGCCTGGAGCCAATGAAGACTTTTTGGGGCAGGAGAGATGCGGTCCCTGGGCTTAAGGCCAAGGATAAATCTTGCTGCCCTAATCTGTATTAGCTGGATGGGTCACAGTGTGGACAAAGTAGATTAAGGAGGAGGCTATTGCAATAGTTATGCATAGAGAGAACCGGGGCTCGGTGTAACATTGAGCCTCTGGGGAAAGTGAGAAAGGGGAGAATTCCTTTGAGAAGGAAGAGCTAAAAGTGGGACTTCTTGGCAATATCCTGAGTGTGAGAGAGGAAGGAGAGAGAAGAGTCGAAGATGACTCCAGGGTTTCTGGCTTCAGAAGAATGGGTAGGCGGAGAGCACAAGGACGAAGGCCAGAGTGAGGGGAAGGAGGGGGGAGCAGGGGTCTCCATGGGAAGGAACTCCGTTTTACAGTCGTTGAGGCAGAGATCATTGGAGGTGCACCAGGACTGGATGGCAGATAGGCAGTCAGGGATGATGGAGGGTGCACGGGGGGCAGCATGAAGTTTGAAAAAGAGCTGTGTGTCATCTGTGTAACACTGGAAGGTGCCTCCCTCTTTCCTGCACTACTACTTCTCTCCTCTGCCTCGTTATTTTCAGACTCCAACGTTCTCTAGCCTCTCTGCCTCTATTTTACCTTGTCTCTAGATGCTCTCTTTCATGCTCTTTCTCTTTCTTTCTCATCCTATGCTTTATTGAAGCGTTACAGCCTGCAACAGCAGGCTCTATTGTGTGGTAGCGGTCCCCCACCCTAGTAACTGGTCCCAAGCCAAAACAGAGGGGCTCTAAAAATGACTATCGTCACTTAGCACACAATAGGTCCTGATGGTAAGGGCTCTAACGCTATCAGAGCTTGTGCAGGAAGGGGAGCCCAACCTGATGCTTCCTTTGACAGTCTCCTTGCCCAGTGTTTACACATGACACTTGGAATCCAGAGGTTTAGAGCGTTCATTCCAAGCTTGCTAGGGGGTTGGAAATAGTGAAGCTTGCAAGCAGAAGCATGCAATGAAGGCTACTGGTCGTTAGAGTGTGCATTCCACACTCAAAAGAAGACAGTGGGCCTCATTCCAAGTCCGACGGTAACCGAGCCGGAAAAACCGGCAGGTTGCCGCCGGACTTGCAATGAATTATTGCCTCTGTGATTGCCGGAATCACCGGGGGCATTACAACCCCGGTGACCGGGTAATTACGGAGGTGGAATTCTGTAAATCCCCATTCCCATGGAGTCACATAGGACTCCATGGGGATCGGGACAATGGAAACACTGGTTCCGTCTATGATTTACCACCACTGTTGTTTCCGGACCGGTAGACTCTAAATGAGGCCCAATGTCTTCTAATTAAGAGCGCACCTGTGAACAAGGGAAATTTTTATTTTATTTATTTATTGGATATTTGTAAGGCGCCTATACAACAAATGGTGTTTCAAGGCGCCACAAGACAAAAAATGGGTGGGGGAGAATAACAATAACGGTCCTGCTAGGCCTTATGACATTCGTTTCGTGCAAGTGCAGTAACAAGAAGTGCGAGGGAGAGTGGGAGGTGGGTACCAGGGATCATGTGCTCCTAATTCCCAAATTAAATGCCCCAAGTGAAGCAAGAGCCATTAAGAAGGGATGAGGGCACCCATCCCTAATATTGCTTGATTCCCACAGGAGCTATGGCTTTTAGTGTGTGGGGGGAACTGAGGTGCTATAGCCTGCGGGAGAAGTGTTTGTTTTGATGCAGGGCGATGTTGCCGTGGTGACGTGGCCCAGCGTGTTGGTGGGAAGCAATGTGAGGCATTGTGGGAAGCAAAGAGGGGAGCTATTTGGAAAATAGGGCAGAGCCCAGGTTGTGAAGTGGCACAGAGGAAAAGACAGCGGAGGGACCCCACCGGTGAGGCATGGTGAGCCGAGAATTTGGGGGGAGGCTACAAGTGAAGGAAGGGCAGAAAAAAAGGGTGGCGAGTGAAAACATGTCAACTCACCTAAGGGGTAAATAATTCGGCACAACTTGTGGCTAATATTGCTTGGAATTCCTCTTCCCAGACTGGCTGAGCCACCATGAAAGATCTATAAAGGATGCTGATCATCCTTCATTCGCCTTCATGGTTTCTTCTCTCTTTCATGTCTTTTCCCCTGTTGTGGTTCTGCTCTCCTTTGTAGCCAACTCAGGATCCACTTGGCAAGTCGCTTCTCTTTCTTCACTACCTCTTCTCCCTTCCCTCTCTCTCTCTCTCTTTCTTCCTCGCCTCCAACCTACCCATAAAGACTCCTGCGATGCGGATAGGCAGGCGGCCAGGAATAAAAAGTCTTACTCTGGCCTTATTAATTCTTGGCAATGAGCTGCGATAAGCCGTCCCGCTCCTCCTCAGTGGATCGTTTATCTAAATTCACTCCGAAGGATTAATGGCGTCCGAAGAAAACGTTTAATTCACCGCTGTTAATTGTTTTCCTGTGATTTTACCCATTTGATTAATCTCTGTATTCACTTCAAGAAATGTTTTCTGGACAACCAAATCTTTCGTCAGTTTCTCGCAAGCACGATTCTCCCATGGGAAAACCAAACTAGGTCCATACTAAGCGAATAATTCACTCTTCCATAACGTGGTGTGGTTGAAGAGAAAGTCACGGGGGAAATGTAAGTCTCATCTGTTGTTGCCACTGGCGGCTGGACTGCACCAGTGCAGACCTCCTCTACCTGTAGGAAAGCATAAGTACAGCAGCATCTAGACTGCGGAGAATGATATCGCGCCTGTTCCACCACCATAATGGCCTTCTTCAGCAGGGTACGATCACTGCCGTGCAGTCTCCGCAGTCATCGTTGCTGGTTCCACTGGTGGAGCCTGTGTTGGATCCTACCTGGGGTATCAGTTCTGGGCACGCCTGGAGGAGGTCCTGTCAATGGAACCACAGGATGCTGGAGGGTCAACAGTGCTGCCAGATGCATCCTCTTCCTGGCCAGGGAGCCTGGCATGGTCCTAAGGGAGAGGGAGAGGGGATGCAGCAGGATCATATCAGGAGGCCCGTGGTAAATTAGTTCCTTGGGGCACGAGACACAGAGTACGCGTACACAGTCCACGCGAGCTGGCACTTGTACCGTTAGCACATGCCTTTTATTTCTTGAGGTATCGCTCTCTGACATCACCGTGTGCATGCGTGTGTCTACGCACTCGTATAAGGCGCTCAGCGCTCCTCCCGTGCCATCACATCCTTTTTAACAGTCATGCATGTAACATGTCCTACACTATAATACAGTCCTCGAATCTTCCTGTGAGGCTAGCATTACTCTGTGGTGGGTGATGGCACTCATCCGGTCGCTGACCTTCAATGGAGTGACTTCCTTCAAACGATGCAGGTGCCCGTTGGTCCACGTGATTCATGAACGTGTCTTCTTCCCCGACTACCTCTTGGTATTCGGCTATGGCTGAAACTTCATGCTCAGATAGGCCTACCCTTGTGTTTGTGGTGAGGTGTTCTCCACTTGCCAAAGGCTTGAAATGCAAGGAATTTCGAGTGACAGAAGTGGAATCTCTGTTGGCTGCAATCATGGTGCCTTCTTTTGTGGCTACCGTCATTGGTTGTGGGTCAAAGAGGTGGTTGAACATTCTGTTGCGGCCTTGCTCTCTTTGTTAGAACAGAGTCCTCAATATTTATGGTAAGGTCCTTGGCCCACCTTCGCAGGCTCTTGCCCATATTTCCTTTGCTGCACTGATCGGCAAACTCTGCGGGTGCCCAATTGCTTGAAGTCGCTATAGTAGTGCGTGGAGTCCTTCCCATCAGGAGATTGGTGGGCCTGTGTCTATGTGAGGAGTTGTGTGGCATTCACTTAGGAAGCAGAAGATGGCCCTCTCCTGGTCTTCTCCGGTCTCGGTGGTGATGCAAAGTGTTATATTCAGTATGCGCATAAAACGCTCTGCGCCCCATTTGCTTGTGGCCAGCATGGCGGTGCTCCTTCAGTGAACTATACCCAGGTGGCCCAGAAAAACTTTGAACTCACTTTCCTGCAAGGGACCCCATTATCAGATTTGACCAATGTAGGCAGCCCGTGCTTGGCGAATATCTTCTTGGATTTCGGGACCACTAAGGCGGTTTATTTAGACTCCATAATTTCAACCTCTGGGTAATGAGAGAATTCATCAATGACCACCAGAGCATGTCTACCGTCTGGTAGGGACCCAGAATCAGTGCTTATGCGCTACCAGGAGGTACCAGCTCTTGGCATGGATTGCAGAGGAGCTGGGGTCGACGCCACACTTGTCGCTTGGCAGGTATGCACTTCACCCCCCAGGGAACCACACCTTCGATCTTAACCAGGCCTTTGTTTTGCACACACCCTGGTGTCCAGTGTGGGCCAGCAGACCAACTCCATTAGTCAGCGAGGAGGGAATGATGATACGGGAGTCCTAGAAGCAGCCCCTCTTCCAGCATGGAGATTTCATCTTTGTGAAGGTATAGGCCCTCCAGTTGGTGCTGCGCTGGTTCTGTGCGGTGTGACTTTGCTTTCAAAACTCTGTTCCATTTTCCGGGTCTTAGAGATGGTTTGATTGGGATGAGGCATTCATCAGCATCCGCACCACCCTTCACTTCTCCCAAGGACAAGGCTGCTGAATTCTTGCAGCTAGAGTGTCCACTTTTTGTGCGTGGAGGAGGGCCTAGTGAGGAGTCATTGAAGATGGGAATCAGTGGCTTGTGGTCCTTAAAGAGCTTTGAAAGGTCTACCTTAGAGGTACCAGTGGAAATGTCTGCATCTCCAGATAAGTGCTATGGCTTCTTTTTTAATCTGTCATTATCTTGTCTCTAGAGGAGTGAATAACCAGCTTGCAAATGCGACTGGAAGAATGGTCCCTGACATGGGGCATTGGGTGAGGGGCTGGCACCCACAACGCCATTTTTGTAGCATAACGCCATTTTTGTAGCATCTACCAGTGCATTTTCTATGTGTTCGAATGTCTTCGTTTGCAGCTCACCCATTCCCATTGTTCTGATGTCTTTGCCAGCTTCCTGAGGTGTTCCGTGAGGGTAGCAAGGTTGGGGATTAACCTTCCGCAGTAGTTCACCTTCCGCAGGAAGCTGCGCACCTCTGACTGATTCTTAGATGTTGGAGCAAATTTAATGTCCTTTATTTTTGTCAGGGTCCTCTCCGACCCCCTCTTTTTTAAAAGATAAAGCAAAAGAATTCAAGATAATCTTTATGGAACTCACATTTCTTTTTGTTCAGGGTCAGTCCATGATCTCTCATTCTCTGCAGAGCTGCCTTCAGCTGAAGCAGATATCAGAACCTCATCATTCACATTTAGGACGCCTGGGATTCCTGCAAGGGCACCTTGGATAGTGTTTTGAAACACTTCCAAACCTGAGGAGACCCTGAAGCTGAGTCTCTTGTAGTGGTGGAGTCCAATGTGAGAAGAAAATGTTGTGATGTACCTTGAATCTTTGTGCAGCGGGATCTGGTGGTCTCCTGCAGTCCGGTCAAGCTTAGAGAACTGCTTTACCCCTTGGATGTCTGGGAAGAGGTCGTCCATAGTAGGTGTCGGGTGTGTCTGAATTGATAGTGCGGTTGTGGAGATGCCTGTTGATACAGTTGCACACCTGGTCTAACCTTTTGGTTGTTCAGACCACCATGATGGACGACACCGAGGACTTGGGCCCACCGCTTTCCTAGTGATTGCAGCTTGCTCGAACTTGCATAGTTCTTCTTCACCTGCGGGCAGAGGCGTTGCTAGGGGGTGGTTAAGGGGGCTATAGCCCCAGGTCATTTGATTGCAGCCCCGGATAGATGTTCGGGGCTATACTTTCCAGACCTAGCAACACCCCTGCCTGCGGGTGTAGGTGGAAGGGGATGTGCCTGTGCTTCAGCGTCACTGGTTGGACCGTCTTGTCAATATGTAAGCGTACCTCTTGGGACCGCAGACAGTCCATCCCCTGGAAGGTCTGCATAATCTTGCTCTCAATCTCATTTTTGTGCACACTGAATGCGAACTGGATCTAGAGCCAAGACTTCAGTGGTGTTGTAGCTGACGAGTGTGGCGGTGTCAGCACAGATGGTGTATAGTTTGATCTTTACCACCGAGTCTTCATTTTAAAATGTTGCTTTAGCTACTCCATTAGGTTGGATTGGCTTGTTGGTGCCATGAGCGAAGATCTTCACCTTGGTGGGTCTAATTTGCAGGCACGCTTTGCGTTGTTTATATAGTGCGCTGTTCATGCCATTCACTGAGGCACCAGTGTCGATCAGCGCGGGCAAAGGTGTGCCTTCCACAAGGATCTTGCCGTGCGGTTGGTGGTGCTGTTGTGAGCCTGGGCCTAGCGTTGAGATAAGGAACTAATGCATGGTGGTCATCTGACTCTTCTTGGTCAGAGATATGCACCACCTCCACTTTGCAAATCCCTTGCCTTATTGGTCGATGGGACCGCAAGGTTGGTATCAAGATGCCTCATGCACACACTGGTGAAGTGATTCAAGCTGCTGCATTTCACACAATCAGCGCATCTCGCTGGGAACCGACCGGGAGTGGCATCCTACCTCCATAGTAGTCACACCTTCTGGTAGTGGCCTGAGGGGACTGCATTGTCTGATTCTTGTGTGAAGCCTTGTCATCCTCTCCCCCTACCCCCGGCTTTTGCGCGGTAGTTGTGTAAAACCACCTGCACATGGACACAGCTACATGTGGGAAAGCAGCATCCATCTCCTCGGCTCTTGGTTCAGTGAGCTCATGCGAGTGACCCAGCTCCAGAATTCTCTGTAGTGGCAGGCCGGATTCTCTTAGATCTGTCTCCTCAGCTTATTGGAGTAGCATCCCTGTATGAGTGGGGGCCAGACCTCATCAGTTTTGTCTATCACTGTGCAAGTAGAGGCCAATTGGCGAAGCCGTGACTGGTGCGAGTTGATCAGCTCTTGCCCATCTGGCACGTTTGACACTATTGAAATCTTTCAAAATCCCCATTGGACGGAAGGTGCGACTGCATATGAATTGCTGATGGGGGCCAACATTTAAAAATGTTGTGCACTCCTAGTCCCGCGTAGAACACTGCAGACTTTTTGGACTTGTCATTATTTTCCTTCATGGTATCGAAGTAGAGTTCCAGCCTCTCAGTCCATAGTGCCCACTCTGGACCTAGTGCCGATGGGGTTCCCAGGGTCTCTAATTCTGTGATAACAACGTATTAGGGCATTGGCTTGGATGCCGTCCTTGGCTGGCATGGGTGCGTCTTCTCATTCGGAGTCCCCCATCCAGCCTTTGCTGCCAGTTTTGGGATCCTACCTGCCAGATCAGGTTTTAGCACTTCTGGTGGAGATCCTGTCACTGAGACCACTGGATGCCAGAGATCACCAGTGTTACATGGTGCAATCACTTGCTTTGTACTGAGGTGCCCAGGGAGAGTTGCCTGGGCCTCTACTGGGAAATGGTGAACAGCTGGGTCTTTTCAGGAGGCCTGTGGTATATTAGAGCCTTGAGACAAAGAGCACACACACTCAATTGTACTCATTCATGCGGGTTGGCGCTCATGCCATCAGCCCATACCTTGTCATGGTGACGCTCTATGCATGCATGTGTGTAAGCGCCTGGGCAGGGCATGCAGCACTCTTGAATGGAGTGCAGTCTTTGCAATCAACGCTACTGGTTCAACTGATGGGTCCTGCAGAGAGATTTGTGGAAGGATGAGGCAGTGCCTCAGAGTATGCGGCTCCCACGAAGTGCAAGTAGAGCTTCTGGTTCGACTGGCGTGATGTAGAGAGAGCGCGTCCTCAAGGTTGACTCAGTGCCTCACTGGGTTCTGGTGCGTGATAATGTTCTGACGCTGGAAGTATTTTAAGTTCGGCTCTCAAAAACGGTGCTAGAGTGCGCAGATGGACACTCCTTTTTAAAGGTTCTCAGTCTGTGGACTACTGCAGAAAATGTCAGAATTTGTGGCTGCATTCGTCTGTTTCAGAGCCACGCAAACTCTTTAATGTTCCACTCATAAGTCTCAGCCTGTGGCACGATTCTGGAACGGACCTCAATCTCCCAATCCAAGTAAAGGCTCTACAAGAGCCATGAAGAGACTGGATACTAGCCCCCGCCCCCACACATCACTTCCAGACTAACTGATCACCACTCGAATCTTGCAGCCTTACACCTCACCCATGCTCCTTCAAACGACCCACCAGGCTTAGTTCTGCATACACCCACCCTATTCGTTTTCTATCAACATCCCAAAACAACTGATGTTTATACAACATAAAGGGTTGCCCTGCGCCTACTCTTACAAACTCCCGCCCGACAATGGAACAGTTTCCACAGCTGGCCCACAGCAGCAGGTACTTCCAACCTGCACTCATCAACACCGCATGTGTTTCCACATGTGCCTACCCCCCCTATCCTACTAACCAGACCACCCCCACTTTTTTTGAGTCATGCACAGAAAAGCGAACATTATTGGCAAGAAGGTGCTATATAACAGTACTTTGCCTTACTCTGGGCCTCATCACGAGTTGGGTGATATCCCGACTGGGATACTGCCAAATTGTATTTGCGTGACTGCCCACTCGTTTGAGTGGTAAACGTAATCCCCATTGTGTCCATTGAACCCAATGGGGAATTTTCGACGCAATTACCACCGGCGGCATTACCACACGTTAATTCCCCCGAAAATCAGCATTTTAACAGCGCATTTACACCCAGCTTAGAGCTGGGGTAAATGCTGCCAGACTCGTCATTGGGCAGACCGTTAAATGCGGCGGTAATAGCGTTACTGCTGCATTTAAGGGCTACTCCCCAACTCGTGATAAGGCCCTTTATCTTTAATTTCATTTACGTGAATACTGGACGCTGTAATGAAGCGCATGTCGGTTTACTAACTAAACCGGAATGTCGGTCCAGATTTTAAACAGAGGACTGTTATAGGGGCCAGGGTGACCAGCCCTCATGGATGCATGAGGCCCTGGCTTGCAAGGGCGGCCCGATGGGCCCATTGTCCTAGAGGCAGCCCCAGGCTGTAATGACACACAGAAACCAGTGTCTGGGAGCAACTGCCAAGCGGAATCCCATTCTGCACCTTTATTACACTGGGTCACATGCATATGCATGTGACCCATAACGTGACTCAGTACGAGCCCTGTGGCTCATTGCTGGCATCATACTATCCCATGGCAAGTCACACAATAACATCATCATTTGTTTATTAATGTTTTATTTCATTTATTATAAGTAGCGCCCAGACCCGGAGGTATCACGGTGCTAAGAAAATGGTACAGAGTAGTTAAAGTAGGCATTTCCAACAAGCATGTTATAGTTCTGGCAAGCGTCACACATATATGGTGAACAGGGTACTTTTTATTTTCCTACGGAAGAGCGAATAGGAAGGTTCATCTTGAATATGCTGGTGGAGGGCATTCCAGAGGGCGGTTGCGATGGCGGTGAAGCTGGAACCCCCAGCTCCCTTTCTCGGGAATCTGGGTGTGAACAGGGCCGAAGAGGAGGAGGAGCAGAGATTCAGAGTGGTGTGTTTCTTTCAGATGTGGCTGGTGAGGTGGGGGGGCGGTATTGTGTAGGCAGCGGTAGGTGATGGTTAGGAGTTTGACTTCGATACATGCTTTGATTTGGAGCAAGTGTACCCCCGTCTGATTTGTGATATATGATCGGACCATTTCAGGCCCCAGACTGCTCCGAGTTCAATATTTTGTAACAGTTGGAGTTTGTTGATGTTTTTGGTTGAGGTGCCTGCTAGCATGGCGTTTTGTTTAATCCAATTTACTACCTATGATGGCCCTAGCTAGTGTGAGGCAGTTAATAGGAGTGAGGAACTTTATGGAGAGGTTGATAAGTTTAGTGGAGTAGGCAGCAGAGGAGGTGATTGCTTTAACATGTTTCTGCATGTTTAGTTCAACGTCGAAGTAAACGCCAAGTATTTTGACGTGGCCGGAGACTGGGAGGATGTTGCCGTCGATGCAGAAGGAGGTAAAAGCAGGACTAAGGTGTTTGAGGCGGTGTGGAGAGCCCACAATAAGGGGCTCCGTTTTATCATCGTTCAGGCAAAGATGGTGGGTAGCCATCCATGCCTGGATGATGCTGAAGATACGGTTAATGTTGGTAGTCAATCTCGTGGTTGCCAGTGATTTTAACCCCTTAAATGACAAGGATGAGCTAATTCGTCCTTGACATTACGTTCTTAGTGCCAAGCAGAGGCGTTGCTAAGGGGGGGCTAAGGGGGCTATAGCCCCTGGTCTTTTGGTTGTAGCCCAGGATAGAATCTCAGGAGCTACAGCCAAAAGACTAGCTAGCCCCCAGTCCCGACAGTTCAGACATTAGCGTAGCCCCAGGTCTTTTCCAGACCTAGCAACACCCCTGGTGCCAAGGATGAGATAGCTCGTCCTTTTTGGCATGCTGTTTTGTGTGACCCCTGCAAGGCAGGGATTGCACAACTTAAATCCAACCCGCGGGATATGTGAGGGGGAGGTCCCACCTCACGTACCGGGGGTTGGATTTCTTTCAGTTTCACGTCAGCATTCATAAAGCACACCAACATGAAAGGGAAAGTAATTTTCACTGCGGCAACTGAAATGGCTGCCGCTGTGAACATTAAAAATGCTTTTCCACCTTTATATCCCTCGATCTGAACGGCTATTGTGCCATTCAGATCGAGGGAGTTGTCGTTGGAAAGGGGAGACTCTCCACTTTCCAACAACACCTTTCTTTGAAGCAGTGCTGAGCTCGGATCAGGCGCAGAGCGCTCGATCCGCGCCCAGCAATGCCCACTAGACACCAGGGATCCGTTTTTCAATTGGGAGGAGGGGCCGCTTAATATGTAAGCGGCCCCTCCACCTAACCCCCAAAGCATGGGGGCAACAGTCTGGGGGCAGGTGGGTGAACATCTGCCCCCAGGGAAGGCGGACAAACAAAAAAAAAACAAAAAAACATAGTTTTGGGGCCACTAGCCACCAAGGATTTTTGAAAGGGGGTTGGCCCTCTCCCCTCCACCCTAAGTGTATGGGGGGGCAGGTCATGTAACTTTTCTCTTCAAGGGGGGTAGAGGGAGCTTTAAATCTAAAAAGCAGAAGTAGATAAAGCTTTTGTGGTAATATGATGCCAGCTAGTTTAAAATATAGACATTCAAATGATGATGAGGACCAGTAGGTGAAAAGAGGATGTATTCCTCCTTATAACATACAATTCCCGAGAATAATTCATGCAGCCGCTTCATTGGTAGAAAAGTGTAAATCGGTGGGTGATTTCAATGCCAAATGGCCTGACCTTTGTAATGAGGATAATTATGGTGACCCATTTATACCAAAGATATTCCTAATGCGATAGTAAAACAGAAAAAATATATATTGAAAGAGGAGCTGCACGGGCAGAAGCTTTACGCTCTATGGTAGAGTAGTGGATTGCATTCCAGGTACACTTTACACTGTTTAATGGAAAAATAACATCCACCACAGACTATTTTTATTCAATATTAACGTTTTGCTTAAGCAGTGTGGTAAATCAGAAGAAGGAGTCGGTCAGATGGGTGGCATTTTATACACAAGTTTTATTGAAATAATAAAAAAGGACCTATCTTTCCCTATAACTAAAGCGTGTGCCCAACCTAACTGAACTCTAACTAGGGTGCTCGTCGTGAGGGTGGTTGTTCAAGGTAAACAGTCTGTCCTCTCTCCAAAACTATCATGCTCTGACCATACCACTAATCAAAAAAGAATTCAGCAAACAGAAATTGATCCAGTAGAATGACTCCCTTCTCCTGCCCAGCTGACTCGGCCTTACTGACTGATTCTCAGATAGATTTTTTAGACAGTTCTTTATAGCCCCTGTAGTTCCTCAAGGGGGCTTCTTTGGGCTTTGTCAAGTGTCCAACAATTATTCCTTCTCAGTCCCAATATGATTCTCTCCTTAATGTGCATTGGCTCTCTTCTATTTTCTTTTAGGTTTATGTTGTACTGCGCACAATCACTGTGACGAGGGAGAATGCTCCCGAAGCCCACTTGGCTTTTCTAATCTTCTTCACGCTCACTGTGATGAGGGAGATTACTCCTGTAGCTTTCTTCCCTTCTCTTGTGGTTCTCACAATCACTATGGCGATTACTCCCATAGCATTCTTTACTTATGATATGGTTTTCACAATCACTGTGATGAGGGAGATTACACCCATAGTAATGTTTACTATGACCCGAACCCCTACCAGGTCTCCCGCTGCTGCCGTTACCTTGAATGTGATGGGGGAGCATGAATGGTTCTTCCTGGGGTTGTGAGCTGGCACATTCTCTCCATAGGCTCTCAGCGTTTCTGTCTCTGCTTTCTGGTGCGCGTCTGTGGGTCCGCGCTGCCTTTGGCTTGTCAGCGCAGTTTTATGGCCGGCACGGGCCATCTCCCAGAGTTCACGCCACCATCCGCCTTCTTCTAGCTTCCAAGTGGGTTGGTTCTCCGTCGGGTCACAGAGTAATTTGACCGTTCCACGTTGTCCCCTCGTTCCCAGGTTTGAACTTCCCGGCCTGTGCAGACTTGACGCCGGCTTGTCTCTCTGTCAACCAGTACTTTCTCCATTTATATTCCATGTACCTGGGTTCTCCCCAGCAAAGGACAAGCATCCTTTTGTTTTCGAGAAGTGTTCTTCATGCCTCCTTGGGGCCAACTCTTCCCAGAACTGTCTATCTTTAATGAAGGTGTGTTTTTTTTCAAAACTCCTTTGCTGTTCTTCTTCTCAGTACATTCAGGTTCCAACCTGTTATCATTATGTCTGTTCCCTTTACTCTTCCTCCTGTTGGTGGTGTTAAGTCTTGTTTAAATAAAGAGGAGATATTGCAATAATAAAAAGTAGTGTTTTCAGGTTGATTTTCTTGGGACATCAAGCGTCTCAAGGGTCTCAAAGGAAAGAGGTTTAGGAAGCTCCATCACGGAACAGAGTCCTTATCCCCAAGAGGGGAGTCTCTGCCTGTGGGGTCCCGCTTTGCGCCACCCCTATTGGGATGGTTGCGGAGCAGGCTCACCTCCCTGCCCCCACAAGGAAGGGCTCTCCTCTGGGGAGAAGTGACGGGATCCCATGAATGGTCACAGCAGCCAGATGCAAATTAAGGCTAATCAAGGAAGCGACCATTCGAATGTATCTAGGAAACTGTGAATAGGTAAAATGATATCAGATTCCATTTGGTGTAGAGCAAATATCGAAACAAACAAATTGACAAACAAGGATAGCGTAATATCTATGGATTATGTAAGATAAAATAAAACATGCTAATAGTTGCCCTATTTCAAGCAGACAAGATGAGGGGGCTCTTACAAGTTGCATATTTTTCTCAGAGAAAGTGGGCCAATCGACATTAGAGATAAATGTACAAGGTGAGAAGACAACATCTTGGTTAACAGGGATAATGCTTAAATGATACGACAAAGTATTAGTGCCAGTGTATCAGAATTTCATACACACAGGTTCCTTCATGAACAAATGAAGGAAAGAATATCTCCTTGGACTGCAACACTCAAGATGACACGACCGCTGTGCTTTTGTGTCTGTGCATTGAGCTCTGAACCTCGTCCAGTTGGGACCGATTTGAAATCTCTCTACTTTGCTGACTATTCTGCTGGTTTCGTCCAAAAAAACTGAGTTGAAAAGACCTTCCCAACCAAAAGTCCGAAATAAGGTACTACCAAATGCTCTGGCAAAACAGAAAGGTGATGGCTGGAAGGTTTTGAATTAATCATAACCACGGGCAAATCTCTGGGCAACCCTCCAGACCATTGTTTTTCAGCCTGCCAAGCCATTACAGAAGGGGAAAAACCATATGCAAATCAGGCTTGGTCCTACCCCAAAAGGGGCAGTCCAGCCCGAACTGCTTGGTCACATCCCTTCTGCACAAGACCACAAGCATCCCCAGACATGTTTCAGACTTGTTGGGCATCATCAGTGAGGAGTAGCTTGGGTCTCTAGGCCCGGCAGACTCAGGACCCACGTCTGGGCATACCCGTCCCACTCGGGGTGACTTTGGCAAAACAGAAAGGTGATGGCTGGAAGGTTTTGAATTAATCATAACCACGGGCAAATCTCTGGGCAACCCTCCAGACCATTGTTTTTCAGCCTGCCAAGCCATTACAGAAGGGGAAAAACCATATGCAAATCAGGCTTGGTCCTACCCCAAAAGGTCTACCTTCTAAAAGTTCGACATTTCTTGGGTAGGTCTTTTCAATACAGAAAAACTAAATGTTATTAACAAACTAACAAAATTATCCTAGAGAGAGGTAAAGCGCAACAGGACTAAGATAAAACAGCACTATACAAATGGTTTAAGGCACACATAAAATAGCCCTAAATATCCAAAGGCCTAAAACGTTAGTGACCTTGAAAGATCATGATTCCAAGACATTTTGGGACCTGATTTCTAGCTTGAGTAATCAGCAAACTTAAGCCCATTTAAATCCTGTGCCTCGGCTAGAATGGAAGATGTGCCTGGGAGGTATTTTACAACTAGCATCTGAGCTGACAAAATAGCACCGAGAAGCTTTCAGAGCTTTCCTACGTCACAGTAGACATGTGCAGAACTAGCTGGGCTAAATTTGATTAAATGTTTAGTACACATACGTGTCCCGAATCTGGATGGGCTGGCAAACATTTGACTAAAAAGTCAGCCCTTGGAATGGTCAGAAACGCTAACAGCATTATTTGGGAGTACAATTGATTCCTTTACATTACGTTCTTCTAGGACTAAGTCCTTCCTGATGCCTAAGTCCTTCCTGATGCCTAAGTCCTTCCTGATGCCTAAGTCCTTCCTGATGCCTAAGTCCTTCCTGATGCCACTCCACAAAAAGTATCACCAAGGAGACTCTCGTAATTATAGATTAATTGCTCCAATGGGTGTAGCAAATAAGGTCTTTGCATAGTTCTTATTGAATTGAACATCTGGACTCAGAATAACAATATTTCATGCGAAATGTCAAGGCAGATTTAAAAAGTAATGGACACAGTAAATAATATGATTGCGACATGCCTTGAGAGAAAATCCCTAACAAAGAAAGAAACCTCCCTTTTCACAGTTTTGCTATACTCCTCCTCTGTAGTTCATAGGATGTATAGGGCCAGAATATAGCTAAAGTTAAAGACCTGAGGTTTGGCGTTAGGGCTATTAATTCTTATAATCTTTTATTGAGATAATACAGTTAAGATATTACTCGATATTTAAGGTAACTTCGCTGGTGAAATAGCAACACATATCGTCCTTGAGAAGGGTTGCATTTCTGCACCTTGTCTTTTTAAACTCTATATGGAAAATCTGGAAGATACACTAAGGGACCCTGAGAATGCTCCACCTAAATTGGCAAACATTATTCATTGGTTGGCTTATGCAGATGATGTTCTCTCCAGATATACGCAGGTAGGTTTACAGAGCAGTTTAAAAGCCATGTCGAACTATGCAAGTGACAGGGGCGGCATTGGAAATGAATATAGAACAAATAACGCTCATGTCCTTTACTGGGACAAAAAGATGTGCAATGGCCCCTCAAATAGAAAAAGTCTGTGAATTCCTATATTTACAATAACAAAATCTTAGGCAGGGGAATGTGAAAAGGATGTAATTAAAAACAAACCTTCACATAGTAGCTATGCTTTGATGTTCAATGTATTTTTTTCAATGATGGGCTATCATTGTTAATAATCAATTCATTTAAGCATTTAAGTTGAACTACTATATAATATACACAGATTTAAAACAATGAAAAAGTTCATGTAAAATGTCCCCATCTCGCCCTCCAGTTCTCCTTTCTTATGCCCGCCTTTCCACAGTCATGTTTGCTCGCATCCCTTGTTCACCTTCCGCTTCCAGTATTCCTGCTTCTGCACCCGAGCCATTACACCACCTTCTCATCATCATTTACATGCCAGACCCTCACATTCCTCCTCTTCATCATGCATACTCGCAGGTCTTTTATATCTCACTCTGCACTTTCACATTCCCTCCTCCTACACCATAATGTTTCTTTTTTTACCGCCTTCAGGACTTTCACATTTCCTCTGCACGCAAACTAACACTTACTGCCTGATTCATGGAATTATTTGCGTGAAAAACGCGGATTTGCGCGCCTTTCTGCCCGAAAATCCCCATACTTCAAACAGGTATTTTCGGGCAGAAAGCCGCGCAAATCTGCGTTTTTCACGCAAATAATTCCATGAATCAGGCAGTAAGTCTACACATCATGCTGTACTTTCACACACAGATCCTGTTCGTCAGAAAAACTCCCAAATTCTACAAAAATGACCTTGCCCCTTTCATCGACTCATTCAGACTTAACGCACTGCACTCCCTCTCTTCCAGTTACAGCTATGACCTCTTCCTAGACTATGATGCATCTGCTTAGTTGCAATGTCCACTCTGCACTGGGGTACTTGCTAGAGGACTCACCCTGCTAAAGTCTGCTTTTCCTCTCGAATAAAAGGCTAGATATTGAGCCTGGTTTCTAATAGCCAAATGCACTATTTGACAGGGGGTACTAGGTTGCAATGGCAACCACCTACGTGAAATGCTCCTGCTTGCCCATGGGCTCATAAACTAGGGTGCATGCCTTTAACCGAAAACACGGTCTAACAAACACAACATTATGGTCCAGCTGATTCACAGCAGGCAGGGGACTCTGTTATTTGCAAAGCACTGCCATTAGCAGGCGCCTTCCAGTAGAATGCTGTTGGGATATCAGCATGATGGTGAAGAGGAACGTGGAACACGAGAAAACCATTTGCAGAACAGGTATTTACAGCATGCACATACCCGGGTAGTCACAGTGGAAGTGCATGTCAGCATAAAGATATTGCAAGTATGGGGGCATGGAAGATGGTTATAGTGATTCAGCAATGACACTTCAGGCCTTAGGAACTCATATAAAAGGTTATTTTAAGCAGGCAATGAAGCCATGAAAAAAAGATTTATGTGTTTAATGTTGGAGGTGGGGGGGGGGGTGAATTCTAGTGGTAGGGATCCATGAAGGAGAAGGAGGTGAAGCAAAAGCAACTGGTGGTGCAGGGGGAATAGAGAGGCTGAGCACAGCTTGAGACCGCCGGATTCGTGCAGGAGTGTAGTAGCACATACAGGGAAAGTAGGTGCCCAGTTCACTAGAGGCATAACAACAATGGCCTCCTGGTTTGATTAGTCACCAGGGTAGTTTGGTGTGGGTCATTAATGGGTCACCCACAGGAGTCATTAATGCCTTCTTGTGGAGCTTGGGCCTCCGCCATGGCATGAGGGAAACAATGCAACATCACCAGAATACGTGCTGCCAAGTGGAATGTGTGTTTGTGGCACAGAGCCAGTTAAAGTTGAGGTGGGAATATTTTATTCTGTATGTTTGGATGTTGGGGGTCAAATACATTTTCAGGAAGTAAGAAAAAAGTTCTCATTGTAAAATCATTATTCAACATCTACTGACACAAATGTGTATTTTCAAAAATTACAACACTTATAATGCACCTGCAAGTTACCTAGAAAACCTGGCAGCAAATCCACAAACTATCTCGGACTCAGAATTTCATACACACAGGTTCCTTCATGAACAGATGAAGGAACGAATATCTCCTTGGACTGCAACACTCAAGATGACACGGAACCTGCTGTGCTTTTGTGTCTGTGCATTGAGCTCTGAACCTCGTCCAGTTGGGACCGATTTGAAATCCCTCTGCTTTGCTGACTGTTCTTCTTGAGCTTTGCCTGTTACTTGTCACTATGTTGCCTTACTCCAGATTCCCCTGCCCTGCTTTGCACACTCAGTCCTTGCTCTTCTGCTTGCAGCCATTGTGTTTCCCCCTTTTTTGTGCTGATTTAGCGCAGCTTCCTGCCCCAGCTCATTGTGCTTTGTCCCTGCAGCGTCAGGCCTCCTTTACTTGCACTGTTTCCCTGCTCCCAGTTCTGCCCTTCTCCTGCTGTCTCGGGTCTTTATAGTCTCACTCTTTACCATGTTTAGTCATACGGTTTTCTCTTGCTTCTGTTTGAATATTTCCGCCTATTTCTAGTCCTTAATCCCACGCCCCTGATTTCTAGAATGTGTGTGCTTCCAGTCCAATTGTACAGCCTGCTTCAGTTACCTTGTACCAGTCCTTTTCATTTCATGCCACAGTTGCCTGTTCTGAATTCTTGTTTCCCCGTTTGGACTGTTGGTAGCTGGTAAGGTTTCTATAGTGCCCTCACCTGTCAAGGAGTTCCCCCCCTTCTCACCTGGGTCCGTTCTTTGATGGAGTCCTTGGTCGCTGCCTTTTTGCGGACGGTCCTGGTTTTTACTAAGGCTGCTTGAGTCTCTTCCGACTCCAGGGCGCGTTCAATTCTGGGAACGCGGAATCCAGGAATCCAAGAATCTAGGATGAGTGCAACTAGCACACGAGTCCAGGAAAGAGGAAGAAAGGAAGGGGCAAGGAGCGGGTAGGTGCACAAGGACAGAGAAAGAATACCGCAAGCTACGGATCACACGTCTGATGGCTACTTGCAATAGCATTGAGACACGCGGAGCCGCGGAAGGCATGGTCTATAAATAGACTACGTTACGTCCAGCAAATGGAGCGAGAAAGGGTCTTAGCGCTGGGCGACCATGTTGGGAGTATTAGAGAATGCAAGCCCCGTTGAGACAAGGACCAGGAGGTCAAAAAGGGGCGTGTTCTGAAGTTCATGACAGCATGCCTCCTCCGAAGACCTTTTCCTCCAGGTTTGCCCGGGTGTATGAGGTGAAATCTTCTGAGCAAGCGAGGGCCTTGATGTTAGAGATAGGTTCCCAGGTTCTTTCACTAGGAGGGTACCTTTTCCATTCAACCAGGTATTGAAGCTGGCCCCGTTTATACCTGGAATCGCAAATTAGGGACGCCTCTTATTCCAGTTGATTGTCGACCAGCAGAGGAGGAGGTCTACTGGATTTCCGGGAGGACGGAATGTAGGGTTTCAGTAAGGATGTATGAAAAACTGGATGAATTCTTTTCCAGGAGTTGGGTAGCTGGATCCGGTATGAAACAGGGTTAATAATTTCCTTGATGGGAAATGGCCCATAGTACCATGGGGCCAATTTGTTTGGTCGTAGGTGTCGGGGTAGTAGTTTTGATGACAACCACACCCGGTCACCAACTGCATAAGAAGGGCCTGGTCTTCTTTTGGAATCCGCATATCTCTTGGTCTGTGATCTGGCCTTTCCTAAGTATTTCTTGGCCTCCTGGTGTATGTTGATGAGGGCTCCGATCCAGGAGTCAACAGTAGGTACTGGTGTAGGATGAGGAAGGACAGAGGGTAAAACCGATGGATGGAACCCTTGACTACAATAAAAAGGGCTGGTCTGGAGCGCTGAATGGTCGGAATTGTTGTAAGCGAATTCCGCAACGGGTATCAGGAGCGACCAGTCATCCTGGACCTTGGTGGCGAAGCATCTAAGATACTGTTCCAGGGTCTGATTCGCACGTTCTGTTGCTCTGTTGGTTTGAGGGTGATATCCCGAAGAGAGGGCATGTTGAATTCCTAGAATCCAGCAGAGATGTTTCCAAAATTGAGAAATGTATTGAGGTCCTCGATCAGATATGATCTTGGAAGGAAGTCCATGCAGGCGGAATATGTGTTCCAGAAATATTCCAGCTAGTTCGGAAGAGGATGGTAGTTTACAGAGCGGCGCAAAATGAGCCATGTGAGTGAACAGATCTATGGTGACCATGATGGTAGTATATCCTCGGGACGGTAGTAATTCTACTATGAAGTCTGTGGCGATGATTTCCCATGGCTTAGTCAGCAGTGTAGGCTGCAGAAGAAGACCCGCCGGTTTCTTGTTATCATGCTTATTTTGAGCACAGACTACACAAGTTTGGACGTACTGCTGTACGTCAGATTTCATTCTAAGCCACCAGAACTGTCTCTGTATGAGACGGAGGGTATTGGTGATGCCACGATGCCCGGAGTGAGGTGTGTCATGACAGAGGTTTATTATTCTCTGTTGTAACTTCTGTGTAGGAATGGAATGAGCAGTGCATTGTCCTTGAATAAATATCCTTGCTTGGCCTTTAAATTCCACTGGTTTTTCCTTGAGATGTCCTTCCACAACCCAGAGGATTGGGTTTGTGCTCGGATTTCTTCCAGGAGGTTGACTGCTTGAGCTATGAAGATTGTGGGTGAAAACATCTTAGGATATGCCTTATCTTCAGTGGTTACATAGTCAGGACGTCGAGACAAAGCATCAGCAATCAGGTTATGTGATCCAGGGGCGTGAGTGATGTGGAATTGGTACTGGGCAAAAAAGTAGGCCCAACACGCCTGACGACTATTCCTACACTCCAATGACTGTAGAATCTGAAGGTTCCGATGGTCCGTACGGACTTGGACAGGATGTCTAGCTCCCAGGAGTAGGTGCCGCCATTCAGTGAATGCTTGGCGGATGGCTAACTGTTCTTTTTCCAGGACGGAATAGTGTTTCACTTGGAGTTAGGGTTCGTGAAAGATAAGCAATGGGGTGTTCCAGCTTGTCCTCTAATTTGGGTTTTAATACTGCTCCTATAGCGTAATTAGAGGCATGCGTTTTCACTAGAAATGGCCGGCTTGTGTCGGGTTGGGCCAAAATAGGAGCTTGTGTAAACTCGGCCTTCAAATGCTGGAACGCAGTGTTTTGCGATGTTGACCAGATAAAAGGGGTGTCCTTCTTTAAGAGAGCCACGATCGATTGAACAATCTCGGAAAAGGTGGGTATGAATTTCCGATAGAAATTGGCTAGTCCTAGGAAGGATTGGACTTGTTTCACGGACGTGGGAGCTGGCCACGCCAAAATGGCTTTTACCTTTGATGGATCCATTCCAATTCCCTCTGGACTAAGGATGAATCCTAGGTAGTGACAGAAGTAACGTGAAACAAGCATTTTTCAGGTTTGGCTAAGAGTTGGTGTTCACTGAGCCTTTGTAGTACTGCCTTTACATGTGCTTCATGCTTTAAAGGGTCCTTGGAAAATATCAGGATGTCGTCCAGATAAACAATGACGAAGAGAAACACATGTCAGAGAACACCCTATCCATAAAACGTTGGAACACTGCTGGGGCATTAGCTAGTCCAAATGGCATGACCAAGTAATCGTAATGGCCAACCGGTGTTCTAAAGGCGGTTTTCCACTCGTCTCCTTCCCGGATACAGATCAAATGGTAGGCACCCCGGAGATCCAACTTGGTGAATATTACCGCGCCTCTCACGGCTTCCAAGATATCTGATATCAAGGGTAGTTGGTACTGGTCTTTGAGGGTGCATTTATTTAGGCCGCGATAATCGAGGCAGGGTCTGAGTTCCTGGGTATCCTTCTTGGGGACAAAGAATAACGAAGCACCTGCTGGAGATTTTGAAGGTCTTATGGTGCCGTTTTCAAGGTTGGTGTCCAGGTATTCCTTGAGGGCCTTTTTCTCAGGTTCTGAAAGGATAAACATCCTGCCGAAGGGAATCACTGCTGAGGGATCTGTTTCAATTGCGCAGTCTTCAGGTCTGTGTAGGGGTAAGGCCTGGACAATGGCAGTTGAAAATACATCGGCGTATCCTTGGTAGGCCTCAGGGTCTTGTATGATATTGTAAACCATAAGTGGTGTTTTTTGATCTTTAGATGGGACCTTAGGGGGTGTTGACGAAGGTTCCAGGAATAGACACTGAGTCATACAAAACTCTGAGCCTAGGAATAGTGATCCTGCTGTCCAATTGATATACGGATTGTGTTTCTGTAACCAGGGCATACCCAATACCATGGGGTAGTGGGCTGACTTAATGATATCGAATCTAATCAGCTCTTGATGATGATTTATTGAGAGCCGGACCTCCTTGGTCTGCAGGTTTATGGGCTCTGAACTGAGGGGTCTTCCGTCGATGGCCTCCACCGGCTGCATGGTACTTGGTACCACGTGCCTCGTAAGGTATTTGGGGACTGGCAACCCACTCTTGATCAATGAAGATCCCCATAGCTCTGCAGTCTACCAAGGCCAAAATAGAATAGGTCTTGTTCTTGGAGGATGATAGTAATGCCTGGAGAATGACCAGTTTGTTTTGTCCAGGAGAGTTCAAGGATGGAATTGATGTGGAGCAAACATCTCTCTCCCGAGGCTCTGCTCCATCTAGGATTGGGAGCTGGCGTTTCCTGAACGCCGAGGAGGTGCTAGAGGACATTCCCTAACCAAATGTTTGTCCGAAGCACAATACATACACAAGCCCGTATGGATCCTTCTCAACCTTTCTTGCGGTGATATGGGTCCACGGAAGGCTCCAATCTGCATGGGTTCTGGTTCTGTGACTGAGCTTGGGTTTGTGTCCGTTCAGACTGTGCTTTCACAGGACATCTTGGATGAATTTCCCCTGGTCTATAAATAGAGTATGTTAATTCCAGCGCATGGAGCGAGAAAGGGTCTTAGCGCTGGGCGACCATGTTGGGAGTATTAGAGAATGCCAGCCCCTTTGAGACAAGGACCAGGAGGTCCAAAAGGGGTGTGTTCTGAAGTTCATGACATCACTTGTGTCTCTGTATATTCCTTTATCCAAAGATTGGTTCCTATACCTAGGAGATCATCTCTGTCCCTTACTCTGTCTCGTTTTACCTGTAGTCTATAGTGTATCTCATGCAACAGTGGGTGATTGCTGTTCCCGCAGAAGGCATCCACTGTATGTTCCGGCTGGACCCACACAGGCTTGTCTCTTATAAGTACACTCCTTGTTTGTACCTTGGGGTCCAGACACAGAAGACACTCGTCCTGCCAAATGCCCACGGGTTTGCAGGAGAGCAATCTGTTGGAGTAGCCTGCAGAGGCATTGGGCTTTCCAAATATATGGGGACAGTCTCATGTCTGACCTGTGTACACCCCTAGTGGGATTCCACATTGTTTGTCCAGTTTATGGTGCTCACCCCTACTTTTTCACAATAGCGGTCTGCCTTTTCTTTGTGTTCCCTTGTTATTATTTACCTTGGTTGTTCTCCCTTCATGTTGGCCCTCCTGCTATATGTGCTTGCCTGTCCCTTTACATGAGAAGTACCCAGACCTACACAGGGTGCCCTATGCAAATCTTGACAGTATGATACGTTAAGCACATTTCTAGCACTTTTATGCATGATGACCAAGTGGTTGTCGGTGCAAGGTAATTCAACACATGTGTTCCACTCTCAGTAGATGGCACAGAGAATGCTCATCCACCATGTCTTATCCTGTTGCATTGTTCTTATTTACCTTGGTTGTTCTTCCTTCTTGTTGGCCCTCATGTTGTATGTGCGTGCCTGTCCCTTCGCATTAACAGTTCCCAAATCTTAGCACAGGAGCCGGTAAATAAGCAAAGATTTAATGGCAGGAAAGTTTTCATATTACGCCTGGTTTGCTTCTTAAGTGGCTGTTGGTGGAACATAATCCAACATGGGTGTTCCAAACTCTGTGGATGGCACAAAGAATGCTCAGCACACGTCTCCTCCTGCAAAAAGAGGGTACCGCCCTCAAGAGGAGGGTGCTTGATCTCACAGTGCGTTGGACAGGGTGATTCTGCTGCCATTTAAAAGTCTTAAAAGCCCTGTTCAGGTCAGATAACGTAATAGTTAGGGTGACTAGACATCCTGGTTTTCCCGGGACAGTCTGGTGAAATCACCCTCCGTCCCAGAGTCCCGGGAGTTTTTTTGATTTTATAAACCTCGTCCCGGTTCCAAGGGTGGGTGGCTACGGTCCCGGTTTTTGCCAGAACCCGATTTCGAAATCTCCAATGAGAGGAGTGTGTCTGGGAGTACACCCCCACCCCGCCCCCTGCAACAGGCCAGCGACATTGAAGTAGGACTAAAGGTTTATTTGTATTTACTTTAGTCCTACTTCTATTTCTCTGACCTGTCTCGTTTTTTGTTTTTTTATATCTGGTCACCCTAATAATAGTACAGTATCTTAGTGTGACATGCGCAGCAGATGCCACTGATCTGAACAAATCTGTTAGTCCTGGTCTTATTTGTTCAGAGTATTTGCCACATTTTAGGGTGTAAAACGGAAATGCATGCCGCTCATGTAAAGGACTGGGTGCTGGGGAGGTGGGGTGTATTTTGATGTAGCTCCCTTGGACTGTAGTGACTGTAATGGTATAAATATCGCCGGGCCGGAGCTGTACTCCAGGCATACTGGAGCAGCCACAGCTGGCCCATTCATAATCAACATAAAAAATAGATTAGCACTTTACAGATCCAACATTATCGTTTCAACTGTTCGCATAAATCAGCTCTACTTAAATTGCTGCGCACGCTCCAGCCAGCGGAACTATTTAGTCGGAGCGTACCAAGGGTTTTCCTGCGATAGACCGCAGAAGCTAGACGGCATAGGCCTGGAAGGTAGGTGGCACTGTGAGTGTGTGTGTGTTAGTAAGTTAGTCACAGGGTGTACCATGCAGTTGTGAGATGCTATCAGGGCAACAGGGGGTGCAAGATAAATGCAAAGTGTGTGTTGGACAAGGGGATGGGAGGCGCCAAGAGGAGGGTCTGGTATATGAAATTCTGGCATCAGTCGTGCCATATGTGACTTGTGACTCTGCTAGGACAGAGAACATGATGTGCAAGGTGAGAGGGATGGTGAGAGGGATGGTGGGTGTCCCAAAAAGGGGAGAGGGAAGTGTTCTTTGAGGATCCGGCGTACTAAGTGGAGGCGTCACATGAGGGAGGCAGGAGGGTTGGTTGCATGCCAGGTGAGGGGGGTGAAAGGGTGTACCAGATATAGTGGCTATATGCGGGCTGCTATTTCTGGTGTTGGCCAGACCATCACAGCCTCTCCTTTCTCCTGGGTAATTATGTGGGGCAACAAAGGCAATTCATTGCCCTGGTGGTTTTGCCCCATGAACCATCGCCTCTAATGTAGAACCCTTTCCCACCTTCAAGAGAAGAATTCTTATTTTATAACAAGACAGGAGGCTTCATATTATGCATAACAATCTTTACTACTTGACACCACAGCCACAAAGAAAAAAACTTGTACACAAAATAGGGTTACTTTAAGTTCAAAACTGAAAGTCAGTAATTTAACAAAACTACAGGGAAACATCCCAAACCAAGATGGAGGGTTGGTCATGCCCTGCCACCGACCAATGGGCAGGCAATCTCCCCCATATACGTCCCTTCCATTACCAACACATTCTCCTTCTTAGCTTCTGACGCCACAAGGTAAGTGACTCCCTGCAGTTGTGTACTTTGTTGCTAGTCGGGTATTTGTATAGCAGACGTTGCTAATGTTTGTTCTTCCATGTTACAATGTGTCTTCCCATTATTGCTTAGGCCTCCGCCTCCCTGGTTACGCGCCTGAATGCATTCTAGAGAAAGTGCGTGTCAGTGGTGGCCAGGGCGCCGCTTTTTCCCCCCTCAATCCTGTCAGTTGGCTTTATTAAATAGAGTTGCGTAGGCAACTGTTGCATTCATTTATTAATTCTTGCAGCAGTTATTCTCGCATAGAGGCCCGGCTCCCGGGCACTGAATGCTCTTTTCAGAGCCTGAGGCTCGAGGCGCGCCAGCCGGCTAAGCAGCGTGTGTTCTCCTGCGGCTCCATGCGGCCCCGCAGTGCGCAGCCTGCTCGGCTTCCATGCTGCACCTGGATAATAATAAAGAAGGGGTGTGTTTGTCCCTCATTCACAGATTACCCTGCCCTGCTGGGCCGCAAGGACAACTGTGTTAACGCCTGCTCGGCATTCATATTAAACATAACTTTGTGCTGCTTCAATGTTTCACAGCCGTTGCGTTGTATTTAAGGGCCTGTTGTATATTAAAGCATGTGAAGGTGGAGAACCCTATTTGTGTTGGTGCTGGATTTCAATTATTCATACCAGTTTTGATAGGGCGTGTAGCAAGTTCAAAATAAGGTGGTAGGCGAATAAATGTAGTCGGTGCCACTTGTGGATTTCTTGCGGAGTTATTTTTATTTGCATGAAGTTGCCAGAGTTTTGACTGAGCACCAAAAGTGATGCTCACATATCAAAAAGCCGACGTGTTTCAACCATCAGGTCTTCATCAAGGCGGATACACAATGTGTGGGCTCGAGGATCTGTATAATAAAGCACCTTGTTTTTGGGCCATGTGAATATTTGCTTTATGCTACCAAGGCGGCGCAGGGCCCATCTTCAGCTGATGCCAGTACCCAGGTTAGGCCTTCAAAGAAAACTCAAAGGTCTGGGGAAGATGGTACTTTTAAAGGGTCTGGGGAGGTAACCCTTTCAGCCCCTCCTTCAGTGACATGGGCGATTCAGGATACTATGGATTCTGCCCTTCACGACCTTAACTCCACTATGGCCTCAGCTTTTGATAGGTTCATTAATACAATCTTAGATTTTCATCCTCATTCTGAAGCGGGTCTTTCACTTCCAGTACATGTCTAAGAATTCTGAAGGACACTCAGTCCTGATTCTAGTTCCCCAGGTCAGAGACACTCCCCTAGAAGGGCTCCAAAGCATTAAGTTGGTTCAGGAGGGTGCCCCTCAGTCACACTCTTATTGCTCCTGGCCGGGGTCAGTCAGGGTTAGCTATTACCGTCCATTCTGTTCCCATTTCTTCAGAGGACAGTTCTGAGGATTCAGATTCCCCTCCCAAAAGGCATAAGAAGAAAGGGGCCCCTGTAGATTTATCCAAAGGGGCTTTAGGTCCGTTGCTGGATGACAGTGGGGTGCCCTTATTTGATCCTTCCCTCATTCAACACCCCAGGCCAGTGAAGTGGCATCTGTCTGAGGCTGTCTCTGCCTTCTTGAAACATTGGGTTAGGCGACCCTTGCCCAAGGAGGATAGGAACAAACTCTGTTCTGAGTGTCCTTGGCCAGTAATCCCAGCCAAGGTGGCCCTTACCCCTAATATCCATCAGCCCATGCTCTCATTCGTATCTCAAAAAGGGAAAGACCCCAAGAAGGGGTCGACAAGGCCTTAAGGAGCTGCCAGGATAATTTATTGGACATTTTGGGTCCGCTGACACAAATATTTGAATTAGCAGAAGATGCTGCGCTATCTAATTCTCCTATAGATGTTCAGGCTCTTCGGGACTGGGTAAAGAGGATGGTTTACCTGCTCAGCAATGCCAATAGCGCCATTTCCAAGAAACAGTGCAAATCTCTCCTTATGCGCATCGATTCAAAATTAGCGGACATTGCAGAGGGTGAGGCAGACCCCAAAGCCCAAGACAACCTGTTCGGGGAAAGGTTCATGAAGGACCTGCCTGCTTATGTGCATATATTCACAGCCTTAGATAAAGCACAAGCTAACATCCGAAAGGTTTTCGCCCCTAAGATTTTTGACAAGGCTGAAAGAGGTAGAGCCTGCTCCTCTGGCCATTTCCCCCAGGGCTCTACCCATCCCTGGAAATATGCCTCCAGAGGTGCACACTATTCCTCCTCTGCTCGGGGAGCCCAACAAGCGTTCTACACCCAAAGGGGGTTCCAATTGAGAGGACGTGCCGGCAAGGGTGCTGGTAAAGCAAGAACCGCTCCAGATAATGCCACATGTTTTAAACGTTTCTTCCCGCAAAGGTTTGGGTGGGCAGGTTAGCCAGGTTTTTTCCTCACTGGAGGGCACTCACTTCAGATCCTTGGGTGTTGCAAACTGTAAGAGGTTTTCAAATAGAGTTTTATTTCCCTCCTTGCCAACTCACACCCCCTCTTCCATTCTTGTTCGACAAGGTCAAGCAAGAATTAGTAGCTGCAGAAGTCAGAGATCTAATTTTCAAGGTAAGGTGGTCCCTGGCCTCACAATCCCTAAGCACAATTTTCCTAGTACCAAAACCCAGGCTATATTTCCAGCTCCTCTGCATTACGGGGCCTTGCATCGCAAAGGTCTATGTTACTTACAACTAGTAATTCTATCTCCCAAAGCCAGAGTAGAACTCCTTTGGTGGCTCAAACACATGGACGGCTGGAATGGCAGGGCGACTTTTGGGTATCCTCGGATGTAGGGATAGAGTCAGATGCCAGCAGGGGAGGCTGGGGTGCCAGAATCGTACAGGTGTCCACTGGGGGAAAGTGGTCAGCTCAAAAGAAAACTCTACGTATCAATTGTCTGGAGCTGTTAGCCGGCTCATTTGCAGTCAAGAGTCTTCTCAAAGTCCAGGGAATTGCTGTGTCCACCTACGGATGTGCAATGTGTTGGCAGTTTGTTACATAAACTATCGGGGGGGAAACTCGCTTCAAGGCCCTAGCGGATCTGGCAAAAGATTTCTGGCATTATTGCCTGGGCAGAGACATTCTATTGAAAGCAGAGTACTTCCTGGGGTCCAGCAATGCAGTGGCAGACTGGAATTTCAGGCACCTTTGGGATGTGAGCGACTGGATGCTGGACAAAGCCGTATTTGCCAAAATACTCTCTCTCTCTGCGGTCCCATTCATGAGGATCTCTTTGCTTCCAGGCTCAAATGTCAGGTGCCCCGGTTTTACAGTGGGAGGCTCGATCCCATGGCGATAGCAACCAACGCTTTCCTGCAGGATTGGTTGATTCCTCTGTCCTATACTTTCCCCCCATTCGCTATGATAGCAAGGGTCCTGGTACAAGTGCGCAGGCAAGCTGCAACAATGGTAATAGTCGCCCCCTTTTGGCCCTCTCAGGTGTGGTGTCTAGCCCTATTAGAGCTAGCGGTCGATGTTCCTCGGATTCGTCCTATCCACATTCTGGTGATAACAGATCCAGCAGTTCTCCCTCGCGATCTGGTCCTTCGGGGGCATCTCTCTGTTATGACCTGGATGATTTTAGCTCCTTCTGGTGCTTCCAAGGACTTTCGCAAGACGCTCTCTGTATCATCAAGGACTCTTGGGCAGCCTCCACCAAAGTGGGTTACTCCTCGGCATTGAGACAGTGGGTGGGTTGGTTGGTGTGTGTCTCTGCACATTAATCCCATTTCTGCCTCTTCAGTAGAGGTAGTAAATAAATGTTTTTGTTGAGTTGTTTAAAGGGGGTAAGGCCTACAGGACAATTAACAGGTTCAGGTTGGCTATTTCTGCTGGGTATGTGTTGGTAAAGGGAGAGCCGGTGGGTAGCCACTTTCTGGTGTGTAAAGCTCTTAAATCAAGATCCCTCCTAAAGCCAGGTATTCCATCTTGTGTTATGTCAATTTGGTCTGGGATTTATTTAACTTTTGGCCTCATAAAAATGAATTAACATTGCAGCAACTTTCCTCCAAGTTATCCAGTTATTGTGTCTTGTTGCCATCAAGCGAGTGTCAGATAAAGTCTTTTCCCCTCAGGGGGTAACCTTCTTTATAGTTAAAAGAACAAAGTGTATGATGTCTTCAGTATCATACCCTGCTTTTCCGGAGGATTGTAAACTGTGTGTAGCAATGTTTAAAATGTTTTTAACAAAAGACTGTGCAGCTTATGGCCCCGGGGACCTCTCAGCTCATCATTTCTTACCGTTGACCCCATAAGCCTGTTATGACTGGTTTCTCTGTTTGCACCCTCCTTCCTGAATGCATGGCGAGTGAGGTCATGAATGGAATGTTCTGTGTGTGTCTGGAATGCGTGGGTTTGAGTGAATGTTCCACCCAGGCGGTTGGTAGCCATGTAGCCTGGGTGGTGGGAGCCAGTGGGCTCCCCTCTGTTACTTCCTATCTCCCTCATGTACCTGATGTCATCTGATGAGCTATGTACCCTGATTAAAGTATCCTGTTTAATCTACTAGTGGCCCGAGTATCCTTTTATGATGTGCATAACACCTGTGTCCCCGGACACTCTAGCCAGATGGGTAAGGTGGGTCATGAAGGAAGCAGGTATGGAGATTTCTTCTTTCGGTGCCCATTCAGTGAGGGGTGTCATGGCTTCTAAGGCTGCCTTCCTGGGGGGAAGTCTAAAACACATTCTAAAAGAATCTGATTGGTTCAAGACCGTTTATCATAAAAGTACTGAGCATGTAGCCATCAATGTAATGCAAGGGCTTTACACTTGCATAATATGAAGCCTCCAGTCTTGATATAGAATGGTTAATCCCCCTCACTATCGTGAGAGGGGTTTAGATTGTATTACAGACAACGAGGCAAGTATTATCCCACCCACCCACTGTTTTCTGTTCTGTTTTCATTGCAGCTTCGGGGTGAACTATGGCTGGTCCAAGGAAGTTTCAGAAGAGTTCAAGAGGGCAATTGTGCAAGCAAGTACCAGATCTGGTGGTGGATCGTCCTTCGTGCTACAATGATTGGTCCTCCGGGATGGCATCTGTCATAGTGCAGCTACAAAAGATGTGTTGTTAAAGGAAGGGACTTTTATGGGGGAGGTTGCCTGCCCATTGGTCGGTGGCAGGGCATGACCTACCCTCCATCTTGGTTTGGGATGTTTCCCTGTAGTTTTGTTAAATTACTGACTTTCAGTTTTGAATTTAAAGTAAACTTATTTTGTGCACACGTTTTTCTCTTTGCTGCTGTGGTGTCAAGTAGTAAAGACTGTAATGCATAATACCCGCCTCCTTGTCTTTAATAGAATCTAAACCCCATCTCACGACAGCGAGTGGGATTAACCATTGTGGGTCCCAGTGCTCTTTCTCCACTTCCCTTCTGCCCGCTATCAGTCGTGCTACATTTTCTGTCAGGAAGCGACTTCCTACCGATCACAGGAAGCTTTAGCTCTGCAACTGTGTGGAAGTGAATAAACAAACAATAGGAGTTATTTGAAGTAACTTTTTGATGTTAATGCGGAGTGGGGGAGAGAGGCGGCCAGTGCAAACAAAGCCAGTGACCTCTCTGCCCCAACCGCAAAACCGAGCGATCAGTGACTCGCGCAGGTCTCGTGGACAGGGAGACCGGCGCGAGCCAAGATGCAACAAACTGCTCCCAGGAAACACTCAATGATTTTTAAAAATGTCATCTTCAGGTGAGTAGTGAATAAGCAGAAAACCTATCGAGACACTCTGTTCATAAACAAATAAATAAGTTCTTTATATTTTAATTGCTGAGCCTTCCTTTTCAAAGTGTCCATCCCCCACACAACACTCAACATACTTTTCTCAGAAACTGTGGGGCCATACCGTGTTCTGGATTTTACTAATGCCCAGGTAGTGCATGATGTGTTTAGAAAGCCCATAGGGGGGAGGGGGAGAGAGAGGGAAAGAGGGAGGGAGGGAGAGAGAGAGAGAGAGAGAGAGAGAGAGAGAGAGAGAGAGAGGGAGGGAGGGAGGGAGGGAGGGAGAGAGAGAGAGAGAGAGAGAGAGAGAGAGAGAGAGAGAGAGAGGGAGGGAGGGAGGGAGGGAGGGAGAGAGAGAGAGAGAGAGAGAGAGGGAGGGAGGGAGGTAGGGAGGGAGGGGGGGAGAGAGAGAGAGAGAGAGAGAGAGAGAGAGGGAGGGAGGGAGGGAGGGAGGGAGAGAGAGAGAGAGAGAGAGAGGGAGGGAGGGAGGGAGGGAGAGAGAGAGAGAGAGAGAGGGAGGGAGGGAGGGAGAGAGAGAGAGAGAGAGAGAGAGAGGGGGGAGGGAGGGAGAGAGAGAGAGAGAGAGAGGGAGGGAGGGAGGGGGGAGAGAGAGAGAGAGAGAGAGAGAGAGAGAGAGAGAGAGAGAGAGAGAGAGAGAGAGAGAGAGAGAGAGAGAGAGGTGTGTAACACTTGTATATTATGGATACCTGGTGCAGGCTCTTAAAACCGTTATAGGTCAAGTGGTTTACAAGCAGAAGCACGGCTCACAAAAGAGCATTCGGCAAAATGTTTCTCTCTGGTGGCAGGATGTGCTGTGAGGTGGGCCGAACCAGGGTCAGGGTAAGTGGCTGCCTAGAGAAACAGGAAGGGGAGCACACAGCAGACCAAAAACAGACCAAAAATAGCAGTAAGAGGAAGAGAGCATCCTTGCGAGAATGGCCCTCAGTGGGCGGTCCGTCGCAGCGTTGTTCTTATTTGAGCTACAATCGGCCCTAGATCCTTTAAAACATAAGGAATGTGATACGGGTCCTTTATCTAATCAAACATGGAGTAAAGCGCGTCTGTTCTGGTCCGCGCTTTCTTCCAGAATGCCTAATTTGCACTGGGGCTCTCGCTGCAAGTGCACTGCCCGTTATGTGAACTGACAACATCCTGCCTCGCATTCCTCCTTTTCTTTGATGCTCAACAACTGGTTCATTCAACATGCACCTTGCCAGGGCTCAAGTCGAGGCTATAGCAGTGGCAGATTTAAGGCAAAGGGCACGTGGCCAAAAATGACAGACAGACCCAGGTGGGAGGGTCATGGAGGCGGAACCTACAGTGGGTGGAGTTGCACAATGATGAACTTTAGGGAAAATACAACATTTTATCATTTTTGTAAAGTTTATATATATTTTCTTTTTTTTTTTTTTACACTTTTCTGTGTTTGGGGGTCAGACTTTAGCTGGAGACAACTGGGCCTCCTCGCCAAGTTTCGCTGTCAATGGTGGTAATATTGAATGATCAAGCCTGACGCTAATGTCGGAAAGTATAGGGTTCCAGGCACTGGGCAATGGGAAGGGGCATTACAGGAGATATCACGGGATAATTCCTACAGCATTCAGAACCATGAAGTGCCCCAGTGTCCCAATTCCTCTCTCTGGGTTCAACAGTCTCTTGTGGTGGCTTCAGCGTTCTCTGCACTCTTCAGTTTCTCCAGCAGGGCACCTCCTCCTTCTGTTGGCGTTCCATCCGCTCTCCGGTACCCACTATACCTTGGCCTCCTCTCCACGTCCTATCCTACTGCAGGCCTCCATGTGCCGTACCTTCGGCCTCTTGAGCTTCTCGTGATGGCTTACTTGAAGCTCTCCTCCTGCTGCCCGCTACAGCTGGCTTCTTCCTCGCTTTCCCACCTGTATCGAGTGTTGTGGTTCTCCATCTTCCTCGTGGTGACAGGGTTTTAAATGTTCCAGCACCTATCGGATCCCTCCAACCACTAGAGCGCATCTCTAGTTTTGCAGCTTCAGTGCTGTGCATTGCATTCGTGCTCTTCCTCATCTCAGTCCTTTTGCAAAAAAGTATAGGAAAGAGCCCTGCTGTCAGTGCAAAGTGGATATACTGGGTCTATATCACAATATGCCATACAGATTTGGGAATTCAAGGGGTTGGTGCCATACCTTGAATGGAAAAGGGGAGATACCATGTTCCTGCCAGCGAGTCTCCTTCCCTCACATAAGGATTATCTGCCCCCCCAGATCCCTGTATGGTCCTCCCGCAGGCAGCCACTCCCTGGCCATATGGGAAGAGAGTATCCCCAGAGAGGGGGTGATGACATTGTAAGATTCATCACAATACCTTTTTTTTTTTTAAAGCAAATGATATTGTTTTTAGGTGCACATTACTTTGCAGGTTGCTATTGCAATGGTGCATTCAGTGTGGTGAAAATAAAGCTATACATGTCTTTTTTCTTGACCTATTTCTATAACAATGTATATAATGTCAGGTTGGTTTCTTATGTTATTTGAGTACTTTTCAAGGCATTGATAGAAAAATAAATCATTTAGTTTTTGGAATCCCAAACCGTAAAAAATATTGATGTGACCTATCACTGGAAAGATATGTAGTCAAGTGCTTAAATTCACAGCCTCGGTCAAAATACTAATTTCACCACTTTAATGAAATGTGTGATCCAGGGCAAATCGTTTAATCTTACTGTGTCTGATCTGCTCACGCTAGAAGTGATTTAGTTTGCAATTTTTGTTATGAAGAAAAGCTCTCCTGGTTTACTAAACTACTGAATCGTTGCATATTAATAATAGTAAATATTTATGTATTGGACAGCACATTATTGACATGGTTTACGTGTGAAAACGTATTTTAATGTCTTTCCTAATGGTGTCCTAGCGTAATGAAGTCTGATGTCACTGCTTGTAATGTTAGTAACTGTGATGTCGCTACTGATCATGTCAATCCATATCATGCAAATGGGGGTTCTGCATATATTTTGCTGGACAGGTCCAGGCGACAAATTAGAACATATCAGTGCCTTGTATGACTAACAGTCCCATAGAACATATCAGTGCCTTGTATGACTAGCAGTCCCATAGTGTTGTTATTTTGTTGTTTTGTGTATGTGTTCAAGAGCTTTGGGAGGGGGGCCCAAGCAGCTGCTCCTATTTTGCAGTCTCACTACACAGCAATATATTTCTTTCTTTCATGGCATCAAATGTTTACTTTGCCTTGTGTGCTTGTTAAAGGCTTCCCTGTTCTGGCTGCTGTCACCTTAACTCAGTGGTATTCAAATGTTTTCATACCAAGCCCCCCACCCCTTGAGAAAAATAAATAGTTTCCACCTAGGGGGCCCAACGGATGTCCAAGGGGGTCAGGCTCATTAACGTTGGCACAAAGTTGGAACTTTGTGTTGTCAAGTTGGATTAAAAGAGAACTGAAGTGAACCTTTTTGTTATGATACAGGATTTCCTCATCCTCTTTGGACACTTAGAAGCCTGCATAGATATGGGGAGCGGGAGTTCTCCCAGGTTATCAGAAGAAGCAGTTATTGTGCTGTGGATTGTAATGTTCATTTTGTTGGTTTTAAACTGCCATATGTGTCCTTGTTGATTTGCTGTGAATATAAGTGTGAGGGACAGACACCTTTTTGTTAGAGTGTTTCCTTTAGTTATTTTAAGCAGGGAAATCCTCATTAGGGTAGGGATAGGAAGGCGTATATCCAACCTTTCAAATCTAATAAAATGGCATCTTTTTAAAAACGTTCACAAAGTTGTCCGCCTCACATTTCTGACCCCTCACAATGGGTACCCACTTAAAGTATTCCATTGTTTATTGTTATAATAAAGGAGGAGTGTTATGAGGCATGGACCTTTAAGTCGTTTATGCAATAAAGGGTGCATTGGCTGCGTACTCATAACAAGCATGAGCAGGCAGCTGATTAGAAGCATCCAGGGCTCCTGTGAATAATGAGTACATGTGTATGATGAGAGGCCCCCTCGTTATAACCAGCTGACACCCCGGCCGTGCAACGCCCTACTAAATAACAGGCAAGGAGTTGACTTTTTTTGTGATTTTGTCCTTTTGTACAATCTCTTGAAAGGAGTTGACAAGAATGACTGTGAAATCCAAGCCGTGTCTGCCATAAGTTTAACCTTCTTCCCATTCACTTGCACTAAGCATTGTAGTGTTGGTATTCTTCCTATATGCCTATTCAAGGGCCAAAACAGTTAGCTCTTCTCCACTCTGAAGTGTTGTCCACATGGTCACTTGCCAGGACCATGACAGATTTTTTAAACTGTTGATGACAAATTTTTGAAAAAGGGTTCAGTGCAGCCGTAGCCGGGGCACTCTTTGGATTTTGCTGGACAAAGGCAAACAGTAGCAAGGTGAATTTCAATCCCACAGAGATGACATTGTGTATTCAGTATTGCGTGTCTCCCGTCGATCACTGATGTGGTCATTGATGGACATTGGTTCTGCACCCCTCCTGAAAACTATGGCATGGAAACTGGATGCGGGCAGTGATGGAGGCATGTCCTTCCAGCTGTGTCTTTTCTGAAAAGATTTGCTTTTCTTGAATTTTGAGGCTGTTCACCTTCAGCAAAACCCTGATCAGTGTGTCTGATTGTTCTTTAAAGACCCACAACTTGGCTATTTCACACAGGCCCATCACAACGGCATGTGCAGGTTGAGAAAGAGGAATATTGATTCTGGTCTAGAAGTCCAAGAGAGTGAAGCCGAGGTCCAAAGAAATAAAGTGCCACCTGGGGACCCGGAGAAGGAAGCCCAGAGCACCTTGGGAACAAGATAAGCCTGTGAAACACTGCATGCTGGGATACAGAGTACTGATTTGCAGAGTGAAACGAGAAAGTCATTGCTATGTGGAACCATTGCATGCTGGAATAAAGAGTTCGAGCACGAACTGAAAAAAAACCTTTTGAACCAATGAACATTGAATGCTGGGACCTACAGCATAAGGTATTAGGCTGAGCAAGAAATATACCTCGTAATGATGAAGTGCCCAAATGGAGCTGAGAGTCCACACTCCTCAAGACTGCAGTGAAAACAAGATAGAGTCCACACTGCATGTTGTTACATGGAGACATTCTACTGAGAAGGTCCTGCTAAGGAGAACTCCATGACATCTCGGCGTTGAAACCACCACCGCCTAAACTTACTACCAAGAAGAACTGTCTAACATTAAAGCTTTGGTCAACTAAAGTACTGTTGTCACGGCATCTGTTCCCTCGTGTATCCCACACACAGGAGCGCATTTTCTTTTTATCAACATTGGAAGAGAGGATGCATATTAGCATAGAGATTTGTAGTGAAGCCAAGGGATGGTTATTTCAAGTATTTACAAAATTGAATGATTTAATGAGATAACTACTTATCAGCAGAAATGTAAAGTCCTCTACAACATGCAAATGTGATGTTTTAGGGTACTTTTTTTAAAATTTAAACTAGGGGAAGGGGAATTTTAAGGGTTTTTATTGAAATGCAGTTAGTTCTCTAGTATTACTGCTGACGGTTTAATCTAAAACATTGACAGGGCAGTACAGAATGTGATTACCTCTGTGTAGAGTATTATTTTAGTAATGTTTACTGATTTATAATGAATTATTAGATGGATACTCTGAAATATAATAGACCACCATAAAAATCAGTGTATACTACCCTCCTTGTGACGTTGGAATATCTACATTAGTATCTCCATCATAGCGCATAGCAACTCTACTTATTGTGACAAATCCTTGGATGCTGTCACTTCTCCCCAGGGGGGAGCTCCTTCCCATGATATCAGGGAGGTGAGGCCACTAACCAAAAGTCCTCCTGGGGGTGGCACTCAGCAGAAAGATCTCAGGGAGAGAGGCTCCCCCTCTGGGGACAGGGACAACTATCCAAGGGAAAACGCAGTATTCCTATCCTATACCCCTCCCATGTCCTCATATCCCTCGCCCTCCACCCCCATTTTACCTAAACACCCCATGTATGGATGCAAGGTGATAGGGCTGACCTCTACTGAGATGAGGAAGAAGTCAGATGACCCAAGTAAAACCTATGGGACTCCAACTGAGACGAAGACGAGGTGCGGAACCATAAAGAATACCTGGTGGAATGGTAATCACCATTCTAGCGTTCCGCAGAGGAGGGACTGGGTGGTTAACATAAAAACTGATGAAGGACTTACAGAACTGTCTGAGAGGCTGTAGGTACTGCATTCGGGAGAGCGACAGACACACCAGCAGCTGAAACAGAAGGGCTGCTCAGCCCAGGAAATTCAAATGAGACGTGGACAAGAAGAAATCCCTCCGGTCTCGAAAGGATGAAGAACCCAGTGGCATGGAGTAAACCTGAAGCAGCAAGTTGGCCACAACAATATGGAAGAGAAAGCAGGGTCTGGACCCACCTGCAGAAGCAAGGTATCTTCCTTGTGACAGTAATTGGCGAGAGAGTGCTCCAGGTTGGTGAAACTAAGGAGCAAGAGACCAGGGTCAGATCACCACGGCTCCATGTGTTAAAATTGTGGCAAAATTAGCTGTTTACACAAAAAATCGCAGCAAAAGGTCTGTGGTTTTGCTACCGCAATCCATGTAAAGCATGCGGGGGACATCCCCGCAACCCCCAGACCCATTACACCACCTTAGGGGAGCGGGGGACACCCCGCTCCCGTTAAATGGTATGACAATGCATTACTTACCGTAAAAGCATTTCTGATGGTTGTATCTGCTTAGATTCACATGCTGTGCATAGGTCCGACATCCAGTGGTCACTGCGGAGTATTGCATTTTGTTTTTCGTAGTCGAAAAGGGGACGTCGACAAGGCGTGTCTGTAACACTATCCCTATAGTGACGTGCGTTGTACCCACAATCCCTCACGCGTCGAGGTCCCTCTGTTTGTATTTTATCTGCCCTGAGGGAGCCTTCTATACGTGAGTGAGTACAGAAAAGAGAGAGATGTAGAAAGATGTCTATGTTCCTTCCATCCGAGCGGGGAGGAAGGGTGGGCGCATGTGAATCTAAGCAGATACAACCATCAGAAATGCTTTTACGGTAAGTAATGCATTGTCTTCTAATGTTTGTCAATCTGCTTAGAATCACATGCTGTGCATAGACTAGCGAGCAGTACCCGGAGTTGGCGGTGGGTTATGAGAAGGAACAGTAGAGAAAAGATGTCTTAATACTGCCTGTCCCACCTGGGAGTCAGATCTAGAGTGTGCATCTAGACAGTAGAGTTTTGTAAAGGTGTGCACAGAACTCCAGGTAGCCGCTTTGCAGATGGACTCAAGGGGAACATTTGCAATGAAAGCTATGGAAGCCCCAGTGCCTCGAGTAGAATGTGCTCTTGGCTTGAAGGGTAGTTCTCTCTTAGCAAGAGTGTAACAGAGAGTGATGCATTGAACAATCCATCTAGATATAGTGGACTTTGAGACTGCATCTCCTTCTCTTCCTGCTGCCACCGAGACAAAGAACTGATTAGTCTTTCTCAGTGGCCTGGTTCTTTCCATGTAGAACATGACAGCTCTGCGTACATCCAGTGTATGTAGACTTTTTTCTCCCAAGTTGGAAGGGTTTTGAAAGAACGTTGGTAGTTCTATTGACTGGTTTACGTGGAATTTCGAGATGAATTTCGGTGCAAACCTTGGGTGTGTGCGTAGAACCACCTTATCTTTGTGAATTGTTACGAAGGGGTCTAGAACAGAAAGAGCCTGTAGTTCACTTACTCTCCTAATGGAGGTGATAGCTATTAGGAAAGCAGTCTTAAGAGTGAGGTCTTTAAGAGTTGCCTTATGCATGGGTTCAAATGGCGAGCCCATGAGTCTGGAAAGTACCACATTTAAGTCCCATCCGGGAGCTGGGTTAGCTATCGGAGGGTGTATTCTCTTTACCCCCTCCATGAAGGCCTTGATAACTGGTATCTTCCACCACAACACTTTAAGTTGGGAAGTGGTGTATGCAGAAAGTGCCGCCAGGTGGACTTTAATGGAATTGAACACTAGACCTGAATCCAGTAAATGGGTCAAGTACAGAACAATGTGTGTGGGAGAGCAGTCAACCGGGTTGATGCTCTTACCTCTACACCAGATGACAAATCTTCTCCACTTGCTAGAATAGCAGTGGCGAGTATTAGGTTTTCTGGCTTCCCTGAGGATGTCCATACATCTCTGTGGAAGTTGTAGATGTCCAAATTCTATGATCTCAGGAGCCAGGCTGCTAAGTTCATGGTCTTGTCCTGTGACAGCATGTTGTACGGGCAGGAAGGTTTCACTGGGGGAGATAGGGACATCTCCATCAAGTGAGCGAACCATGGCTGCCGGGCCCACATTGGGGCCACTAGTATCATGGTAACTTGTTCCTGGTGCATCTTGTGCACAACTTTGTTGAGAAGGGGAGTCGGGGGAAAGGCGTGAACAAATTTCCCTGACCATTGAATCGACAGACCATTCCCTTTGGACTGGTTCTGGGGGTACCTGGAGGAGTAACTTTGGCATTGGGAGTTCTCCAGAGTTGCGAACAGGTCTATTTCCGGGAATCCCCATTGCGTGAAGACGTCCAAGACGATGTCTTCGTGCAATCGCCATTCGTACTCTTCGGGCAGGGGGAAGTCTCTGCTGAGTTCATCTGCTAGCAGATTGAGTTCCCCTGGTACGTATTGTGACAGTAAGAACATGTTGTGTCTGAGAGCCCACTTCCATATATTCTGGGACAGCTTGGACAGTCCTGGAGAGTGGGTGCCCCCCTGCTTGTTGATGTAGTACATGGCTGTGGTGCTGTCTGTAAGGACCATCACTGTCTTCCCTTGTAGGTGTTCCTGGAAGGCTTTTAGTGCTTTGAACACCGCCAGTAGCTCCAATAGGTTTATGTGCTTGGATGCTACGCTCAGAGTCCACACTCCGTGAGCAGTCTGATGGGATAGGTGAGCCCCCCCATCCTGTGAGGGATGCGTCCGTGGTTAGAGTGGCCTCCACCGCGGGTGTGGCAAAGGGTTTTCCTATTATCAGGTTTTCCTTTGTCCACCACCGTAGCGAGAGAACCAAGGCCTGCAAAACCACCACTAGATCGTCCCATTGTCCGCTGGCCTGACACCACTGGCTGTTGAGCCACTCTTGCATTGGGCGCATGCGCAGGCGCGCGTGAGGTACCAAATAAATACACGACGCCATCATTCCTAGCAAGCGCATCGCTTTGCGCACCGTCACCTCTCGACCTGCCACATATTGGGGGATCTGAAACAGCATGTTTTGGACCCTCTCGTTGGAGAGGAAGACGAGGCCATCCTTTGTTCGAATTAGAGCCCCTAGGAATTGTTTGACTTGGCTGGGGTCTAAGCTGGACTTCTTCTCGTTGATGGAGAAGCCCAGTTGGAACAAAAGGTCTACAGTCTTTTGGGTGTTTGAGAAGCATGTCTCGTAAGAATCCCCTGTTATGAGCCAGTTGTCGAGGTAAGGGTATACTGGGATGGATAACCTGCGCAGGTGGGCCGCTGCCACTGCCAGTACTTTCGTGAATACCCTTGGTGCAGATGCTATGCCGAAGGGTAGCACTCTGAACTGGTAGTGTTTGCCCTCTATCATGAACCTGAGGTATTTTCTGAGCGCTGGCAACATTAAAATATGAAAGTATGCATCTTTCATGTCCAGTGTTGTCATGTAATCTCCCTTTGATAGCAGTGGGATCACTTCCTGTAAGGTCACCATACAAAACTTTTGGGGTTTGACAAACTTGTTCGCTGGGCGCAGATCTAATACAGGGCACATGGTTAGATCATTTTTGGGTACAAGGAAGTACACTGAATAAATACCTTCCATTACCTGAGATAGAGGCACGACCTCTATGGCTCCTTTTTCCAGCAGTTGGTCCACTTCTTGGAGAAGGATGGCGAGGTGTTCTGGTGTCACGCGGCGTCCCCTCGGGGGTCTGTATGTTGGGGAACTGTTGAACTCTATACAGTAGCCGCGGGCTACGGTGGAAAGTACCCAGCGGTCTGATGTTATTCCCTCCCATGCTGGAAGAAAGGATGTTAACCAGCCCCCGACCGGCGTTGGATGGGAGGGGACGCGAATCTTCACGTCACTTGGTGGTGTTGGTGGCTTGGGAGCCTCTGGGGGTGGAACCCCGGCCTCTTCCTTTGCCACGGAGGTGACCCCTCTGATTGTACTGGCCGCTGTTACCCTGGTAGTTGCTGGCAGAATACTGTTGTTGTTGGTTTTGTTGCTGGCGTTGTCCACGAAAAAAGCGCTTATTACCAAATCCCCGCCTGTTAGGGGGTTTTGAAATTTGATCTAAGGTCTTTATTGTGTCAAATTCTTTCTTTGCGTTTTCCAGCGCGTCATCCACTGCTCTCCCAAAGAGGTTGGACTCCTCTATGGGTTTATTAATAAGGGACGCTTGTGTTTCCGCCTTAAATCCGGAATTGCGAAGCCAGACGTGACGCTTCAGTAAAATTCCTTGTACCAAAGTGCGGCCAGCCGTCTCTGCTGCATCAAGGGTATTCTTGACGATGCTTTGATTGACCAGAGAGCCCTCGTTAACTGTAGCCAGCAAACGAGTCCTTAGGGGTTCGGGAACTTCTTCGATGTCCTGTTTGAGCTTAGCCCATTGAGCATCGGCGTAGCTTGCCAATAGGGTATTGTAATTGGCGATTCTGGTAGAGAATGCTGCAGAGGAGGTGATTCTCTTGGCTAGAGCATACAGCTTCTTCCCCTCTTTATCTGGGGGTGCCTCGCTGGTAGATAGTGGGACTCCTGCCCTTTTCCTGGTGTTGGTCACGACCAGGGAGTCCGGGATTGAGTGACCCTTAAAGGATAGTTCCGGGACTTTTTTTTTATTGTCCCTACGGTTCGGCCATGTGTTTTTAAGCATAACTCGGTAGATCGTAGAAAACTTTCCTATGGACCTTACCCGACTTTTCGTCCATTATCGCACTCGAAATCAGCCGCCATTTTCTGATAATCCTATCATTTCCCCCCATCGACCTGGCTCACCTGCTTTTGCGGCACTAAATCAAATCCCCCGCCCCTGAAACAGACTTTATCAAAACATTCATATTCCCCGCCTCTATCCGTGACGTGACTGTGCTGCGTAGGCAAACGCGCCCAGGCGTCTTCTACGCGACTCCACACAGAACCCGGAAATCAACACAGATTAGCTCACAACACAGCGCGCCACAATTCGGAATATGAAACTGTACTTTTAAATCAAACCGCAAGATTGTAAATTTGGTAAAGTACATTTATTTGACATCAAATGTTTTGAGAATATTCAGCGATTTTCATTTTTATTTGCTCACGTTCCAAAAAGTTCGTTTTGAGGCAAGCGATGTTCGTGTGCAGTACACAGGGTGTTGGTTTACGATAAAATAAGCTCTTTGGTCGCACTGATAATCGCATGGCTGTTCCAACAACGAGGCACTAGGCCACCACAACGGTCTGTATGTTGCATCTAGCCGTTAGTAACGCGTAAGGGAATACTTGTACTTGGCGATCGTCCCATAAAATGGTCAGGGTGGTAACGTTGTTCACGCGGAGAAGCAACTGGCGGTTAAAAAAGCCATCCGCCGGTGTCTGGTACTCGTGACACATACAATAATGAATGATGTACCTGTTTGAAAAAGATAAAAAATGAAATTAGTCTCACCATCAGATCTTTAATAAAATTATTCATTTTATATATTAGGTCGGGAAATTATTTCATAGCTAGGACAGTGCAACTGGGTATTATACGTCAAGGGGGGGCTGTAGGATACTGAGACAGTCCCCCAGTGCAGGGGTTGACAGGGAGGCAGTGCAGGTGGAGAGTGGAAGGGCCCAGGACCGAGGTCGCAGACAGTGGACCAGTTGTAGCAGGGGAGAGGGAGAGAGAAAGCAGAAGCAAAGAGGAAGGTTTTGAGGTGCTTCCGTAAAAGGAGATGGTTCTCCTCAAGGTAGTGCGCGGTACAAAACAATATGCCACATAGAACGAACAAGTACAACTTAACCCGTCTTTAAAGCTACTGTATAGTAATTAAATTGCGGTATAAACTCATCTAAAGAGTTACTTACATTATATTTGCATTTTCCATTGTGTCTGTGCGTAGGGCAGCCCCGAAATACCACTCCTTCTATGCCGACGTTATTTCTTCTAATGAACGAACATTAAATGGCTTTCGTTTCTGAAATTTTATTCATTATCGTTTCTCACGTTATTGCACCACACCCCCAAAAAGAAGTCTTTCGGGATGGTCCTGGCCTGTCAAGGTCAAATAACAATAGAACCTTATACTGAGTTGTGGGCCATTCCGGCACCCGAGCAAAAAATCAAAGCAGCTGACCTTCACTTTGAACGAGCACACATTCCTAGTTAGCTACATTCAGTGTAAGGCCATCTCACAGGACTTGAAATTTACACTCCATCTTTGCATTTTGTCTGCGTGCTTTGCAGCCCCATAGAACCATAAATACGGATACATTCTATATTTTTTGAAAAATGATTTATATTACTGTTTGGTTTAATTTAATGCGCAAATGAACAAGGTTGGATAGACACATTGCATGTACACTGAGCAATCATTTTTATTTACACAATACATAGCTACACATATTCAATGGGCCTGCGACATGAGGAGACTCGAGAGCAAAGTCACAGGTGACACCCGGGTGGTTCGCACTACTGCACGGTGAAGGGAGGGGCAAGGGTGGAGAGACACATTGCATGTACACTGAGCAATCACTTTTATTTACACATTACATAGATACACATATTCAATGGGCCTGCGACATGAGGAGACTCGAGAGAACAGACAATCAAATGACAATCATTTAAACCGTGATGTGTATTTCTCAATGAGCTCTGCTTTAGGTGGACATGGAACAGAGGCAATGTTGGGTGGCAATGCAGTTGTCCCCTGCACAGGTTCGTTCACAACTCCATGTATGTGCCTAACAAGGACATCAACAATAAGTCTCTCAATAAACTCATATTGCATATCCTCAAACACTGGTTTGATCACCCATTGTTTACTTCTTTTAGTGAAGGCCTTATTGTAGCGAAGCGTCCCTAAAGTTCCGGTCGTCCTACTTTGTTGACGGCCAACATTATGGTTATGTGCCAAGACCGCTAGAAGAGTCCGATTTATCATGCCCTCCATGCCAAAATGCAATCGTTTTGGCCTGTACTTTAGGCACATATTGTGGAACACCTCCAAATCTCCTGTGTGGCAGAATTCCATGAGTCCCCTCAAATCTCTTGTTATAGTTTTATCAAATACAATCTTTTCAATGGCTTTGTGAGTGGGTGATGAAGGGATCAACCACTTCTTCTTCCGTGCCTCCTCTGTGGACAAATGGCCATGTTCACAATTGTGGAAATGTTGGTTTGTGGTCCAGTGGTGAACGTTGATACAGTGTAGCATTACTGACCGCCATTTTTCCAGTAGAATTTCCAACGACCCTCCACATGTTTTTGAGCTCCACCAAAGATGGTTGCTGATTGACTTGGACCACTGTGAAATACCTTGCATATCTTTTTTTTTACCTGCAGCCGACATTTTTTTATTGATTGTTTTTGCAAGATGCCAAACGTCAAATTGGTGATTTATATTTTTGTACTCTTCTCTCATTGTCTTGGCAATTGAAACGTGTCTGTCCGTGGCTATCAGGTCGATCACCATTCCCCGCGATTGTAGTTCTTGCAATGATGCTACAAAGCCAACTTTCTCCATGGCCACTGAGGATGTACTTTGTGACACCTGCACGACCACCGAACTCATAATTTTCTTACTTTCCATGTCCTGAAAGTGGTAGGTGCAGTACTTGGCTGAAAATCCTGGGCTGTCGCACTGTCCATCACCGGCTAGCCTGAACCGTTTGCCCGCGAATGTACTATCAATAGACATTTTTTCCATTCTCCAAGCTTCGCTAATGGCTGGAAATAGATAATCGGTTTGGTATTTGTAGAACTGAGTTTTCGCAATGAAATGGATTCCCACAAACTGAAAGAAAGACTCTAACTTTTGAAAACTTGAACCACTAAAAAGTGCAGCCGCTGCACAAAGTAGATTGCCTGCTGGCAGTTGCCCCAGCATGGGTTGTGCAGACCATGAGAAAGGATGATATTTTGTACAGGTGGCATGTATTTTAAGGTTAGTGCCTCGAATTGCACGAGTCACATTAATCAATGGCTCCCCACATACTTCCCCACCAACCGAATGCCCACATTTCATCCGAATAATAATATCAATCAAACAACTATCGAATACAATGAATTTGGCCTCTTTCCTTATACTGTCACTCTGCATCCCAGCTGGTTCGGCCTGTAACGTTGAGGACATGTCACTCACATGAAAGGTAGAATCTCTGATATCGTCTTCCGCTATGTTCAGTGATATTGATGGTGTTTCATTGTCGTCCACTTCATTCTCTTCCATTGCAACATCTGTTCCTTCTCCGGCGATGGGTGAATAAAACAATTTCTTCAACTTTCTCGCGGTCTTAGTTTTTGCGGGTGTGGATTCTGTGAATTGATCTCCGACTGCATCCAAACTACCAGGAGGACATTCACTATCAATGGCTGGTGGTGGTATAGCTCCGTTGTCAATCACTTCATATTCTTCCCATTGGCACGATGCATCTCCAGTCTCAAGTCCCTGCCAAAAGGTTTGACAAGCAACATCTCTCGTTCGCTTCACTGTCTGTGTAGATCTAGTTCGTACACCCACTCGCAACTAGAGGACAGATTGGAAAAGGGATGTTCAGTTTAAACACAACTTACAGCATTGAACTATTAACAGTGAAAAACAACATGATATAGTGACCAGGACACTAACCTTCTTTTGCTTTCTTTTCTTTGAAACTTTCTTGCCTCGAACTTCAACATCAGGACGCTGTTGCTCCGACTCGTGTGTGTATGTCTCCACTTCCTCTTGCGCTGCAACGACTATATTTTCATGATAAGCACATCCATCACGCACTGACGCTCCATCGACTCCCTGAAACATAGAACTTTCATTAGTATGTATAATAATATTGAAAACACAAAATGTACTTGGGGACCAATACCCATGTACATCTCAATAGCAAAAAACGAATGAACGCTTTGTGTAGAACATTCAAACGACAATTATTCACGCATTGTTGATCTAGTTAGATGGAACTGTCAAGATCCATACCTCGGGCTCCTCATAGACTTCCATTGATGATATTATTGAAGATGATGCTTCAGTAACTCCCTGAAACACAGTAATTGCATTAGTATGGTTTTCTATTTTGTTAAAAAGAACATAAACTTTGTGCAGGCGTCAACGGCTCATCTAAATAGACCTGCACAAATGATCAGTTGTCTAAAATAAATAATGGATATGTAAATATGATTCGATTTGCTCGATCGGTGGAAGTGTCACCACCCAGAGATCTGCATCAACTACTAGGGGTGATGTTCTTGTAGAAGAAGCTCCGTCATCTCCCTGAAACATAGTACTTGCGTTAATAAAGAAGGAAGTATAGCGGATGTAATCACGTCATATGATTTCGCTTGATCGAACTGTCAGTATCCATACCTCGAAATGCATAAGAACATCAAGGGACGATGTAACTGCGGTGCACACTTCTGCAAGCTGTTGCGCCGACCCGTAACTGCATGCTCCCCCTTCTTCTTGGAGTAATGCTCCATCGACTCCCTGAAACATAGGACTTTCATTAGTAATGAACACAATATTGAAAAAAGAAGACACATAGGAGGGCGACGACAGAAGGACATATCAATGGCTAAAAACGAAAGAAACATTGTGTGTAACAATCACGCTACAAGAATGCAAGATCTGATGATCTCCATCGATGGAACTGTCCGGAAACGTACCTCGAGCATCTGAGTGACATCAACGGTTGTCGTCAATACGTTGGACTCCTCAGCATCTCCCTGAAAGACAGTACTTGCATTATTTTGGATAACAATAATTATAACTGAAAACAAAGACTAGAGGACGAGTACAAGGGTGTACCATTAGGTAAAATAATTACACGATAAATTAAAACTATTGATTTACATGCCTAAAACAAGCCAGTGGCAGAATAGCCAAGTAAGATTACCCGATAGGCGCTTGAAGTGGCTGATGACTGCAATAACGACACGGATGGAGAATCTTCCGCCTTCATATTGAGTGGATACATAAATGGGGAAATTATTGTTAGCTAATGCTACACACTACCGCAAGGCCGAGAGATAAATACGTAAACTTGACTCACCAGTGGAGGGATGTGGACGAATAGAGTGGGAATAGCGGTTGAGAGCAATTTTCGCCTCGCTCGCGGTGTGTTCTTCTTTATTAGCAATGATGTGGAGTACATGTCTGAGCTAAAGTGCCTGCTGCAGATGCGGTATCGATCACCCCTCTTGTCCGCAAAGACTTCTAGGACTCTACTTTCAAGCTCAGACGGTGGATATCCGCAATATCGGACCCATTCTCTTATCTGATCTATTGTCTTAGGGAAAACATGCATTATAGTACCTTCAGATTTATTATGGGTCTTCGAAGGGCAACCGCCAATGGAACAGGCAGGCATTGTGGAAAGTTCTGAAAAGTAAAGATCAACAATTCTCTATGAATACCAATGTGTTAAAAAATTAAATGACACATAAAAGGTTCAATGCAAGGTTCGTTTTGGTTCTTGGAACTATACACGTTATTCACATGCGGATAAGTATTTGAATAACTTTAAAAAAATAGAAAAATAATTTGACTAAACTCAGAACATGTGACTAGTTCCTTGCATGTACTGTCTTGAACGAAAAGAAATTGGACGCAAAATGATTATGGTACATGGCCTTACCTTGACGAACAAACAGTTAGATTCCGGGATCAGAGTAGTTTCTTGTCGTAGAACAGGGAGCAGTTCACAGGTTGCAAACTGACGAGTTTCCTCGAAGTGGTCACGGAAGTTCACAGAGACGAAGAGCAGATAACCAGCACCTTCACGGGTTGACTAGCAAAGCGCAAAGAAGTTCTCATTAGAAATATGAAGTGGGTTATAAAGAATTTGAAACAGGGGTGTGTTTGTGAATGAATGACGTGTATATGTCGTGGCATTATGCGGTTTGCAGGGGGCCGTCCAGCGTGAGGGGGGATGCTTGGCAGGAGACACGGGGTCTGGAGGTAGACATGGGAACAACAACCCATGCTCTATAGACCACTTTGAAGTGTACATGGTCTTTGGCACCTCTTGGCCTTTATCGCTCCCTGACAGCTCCACTTGCCAGCACAAGTACCCCGGTGCGAACTGCCTTTGATAGAGCGGGGGGTGGATTGGGGCGGTGGTCGTGCAGACAAGACACAGGAAGACTCGTGAATGGAGACACACTTATGTGGATTGCAGGGGGGCGTCCAGCGTGAGGGGGGATGCTTGGCAGGAGACACGGGGTCTGGAGGTAGACATGGGAACAACAACCCATGCTCTATAGACCACTTTGAAGTGTACATGGTCTTTGGCACCTCTTGGCCTTTATCGCTCCCTGACAGCTCCACTTGCCAGCACAAGTACCCAGGTGCGAACTGCCTTTGATAGGGCGGGGGGTGGATTGGGGCGGTGGTCGTGCAGACAAGACTCGTTTGCCGCAGGGCCTCACCAAGGAGAGGCCATCTAACTGCATGTAAGAGGCAGGCTGCAGGATCTAGTACATGGAAGGCAGGGGGGTGAGTTTATAAATACCTCACCGTCCCAGGAGAATATATGGGTGCAGTTCACCCTGGAGACCCTGGATGCCTAGGCTTGATGCCAACCCGCAAAATAACATATGTATGTCTGCTGCATATGGGTTCAACGGTTATGTGGATTGAAGGTGGGCGGCCAGCGTGAGGGAGGATGCTGGCCGGAGACATGTGGTGTGACAAGACAAGGCACAGGAAGACTATTCAATGGAGACACACTAGATTCATTTAAAAAATCAAAACAACCATTGTTAAAATATATGTTGGGTTTTATTTTAGATCTTAATTTCAATTGAACATAAATAATAAACATTACACATTGTAAAGTTCCGGTTGCAGCACATCCAGGGAAAATCCGCGGTATTGTCCACTGTCGCTGGGGAAATGTTGTCTAATGGCAAATACCGCACAGGCAGGTATTACTCTCCGAACGCGGTGTCCGAGCCTCCCGTGAAGCCACCAAGTGAAGCAACGATAGGCCACCAGCCTGTACCACCTGTGAAAAAGAAAGATGCAAACTGTATTAAAATGACAAAACTTTCTTATCACTGTCGATTCAGGTAAAAAATGTCATTCTGCTTTGAAAAAAATTCTATCTAGAAAATGCACAATATGGAACCAATTTACATGCATTCGAATGATATGTAGATGTAATTTTATATGTGGGAGACGACCATGAAATAGTAGTGGCATCACTGACATCACAACCAGAGTATACTTACTCGTTACTCGGATTACGCGGACGAACAGTGCCGCGAAGTTCGTGCATAAGCACCATCATCATCCTCAACACGGTCCGTGAGAGGCAGGCTTCCCTAAACTCTGGCAGCTCGGTGATGCATTGCGGACTTGGCTCGCCTTCCGAAATGTAGGCCAAGCACCTGGAATTTTCACGGCAGCAGCAGTTCTCCTCCTCAGTTGGCATTAGCTCGCACCGATTGCACGTGCACCAGGTGGAGACGCCGTCCATGCGACATGGTCCAGGCTCTTCATCCGTTGACTGGTCCTCCCAACTGCCGTCCGAATCCCCATCGTTTTCGCGTGCTTGCCTTTCCAGTAGTTCTTCCTCGGTGTACTCGGGCTCGTACATATACGGCATTATTGTAGCCATTGTGTGGTAAAGAAAGTAAAATAATTTACAGAGATGGTACAGGTGTTCACAAGGCCTAGAAGCGGCGAAGGTAGCTGACCAGAGCACAGAAACGAGTCACAGAATACTCAAAGTAAAACAGAGAGAGTAATGGAATCGAAAATCTGCTGCTGTGTGTTGTGAAACTGTGTGTTTATACTTATTGAGGAAAGAGGCGTCCTGCCATTTCCATGGCGACACTTCATTAGCTGAGGCGCAGCGATTGTTGACACGAAACGTGCTTTGGCGTTGGGAAATGGGCGGTACGCGTCTGCTGATGTCAGGCTCAGGGGCGGGGGATTTGATTTAGTGCCGCAAAAGCAGGTGCGCCAGGTCGATGGGGGGAAATGATAGGATTATCAGAAAATGGCGGCTGATTTCGAGTGCGATAATGGACGAAAAGTCGGGTAAGGTCCATAGGAAAGTTTTCTACGATCTACCGAGTTATGCTTAAAAACACATGGCCGAACCGTAGGGACAATAAAAAAAAAGTCCCGGAACTATCCTTTAATATATAATGGGTCTGATTGAGAGGGAGAGAATAGTTTCTCAATCCTCGGATTGACCCCTCTCACCAATGCAGGAGTGGAAAGAGAAGGTGTAATACGTCTCTTAACTGAGGCGAGGATGGGTATAATTTGGCTAGTGGGGGGTTTTTCCTTGATAATCCTCTCCACAAAATCGGTGTCTGGGGTGACTTCCCCAGTTTCAATTTCGAAATGTGCTGCTGCCTTCTTCAGAAGTGCATTGAAGCTGGGTTGATCATCGACAGGCGAAGGGTTCCTGACTGGTGTAGTTTCAGTAGACCTGATGACTATACTGCTACTGCCTGTGTCTGTCGACCTAGCCGGTGACTGCCAGGGATTTGGGTCGCCCTCGCCTGTGTCCTCCTGGAATCCTTCCTCACATAGGTTAGTTTCCTCGTGAAAACCTTCCTCTTCTTGTTGGTCTTCAACATAGGTGAACTCATCTTCCTCCTGGAAGAAGGTGTCTTCCGCAGTGGGATTGTGAGAGTATATGTCCTCCTGTATGGGGTTATAAAACTTCTGGTATTTAGCCCTTGGACTCTCCAGGGGTGCCTCCCTTGGTCTCTTTGGTGTCCTGTCTTCTGGGATGGACATGAACCTGTCTAGTTTATCCATACAGGTCTGGAACCTTTCAAAGGTCCACTGAGGTCGGCCAGGACGGTCTGGGAATGAAAAAGGAGTTTCTTCCTCCTGTAATTGTCTGGTTTTGTCCCATAACGTCGAAGAAAGAGAGCCTTCGCCTTCTGAGTAGCCTTCTCGCTGGCTAGGGCCTTCTGTCGGCGTCGGGAACTGGCCTGATCTGTTTTCCGGTGCTTTCGGCGTATCTTTGGCCTTGTGCGCGATTTTCGGCGTCTCACTCGCCGTACGTCTCTGGCCGTCCTTAGATGCTATGCGCGCGAGGCTTTCGGCGATCATTCTCTCTTGCGAGGGATCGGTCGCCGTCGCGCTATGTAACGTCGAGCCTTTGCTCGTCGAGTCCTTGCCCGTCGAGTCCTTGCTCGTCGAGTACTTGCTCGTCGAGTCCTTGTTGGCAACGTGAGCGCTCTTGCGATGCGCGTCGCCGGAGGTTTTGGTGTTAGCGCCCCTATTTTTAGAATGCCCAGTCGCCTGTCGCGGAAGCGGTGGCGGGGAGGGCTGACGACCCTTACGGTCGGCAGAAGACGCCGGTGGGCCCGGCGTCCCCGTTTGCGCTATGGCTGCCTTCGTCTTCGACGAATGCGTGGCGGGGGGGTATGTGCTTTGGTGTTTTCCCGTGTGCGTCCTTGTCGCCGGGGTGTTCAACCCCATGAGCTAGCGTGAGCCGGACTTGTCGGGGCCGGGGACGGACGACGAGGAGCGTGAACGCTCCTTTGAGAGGTCTACAGCCTCCGTTACGGGGGCCGTGTAGTCACTGTCCTCCTCACACTCGGCAGCAGCGGGCGAGGAGTCAGGCCTAGACATGGCGTAGGCCGCCCACCTTTTGACCCTGCGGTCTTTTAGAGTTTTGGGCTTTAGTAATTTACAGGCCGCACAGCCGTCCTCCTGGTGATCGAGGGATAAGCAACGGTTGCACCGTTTGTGCTTATCCTTCCAGGTATATTTACCCTTGCAAAGCGGGCAAAACCTAAATGGCGTCCTCTCCATAGCTGAGGGCAATAAGTGTTACTACGACCTCGAAAGAGAGGGAGGGGAAAGAGAAAGGCATTCTTAAAGAGAAGAAAGAAAGACCACAAAACCCCACTCTCGCTACTGTGTATGGCCGGCGAGGCCTGGCCACGTGTTCGGCAGCGCCGAAGGATCCCCTCCGCTCGTCCTTCCGTCGAAGAACTTGCTCGGCGGGGAAACAGCTCTGCGTCGAGGGAGAGATCTAAGTTATTGATATTAATAACAAACGACCAAAGGTCGAAGAAACTATTTGGCAATGTCTCTCGAGGAGCTCCGCATAAAGGCGACCAGTAGCTGGGCGGAAAAAAACAATCTGAGTCACCTCGACGCGTGAGGGATTGTGGGTACAACGCACGTCACTATAGGGATAGTGTTACAGACACGCCTTGTCGATGTCCCCTTTTCGACTACGAAAAACAAAATGCAATACTCCGCAGTGACCACTGGATGTCGGACCTATGCACAGCATGTGATTCTAAGCAGATTAACAAACATCAGAAAATAGGATACACCTTTACCCGGTCAAACCATAGCAAACCATAGCATTTTTGCCGCAAATTTTTGTAAAGGCGACATTTTTTCAGTGATTTTATTACTGCATACCGATCCCCACAGAACTGAGCTGTCCTTCTCATGGCAATGCATGGCAAAAGAGTGAACCAAGTGGGCCGAGCCAAAGAGGGGGAAAGAAGTGTCTGAGATCCCTTTAGCATTGTGAACTGCAAACCAAGCCCGATAAAGGGCCAGGGGAAGGGTTTCATACCCCCTGTCATTGCGAACTGCAAACCAAGCCTGGGAAAAGGCCAGGGGAAAGCAGCCATTCCCTTTGGCATTGTGAATTATTGCAAAGTAAATCTGGAAAAAGGCCAGAGGAAGGGAGCCATTCCCCCTGGTATTGTGAACTATAAAGTCTGTCTGAGAAGAGGCCAGGGGAAGGGAGTCATTCCCCCAAGATTGTGAACTGTAAAGTCGGTCTGATGGCTAAGGGAGGGGAGTCATTTCCATGGCATTGTGAAAATAATGAGTGCAAGATACCTAGAGAAGGGAGGCATTCTCCAGGATTCCAATAGTGAAGGAACAACTACAGGCAACAAGGAATGTTGGTGGTTGTGTTGGAACTTTAATCTGGAACTTTGTTTTGTGCCTCGGAAAGGGATTGAGACCTGGGAAGCATCCCCCCAGGTAAAGTTCCCACCTACAAATCAAAACTTTACCCTTTTGTGTTGAACTGAGAACTTTGCTGCTTGTTAAGCTTTCAACCTGGAACTTTGTTTTATACCCTGGAAAAGGATTGAGACCTGGGGAAGGGGGTCATTCCCTCAGGTAAAGATCCCAACTACAATTGAACTACGAAGGGAGTCATTCTTCTGGACCAAGAAGATCCACTACCCCTTTAGTTATGCTACAAGTGTAAGGGACAGAAGCAGGATTTTGACACAGGACGCTGAACCCTTGATTTACTTAGGCATCCTGACGAAACCCTTAGTAGTTTGTTTGAGGTAGGGAAACCCCTCTTGGAGTTAGGGAGAGGTAGGTTTTCTCTTTTATTTGTGATTAATAAACATTTATGCCAACAGCCATGCCACGTGTCGGTCTTCTCCTTCTGACCCTTACATTATCTGCTCCTCTTACTAAACCGACAACATTGGTAAGAACTGCATAACCTCGGAGCGCGTAGGTGCAACTATAACATCCCATTTAACTATTACTCCAACTTCAAACTAATGGATGAGTAGGGTGGAATGGTCAGTGGTAATGGCAAGGGACAGAAAGTGGACATGGCATCAGTATTAAGGATAAGGCTATGTGACTGCCTATGAGTCACTCCAGCAGAACAGAGAATTTTGCCAACCTAACGAAGGCATCTTTGACTCTCTACAAGACCACTTGACCTTGGATAGTTTCTGTGACCTCTCCACTAGCATATTGAAACTAGTAGAGATGGAGTGAGCCCGGTCAACTTGCCCACAGACCCAGGATTTATGCCAAAGGAAGAATTGGACAGCCTTAATGCCAACATCCCCATAGGCCAATATGCTATTTTCCACAACTTCCTCTCTAGGACCAGCAACCAAGTTAGGGTAGAGCTTGGAAAGGGTCCCTTTTACAATCAATAGGTTTAAGTTGCACAAGGGCAAGCTCTAGGCGAGGCAGTCTCGTCTATAGTCTCCACTTAGCCAACATCTTGTTTTTATCTCATTTGCTACTGTACCTCTTCTGAGGGTATATGTCACAGGGTGGTCCTATAGATTTGACTGTATTCGGAAGGATGTACAGCAGCGCATGCTTCTCACAGATGTTTCTATTATTTCTATAATCCTAGAGGCTATAGGCCACATCAACATTTCTACAGTTCTAATCCCCTTAGGGATAGAGGTCACAGGGATATTAATACACTTCTATTACCCTGGCCATACAGGTCACTTGGGTGTTATTATGCTTCTATCACCCAAATGGATACAAGGTCACAGACGGTTGTATACGAATTGTTCGTTTTACAACTGTTCGAATGACAATTGACCTTTTCACAATTGACCGAATTGTGACGGTCAATTGTACCATATATGTGGGGGGAAACCCCCCACAACCCCCCACCCAACGCCGAACCCCCCCAACACCCCTATATATATATATATATATATATATAAATATATATTACCAAACCGATATATATATATATATATATATTCGGTCAATTGTGAAAGGTCAATTGTGACCCTTTAAATTTGGTCAATTGTTCATTCGAACAATTGTAAACAAACAATTTGGGTAATACCTCACAGACCAGTTGCTGTGCGTCTTTTAGCATGCAGGCTAATAGTCTTAAACCCTGCTAGAGCGTGCTACACCAGACATTTACGGCCCAGGGCACTTTGTTAAAAGCCTGAGCCTTGCTATGGCCTTTAGCTTTGCCTCTGGGCCTTATAGGTCCATTAATTCCCACTGCAGCAGACTTTACGGCCAAAACAATGTTTTAAGGATGTGATAATAGACAAAGACTAAGACCAAATGGACTGAAAATGTTACCAGAACCCCAAGATGGCATTTTTTAATTACAGGATATATACTACCACACAGCATTAAACACAATGGGCCTCTTTACGAGTCCGGCGGTAACTGTGCTGGAAAAACCGGCAGGCTACCGCCGGACCCATATTGCCATTCCGCCTCCGTGATTCCTGGAATCACCGGGGCATTACGACCCCGGTGACCCGGGAATTCCGGAGGTGGAATTCTGGAAGTCTCCATTCCCATGGAGTCCAATAGGACTCCATGGGAATGGGGACAATGGAAACACTGGTTCCGTCTATGACGGAGTCAGTGTTTCCATTTGCACATGCAGGCGGGTGGTGTTACTCTCGCCAGGTCAGACCTGGCGGGAGTGACACCTTCCGCCTGCAGGACTCTGAATCAGCCGGTCGGGAAAGAACAGTTGCAGCGTTTTTACCGCCACCGTTCTTTCAGGATCGACAGGGTCATAATGAGGCCCAATACCTGGGAACTATGGGGTTGGAAAACACTGCTGTTTCATCAGTAACCACAGTGAAACATGTACTTAAGAGAGTACAGTAATGCATATTTATACAGCCCCAAACCTCAAAGTGAAACTAACCTCCCTAAAGCAATGGCTCTTGGGCCCTTGACAGGAAGACGGGCATGTTTTTCATCTATATGAGTGAATATGGTATTTGTTTTATTATTGGACATTTGTATGGCACCTATTTCTAAGGAAGGCATGGTATCAACAGTAAGACAGACACAAGTGACCACAGTTCAACAGTGTTAATTGAACTTCAAAAAGGGTTTGGAAAAAGCCTATCTAATCCTAAATCTAAAGATGGGAGCAAGCTATGACCATCAAATAATAACCCAGTCCTAGTGGTGTATTGTCAAAATAAAAGGGCCTATACTAATAAACGTATTGCCAATCCTTACCTCTAAATACAAATGTTGTGGGAAACAATGTTATGTAAAAGAAAGAAGTGTTAAAAAAATGTTAAGTCAGGATATTCATGCCTTTGGCCTCCGTTCCCCATGTTTTCAGCACGGGACAAGGCGTCACACTCAAGCTTAGCACAGTCTCTGGCTTCTCTAGCACAAGGGTGCAGTTCAAACATTAGTTTCAGGGTCTTCCGTGTCCAAGTCTCTTTGCCTTTCAAAGTCTCTTCTTTCAGAGGGCCTGATGCAACAAATAATAAATTATTTTCCTCTCAGGATTTCACACACACTCAATTTCTGTGGGTGATTCACTATTCACCTCGGATGCCCCTGAGCCGGGCTCAGATTCTCTTTACCACAATGCTCGTAGGATTTTCATGTATCCAATTTCTTGGGTGATTCACGGTTCACCCCGGATCCCCATCCCGCAGCCTCAGATTTCAACACAATGTTCAATCAGTCTCCCTCTGCCGGGTTCGGACCAATTTTAATTTACTTTAACACAAACTTGCTTTATCCAAAAGCTCTCAGCTGATCTCCCTGGTTCAGGCTCGGACCAACTTTATCATCAACTTTCTTTCTTTATTTATTACATTTATATAGCGCACCTAACCCTTGGGCATCTGGGCATTTGTGCTTAAGAGAATGGTTACAGCCAGTTACATTTTTGACATAGTCCATTACATGTCTTGTGCTTAAGGAGATGGTTACATCCAGTTACTTTTCATGCTTGCATGCTTGCTCAAATACTGACTGCAGTTACAGTTACAGTCCATATCAGTTGTTGTGCTTAAGGAGATGGTTACATCTAGTTATATTTTGTGCTTATTCAAATACTTAATGCAGTTACAGTTACAGTTGCAATTGTGCTATGGATACGTTTCAAGCTTGGACTGAATCGTAACAATTAAAATATTACATAATACTTTTCTTGGATCCCTAGATGTGCCTCATCTGAGGGGGCTGGGATGGTGTTTAGTACTCAGGGGTGGGCTAGGAGTCCTTTTTGATATCTTGGTTGAAGAGCCAGGTTTTGAGTTTTCTACGGAATGACCAGGGCAAAGGGTCCATCCTTAGCTCCGTGGGCACAGAGTTCCAGTAGTTGGCTGCGATAACAGGGAAGCTGGAGCGTCCTGCTAGTTATCGTTTGTATCTTTGTGGGGTCGGCTGCACCAGATAAGCAGACCTGGTTGGTCTGGATGGTTGAGCTTTGGATATTTGGTTGGTGAGGTATCCTGGTACTCTATTAACATCAAAGACTTCGATTGAGAACAGGATTTTGCTTAACCCGTTACAGGACCACTTCGATTCACAATCCTTTGTCACTCTTTAGTTTTTGCGACCACTTAGTTGAATACCTTACAGAGACATTCGAATGAGCACTCACGCGATGCCCAGCCACTCTGTCTAAGGTATCGTATCTTGGTTTCAAAGTTCAATCACTCATCTGTTGGCCCATTTTACTTGTGTTGGTTATCACATATGCTTCATACACTGTTTGCTTCAGCCTTCACCATACAATATTGCTGCTTGCAACCTTGGCTTCAAAACAGAGCGGTCTGGCATCGGTCTCCCCAACTCACTGGCTGTGTTGATTTCACTGGCGCTTCTTTGTTGTAGGAGCCAAGGACAGTACCACGGCAGCAGGCAGTTCTCTCCAACTTGATTATCGACACGGGAGAGCCCCGGGTACCCCAGATACACAATGCAGGATTCTTCAGCATCGATTCCTGGTCTTACGCTTTCTATTCTCGACGTTTCATGAAAGTAACGGTTCCTCATCAAAATGGTCAATGAAACACTTTCCTCCTTGTGGTCCCCTTCTGTTTTGCCGTCTTTCACCTTGTATTAAACTGCCATCTTGGAACTGCTGCTTCCTCGTATGCTTTGCCTCACTCAGTGTGTTTGTGTGCTCAGCCTTTTATCTGTGTGGGTAAATGTAATGGAAGTCAGGTGTGAGTGATGGTCAGTAATTGCCGGACCATGCTTGACTAGTGTATTGGGACATGTCAGGTATTCGGCTCGGGTGTTAGTCCGTTTTCTCTCATAGCAAGCTGTCCGTGAGAAAGTGTTCTTGTTGTGAGAGGAGGGGGTTGAGTTCCTTAGTATCCTACCTGGTAGGATGGGGTAAAGGTATTACAGCGAAGGGGACACTGGTCTCACCATCCAGTGTTCCACTCCCACTCCCTGAAGACCTCTCATACAGGTGATCCTCCTGCACTGGTCCACCCGCAGGAACTGGATCCAAAAGCGATGGCCGTGTCCTGGCCACCTGGATGACAGATCCCCGGGGACTAGCGGGTGAGACACCTTCAGGTTTCTCACACTATAAACAAGTGTTTCCAGGAGCCACAAGAAAAGAAGGGGGGGGGGACATCGGAATCACAAAGTAGACAAACAAAAAAAAACAAATAACGGTTATATTGGCCTTGTGACAATCCAATTTTGCAAGTGCATGAACAAGGTAGTAAGTGCTTGTGGGGAGGGGTAATGGGGAAGTACAGGCGTGGGGAGCCCTCAAGGTAGGGGCGGGCAGGGGCTGGGTGGGGCAAGGTGGCTAGTGCCAGGGGACAAGAGAGGGCCAGATTGGGCTGGTCCAGCAAAGTGAGCCCGAGGGCAAGTGCTGGCAAGGGATGTTGGGGTGACTGGTAAGGTGGTGGTCTGGCTCCTGTTTGACTCTGGAGAGACCAGGCCCCTAGCCAAAACAGCAGAGGGACAGTTTAGCATGGGCGAGGGAAGGAAGGGGGTGAAGGGAGGAAGAAGGCAGATTGAGGAAGAGGCTGTTGCAGTAGTCTAGCTTAGAGAGAACCAGCGCCCTGGAGACGTTGAGCTTCTGGGGGAAGGTAGAATGGCCCTGAAGAGGTGCAGCTGAAAGTTGGACTTCTTGGCACGATCCATTATGTGTGAAGAGAAGGAGAGATAGGAGTCAAAGATTAATAATACCAAGGTTTTTTGGCTCACACATGGCTCAGGAGAGGGGACCCAAGGAGTCTGGCCAGAGAGAAGGAGGGAAACAAGGTGCAGGCGTCCCAATGAGAAGGATCTCTGTCTTACTGGCGTTAAGGCAGAGATCATTGACAGAGCACCATGCATGAATAGCAGTCAGGAATGAGGGAGGAGTGAGAGGAGGGAGAGGATGGCAGCTTGACAGAGAGCTGTGTGTCTACATAACACTGGAAATGAGGGGAGAAAGTAGAGATCAAGCATGCCAGAGGTGCCAGGTAGAAGTTGAAAAACCATAGGGATAGGATAGGGGCCTAAGGGACTCCCACATGTAGAGAGTGAGGAGGAGGAGAGAAAAAGAACCCATTTGTACTTGGGTGGTCTGTTTGAAAAGAAGAGAGTACGTCACTCCAGTTCTGTCTGCGATGTCTAGGGTATCATGGAGACGGTTTATGAGGATAGAGTGCTTGACAATGTCAGAGGCAGAAGAAAGATCAAGGAGGATCAGAACAGAGGGAGTGTTTGAGTCCAGATTAGAGAGTGGGTCTTCACAGAGGTTAAGAAGAGCAGTTTCTGTGCCTCTGGCTACTCTGAAACTGGCCCGTGGTCATTGAGGCATCCGGTCGCTGTGGTGTGTAGGGTCAGGTGGGGATGACCAGCTTCTCAATGAGGTTGCCCAAGAAAGGGTTGATAGAGAAAGGGCAATAGTTAGCCGGGCAAGAAGGGTCAGAAGACAGCTTTTTTAGGAGAGGGTGCACAAGAGAGTGCTTAAGGGGTTGAGGGAAGGAGCCTGTGGCAAATGAGAGGTTCAGAGGTCAGCCAAGTGGTGGGTGAGAGAGGTGATTTTGTCCTTGATGGTTCGGGAGGAGCAGGGGAGCACCTGTTTGTACGATACTTTCAAAGAGCCGACAACTCTAGAGATCTCATCTGGTGCAATGGGAGAGAAAGAGGGGAGTATGCTGGCCAATGGGAAGCGAGAGGAGGGGTGCAGTGGGGGGGACGCAGATGACAGAGAGGACAGGATATCATGAGTTCTGGAGGAGAAGTGAGTGGCCAGTGCCGAGCAGAGGGCCTGGGAGGAGAGGAGGAGACTGCAGAAGGATCAGCAAGTTCCTTGCAGATTTTAAAGAGTTCAGCCGTGTAATTGGTGTCTCCAGCGATGTAGGCTTGGACATGAGCCCTCTACTTAGAACAAATGGTAAGATGATATTGCCTTTGGGAGTAAGTAGCAGGCCAGTTTGTCAGAGGATGAGCTAGGTGCCTGCCACCTCCGCTCTGTAACTTTGCACTTGCATTTCAAAGCTGCCAAGTCAGAGACATAACAAGAGTTGCATTTGGAAGCAGGCTTCATGCGGAACCTCATGGCGGGAGCAAGGATGTCCAGGATGTCCAGGATGTTAGAGATGGAGAGATGGAGGTCAGGATGAAAAATAATGCTGCTTCACTATCTTGAAATCATATTGCCTCCTTATTGCAAAAGCCATACATCTGACGTTTGCCAACACTGACAAATCTTCTTGGGCTTACTGGCTTGCTCTATTTGACCTCTCTGAGAGTCAAAACGCAGTGAAGCAGGAAAACATCCAAATGACAGAAAATCAGTGTATATGTGGTATTAATAATAATAAAGTGTTCTTATATAGTGCTTCATGCCAGACTCCTGTGAGGAACCAGAAGGTGTCTCACCCGCTAGTCTCTCTCTCAGGTGGCCAGGGCACCGCCATCGCCTTTGGATCCAGCCCCAAGGGTGGACCAGTGCGGGAGGATCACCTGGGTGAGGGATCTTCAGGGAGTGGGACACCTGGTGGCGAGACACGGTATCACTCTCTTCCCTGTACACCTTTACTCCATCCTACCCAGTAGGATATATGGAAACTCTATTCGCCCCCCTTTTCCTGCATGAACACTTTCACACTGACAGCCCGCTCTCTGAGAAAACAGACTCACACCCGAGCCGTGTACCTGGCATGTCCCACTACTATGGTCAGGCAAGGTCAGGAAATTAGTGGTAACCATTGACTTCCATTAAACTTCCCCACATGGATAAAAGGCAGAGCACGAGAGCACACTCTGAGCGAGGCAAAGCACACGAAGGAGCAGCAGTTCTGAGATGGCAGAGGAATGAGGGAAGAAAGACGGCAAACCACGAAAGGTGCACAAGAAGCTGTTACTTTCTAGACACCTACAGATTTCACAGCATAAGGCTAAGAAACCAGACTGAAGAATCCTGTATTGTGTGTCGGAGATACCCAGGGGCCCTCCTGCAAGGCTCATCGAGCAGGAGAGAAGCATCAGCCACCGTGGTACCATCCTTGGCTCCAAGATCGATGAAAGATCAACACTGCCGGCGAGTTGGGGAAACCAATACAAGACCGGTCTGTGTTGAAGTGAAGGTTGCAAGCAGCAACATTGTATACAAAGGGCAAGGATAAAGATTGCTAAATACACGTGTTGAAAGATGCAAGGACAGCCTAATGGCTGATGGATGTTTGAATTGTAGCAAAGAAGACACAATATTCATGACAGAGTGGTTCGGCACCACGAGTGTGCTCAATCTAAGGTATCTGTAAGATATTCAGCCAAGAAGTGGCAGAAACTAAAGTAAAAGATAAAGAATAAGAATTGGTGTGAATCAAAGTGGTTGTGCAACATTTACCAAAACCCATTGCACAATCGAAAGTCTTTGGTTTATGATCCAAAGGGGTCGGAGCCCAAACAAGGGGGATGCGCAGTCCGAGCCTGAATGAGGGAGACCAAGAGCGAACCTATAAATGTGAAAATCAAGATGAGAAAGGAACTTCAGCGTTTGTTTTTTACGTCAGGCCCTCTGCAATAAGAGAGTGTCATTTGGAGAGAGACTTTGGCAGAAGGCGCTGATACCTATGCTTTGAACTATTTCCTCGTGGCCAAGAAATCAGAGTATGTGTGAAGCTCAAACGGGCCACCTTGTCCCATGCTGAAAACGTGGGGAAGGGAAGCCAACTGCTCAACTATCCTGACATATTATTTCTTGAACACTTTTCTTTTGCCTACATTGTTGTCCGACACATTTTGTATTTAGAAGTATTGGCAATAAGTTTATTAGTGTAGGCACTTATTTTGACAGAGACTCCACTAGGACTGTTTTATTATTATTTGATGGTCGTAGCTTGCTCCCATCCTTAGATTTAGGATTAGACAGGCATTCAACCAACCCATTGAAGTTCAATAAACTCCCTTGAACTGTGATCACTTTTGTCTGTCTTCACTGTTTGATACCATGCCTTCCATACACTGCCCAGCTTCTAAGCACTGTAATATTTTTTATCATTACAGCTTTTTCGAACTTGTGAAGTGCAGGCCGCCCTCATGTCAGATATGAAAAGGATCAAGAATAAGACTTGCACTCAGTAATCAGTTTAAGTATGCCTCTCTGCCTTTATTTTTCAAAACAATAAGAGGTTTGGGGGAAATCCTGTCTATCCCTACTTCTAAGAGGGGTTTCTCTGCCTCAACAAAACTAAGGTACATCTCTGTGAGGATGTCCAACAAAAGAAAAAGAGCATCCTCCGCCCTGTGTCCAAACCCTAAACTGACCCTTACATTCTAGACTTAATATAATGTGCACAAGAGGATTCACATAAGCTTTCACTCGTAGCTTTCCTTCCGAATTCCAAAACACAAGGGGTTTTAACATGCAGAAATGAAAAGAATAACAAAGTCCCACCAGGAAAGGAGTTCCTCCCTTCCCCTATGGTTCTTGTGGTCTCTGCATGTCAGTCCAATGTCTCTGGATAACAATCGATACAGTTCCACTGTTAACACTAAAATAAAGATGTGTTTCCGTCCCCGTACTTCCCTTTCTTTTGGATCCTTACCCTTATAAGCTCAATGGTAATAATTTCTCCTTTGAGTTTCTTCTCAGCTTTAAACTTGACACTTTTCTTTTAAGGAAAATGCCCCTTTCATGTGTTCCTCTTATCCTCACTCTTCAGATATTTGTATGTGCCCTCTTTTGCCTTACCAAGGATCACATGCCTTCCCTTAATTTCTTCTGGTAATCAAAAGGTCACTCAAATCGCGATTCAATTCACTTTCTCAAACTCTGTATTTCCTTTAGTTTCAAGCATTCCTCTTGAAACTCCTGGTATATTCCCGTACCAGGATATTTATGACTTTCTCACTTTTCCTCCAAAAAGGGATATGTTTCCTCCCTTCAATACTTGTTTACAATTTTACGATTCCCAGTTTACTTTGCTTTCCACTCCTGGTTTACTCCCCTGCCAGGATATCACTGTTTCATAAATACAAGTTCACTTTCTTTCTTACTCCTGGTTTACTCTCTCCTGCTGGGCAGGGTGTGAAGGGGTGGGGTGTGCATGCGTGTGTTCTCACTGTTGCCTGGTTCACTAACCTGCCAGGGCTTTTGTCCTCTCTAATGATTCTTTCTTCTATCCACAATATCCTATTTGTCCAATATTGGGTTGCTGACCCTCTTTTACCAATGTTCGTAACACTCTCTCTCACTTTTTGGGCTAGTGCCCCTTTCCACCATCATTCGCATTCACATTAACGTCTCTTTTCATGTAGTGGGTCGCAAAACCTTTCTCAGTATTATTTGCAAAGATAACAATTTCCTCAAAGGCCTCGCTTTGCCTTTCCGAGCGCTGTAACACAGTATTCACTTGCAGATACTCTGGTACCCCATTCGACTCCCCTGGGCTTACCAGTCACCTTTCGTGTCTCTCACGCCTCAAAGGCCTCGCTTTGCCTTCTTCATGCTACTTCACATGTAGGTGCTCCGGTAATGCATTCAGCTTCCCTGGACTTACTGGACATCTTTCGGGTCCCTCGCGTCTCTGTTTCTCCATATTCTCTGGTTTACTAACTGGGTGTACATCTTGTTAGCCGAGCGGCGCTTGCGTTGCCTCTTCTGCAACATACGCCTCCCATTAGTGCTGGAAATCAAGCAGTGGGCTTCCTTCACTCTGCTTTTTCCACAAACCTCTCGTGTCAGCCACAATCGTTCTCATTCAGCATTCTCCTCAGCAGCAGCACCAGTCACTACCTCACCTGATTTCTGCCTCTTTCTCTCTCTCTGATCGGTCAACTGTGGCATATTTAAACTTCTCGGCCTTGCCGAAGAATTTCCATAGACTAGACCACTGTTTTGGTTTACCGGTTTTAGTCATCTTCATTGCTCTGTTGCTCTTCCTCGTCCCAGTAGAGAAGATGGGTGGGGTGGGAAGACACTGTGATTGACTGGGAATACCTTTATATTCGTCATCTATATCACAATAGGCCACATAGGTATGTTGTATAGGTGCATGAATGTCATCAGAAATTATGGTTACTTGGTTCTTTCAATCTAGCATTATCTTATCCCTCTAGAGTTGGTCTTCTACCCGCGTGGTCCTCATGCACCTAGCCACCCCCAGGGTCAGTGTCAGGTAGCTTCTGCCTTTCCTTGGCCACGCAAGAGAAGATTCCCTCCAGAGAATTAGCTAGGTTTGTCACAGAGACCAACACATTTGGTAGCTTTCCCACTCTTGCCTTCATTAAATGGTTATCAGCACCTAAGGGTGCCTAGTTCTATACCATTTGGAGCTTCTGCAACACCTTTTTATGGGATGCATGACAATAAAATGGCAGAAATCAACAGGGTTCAGTTTGGATGAGAGATATTCTAAAGTATCTTTACTATAGCATACCCACTGTTACAAATCAATTATTTTTAAGGCAAAAATATTTTTTGGGGGAGGGATTTTGACTGCCACCCCTTCACAGAAGGAATTGTTCAGGATAAGAAAAGAGCTTTAGGAACCAGTGGAGAAAATCAAATGCTATCTTTTTTTTTACTGAAGCAAAACCAGCTTCAATTATTTTTTCTGGATTGTATTTGTGGATTCCCTTGTCACAACATTCTTAAATGCCCCTTTCAACATTTGAATGGCATACAGCCTCTAAATCAAATTTTGAAAAGGCGCTTGGGCTCATCTCTAGGTATGGGTCCTCCTACAATTTTAAATAGGTTAGCCAGCTAACCCAATACAGCAGTAAAATAAGACATGTTCTGAGATAATCTCTTCAATTGGGCCAAGTTTCTATGGTATTGAAACCATTAGCGTGACACCTCTGTCAAAAAAACCTGAAGCAGCTGCTGCAGACTTGACAAATTACCACCAGATCTCAAACTTACCTGATAGGGCCAAGTGCTAGATACTGTCTAGCCGCACCGCACCCTTGAAGCATCCCGTGGGTGCTTAGCAGAGTGGGACTCCTTTACCCAGCAAACCACGTACTGAAAGGGACACCGCTGGCATGATATGAGTTGCAGTCATGTGACACGGAAAGACGCATGTAACGTCCACAGTACTCAGAGAGAGAACGCTTATAAGAAACCACAGTAAATGCAGCATCTGCCTTCTCAGCTGCATATGCCCAGTTGTAGAGTCTATTTATTACCTGCTTAAACTCTGATCTGGTGTTGTGAACTTTGGACTATGTATCAGACCTTGCTTTTAGATTCTGATTGTCTAGTCTTATCTCCTGGAAGAGTACTGAAATGTGAACTGGTCTAACAGATTGAAGGTGAATTTCTGTTGGCTTTTGTGTTGTGGACTTCTGACTACTTTCTGTGGATCTTTGAATTGGATTTATGGATTTACCTGCAAACATTTCGTTGAAACTAATTTGAGGACCCAGAAATGCGAAACGGACACAGAGGACTCATTTTGATTGGTATAAACGTTTATTAAATAATAAAGGGGTTGGAAAATGCCTTGCTGTCTCTAATCTAGGAGGTATTTCCCTACCTGAACCAAGGGCTTGTCCTGTCTCTGAAATCCTACTGTAGCCCTCTCATTCTAAAGTTACTCTTTGGCTTGAAAAGTGCACACATGTTCAAGTTCATCAAAAAGGTATAAATCCAACAAAAGTTCCAAATGGATCCTGTTCACAGTTCCAGGGAATGACTCCCTTTCCCTGGTTTCTCTCCACCAGTTCAAAAGAATTACCAATGTCTTTGTAGCCCAAGAGAGCAACCCCCTCCTCTTGGTGTTGCAATTCACTACAGGGGAAATGACTCCCTTTCCCAGGTCATTCCCACATTCAATGCAATTCAAAATCCTAAGAGCATGAATCTTCCCTGTGATTCTGTTTGCAAAAAACCACAAATGCAATTCAAAATCCTAAGGGCAGGAATCTTCCTAGGGAATGTCTGACCCACAAAACACCTAATATAATCTCCTGCCAGGTTCTCTCATAAATAGTTCCTTGACACAATATGGGTAAAGGTCCCAGACTCACCAAACACCTGGTATACTCTTCTGCCAGGTTCACTCATATAGTTCCTTGATACAATTTGGGTGCGGGTCCCAGATTAGCAAAACACCTGGTATACTCTCCTGCCAGGTTCTCTCATATGTTCATTCGCTTTCAAGATCTGAGGGCATATGTTTTTCCCCAGGTTCCTATTATCACTGGTATATTTGTATCTCCCCAAATCCATTCACTATGAAACTCAGTTTGTAATGTAAGCCGTCGGGAATTTGCCTCCCGTTCCAGTTAGGGACCAGGAATGCCTTCTCCAGCTCTCTCCTTTGGCCCCAACCTTACATTGTGGGCTTACTGACTTTAGGACGGCTCCCTTGGCTTCTCCAACCCCGCTAGGGTCCTTCTCAGCTTCCGCGCTCTCTCCACTTTGGGTGGCACATCTATGCGGCTTGTGGGAGTCTACGTGTCGTTCCAGCTTCTCTTGCTGGCAGGAAACTCCTTTGCCTTGCGTCCCATTTCAGCATCTCTCCTGCTTGCAAGAATGTGCCTCCGGTCTAGACGCTGCCTCTCTCTTTCTTCGTGCTACTTTTTAATCCTCCTGTATTCCCAGCCCGAGCTGGAAAATCTATGCCATGGTTCTCCTGTGTCTCATTGCTTGCGTGTCCACCTAACAGCTTGGCTTCCCTCAGAGTCAACTGCCGGTCGATCTCCCTGCATTTCTCCACAGCTCCATCTTTGAACTCCTGCATTGCTAAAGAGAGTCGTTTGGAGCCAATTGGTTTGCTCCAGCAGTTATACTGCTCACTTCGGCCTAGATGAGCAATCTTCATTCCGGTTGCTTAATTCCTCATGTCAATCTTGGTTACTTATGTAACTACGTGATGTTTCAATGTTCTATGACTAAGCGTTGGAGAATATTGAGGATTACTGCCGCAATATGCCATGAGGTACTGAAGGGAATGGGAATGTGGGGATACCATGTCTTACCCAATGATATCTGTCCCTCCCCTTGAGGGTCACCTACCCTCATGTGATCCTCCCTCAAATAGCCACCACCTGGGTTTGGATCAAATAGCAACTGCCGTCCTCTGGCCACTTGAGGAGAGGCTACCTCCGGGAAAGGAGTAATGACATCATCAGATTCATCACACTAATAACGGATGACTGTGCCCTCCTTTCCCGGAGAAGGAAGTCCCTGCTAAGAGCATCCTTGTGCTGCCTGGGATGAGGCCCCTGCATATTCCTTTTTTCTATGAGGGGGGAATCCTATCTTTGGTGCACCCATTGTCTTTGATGATAGGGTGGTTTTCCTGGTCCTCCATTGTCCTCTTGTCTCTCAATCAATCACGCTCACGTACAGGCGATTTTCTTGGAAGCAAAGTAAAAAGCAGGGTAAGGTATTTCAAAAGAAGATCTGCACTTAGTTGTTGTTCTCTTTCTTTTCAGCTTCAGAGAACCGGGCAGCATTCCTCCAAAATCTTTTTCTCCACCTCAAGGTTAGAGACTTGACAACATTACCTCTCTGGTGGGTTTATTGAGACGAAGGCAATGAAGTTCACCTGGGAAGTCTGGGACTAGGACGTCACCACAAGATAATAGAACGCACTGTCACAGCACAGATACAATAATTTGAGGAGGAATGTCAACTCTTGGCTGGTTTACTAGATGGATGTCCTCTCCACAGTACAGAAGTAGTGGTCATCTCAATCTTGGATGATCGGAGTCAAGTGGCAGGATTCTGTACCATTTGATACCACAAGCCACAGTGTTTCACTTGGCCGTGTCCAAGCTCTAAGGGCCGATCTGTGCTCTAAGCTGGGATCAGTGTTTTCTGATATATTTATCTTGCCACTTTTAATACACTACCAAGGAATCTGGAATGAGGTGCCCTTCTAGGTTCTACTTTTTCATCCCCTTTTATTTACCATTTATTTGACCCCTCTGATTCTACTCCTCAAATCATGCAACATAGACAACTATAATTATGCAGCCTATCTTGTAATGTAAACCTGCTACACCTGTCTTGGGAGGAAAGCTCAGGGACAACGTGCTCGCCTTGGAAGCAAGACAACACAGAGCAACACAAGTTCGATCCCCGGGACTGCGTTTGGAAACGTCTGGGTATTACGCACGTTATAAATAACCTATCATATCACATCACCTAAGGATCAATCAAGTTTGTCACTGCACACTAGATGTTCGAGCATTCCAGAAATGAATCAGTCTTTTTATTGACTTAGTGGTGATTTCTAAGGTGGCAACGGTGAATACCTCACTCAATGGAGCCTCCCAAGAAAGAGAAGTAAAGCTAACAGGGGCCACTGATCATTCAAAAGCTTGGGAGAAGATACAAATCAGAATGGAAACCATGTTGGTTGGCCACAAAGACCATACTGGCATACTATATATTTGGTCAGCTGAATTGGGTAAAGGCCCTTTTTCTTTAATACAGGGAAGTATCTAGATGGAGTGATGATACAAATCTGCCAAAAAAGGCTAAGCGGTGAAACACCTTTTCTTTAACCCTTTGGCTCTGTAGCATATTTCCCTGTTACTTACCATTCCTGGCCGAGTCTGGGCTGGGATTAGGATGTTATTATCACACCTGGGTTATGCCATTGCATTTATCTTGAGAGGCGAACATTGCTTATGTATTGAATGCAATTCCTCCCTAATGCAGCAGCCGGCTTGCTGATGCATACGCAAAAATGTGACATGGCTCTGGAAATTTGCACTGGGCCTTACCTGGCTCGCAGGTAAGATGCATGTTGATTTCCGGGAAGGGTGCATGGCACATAAAGCTTCCTTTGTCTGGGCCCACAGTAGATGAGTAAAAGGGCCAAGCACTATAGACCCACCCTAACCTTGCATTCATCTGGTGCCTGACTTTTGTCAATGACAGAGAAGCAGGGGATGTGGTTCTCGCTACAGACCAGCCTGTGGTGGAATGTTCTCCTGCTTACCTTAAGAAGTTAGGAGGGTCGCCCACACTTTAGAAGACATTTAAAGGATGCTTTATTTTCTACGAATGCTTTCACTGACAGGTGCATCATTCCTTTCGTAGCAGGTCAATTCTCAGCCACTGAAAGTCCTTTTTGGTTCCATGTGTTTTTACCACTGATTTTTTTACCACATTCCTTTTTACTGAATTTTCATCTCCTATCACCTACAAAAAGATGGGCGCACCTTACAGTCCCCTGTTAGCACCCAACCCCACACCATAAACCCAATGACCCATTGCCCAAGCAACCATGCCATCTGGTCTTTTTCCATGTTTAAATGGCCGGTGCATCTCATTGCAATGGACATTCTGCACTGAAGAACATATGCAGTGAACATTCTCCAATGAAAACGCTGGCTCCCCTTTTTCCCTTCGTCCGTTCATCCATTGCTGCTCCTGGTACGTGCTTCCATTTGGTCAAGGTTTCTCGATTCCCTCAGCTTTGTACCCCAGCCCATCTAGTTAGAAATGGTAGGGCAGCGTTGGCAGGGTTAAAGAAGCACCTGTGGCTCAGAGAATAGGTGCCAGTTTTTTCCCCAAAATTACCATTGTTAAAGCACTCGACCTGTATTGTGCTTGATAGCTTTGAAAGGACTATTCGAATCCCTGCGAAGCTTATCTCACAGTAGGCTTCTGATGATTCAAACATTACTGCACATTTCTGCATACCTTGACAAACATTGAACATATCTGCCTGGGAAGCACAGACTTCCGCATCTCCTATACATGTTAATCTTTTTGCGTTATTGTATGTTTAGCCAAGGCACATTCAGTAAGCCAACTAGTATTTGTGCTTTCATGATTCTTCGTGGCATTGTTTATGGGAGCTAGCCTCCCATATAACCCTTCCACACCACCAATCCCTCTTCTACCCCCACTACTCTGAAATCCATTTAAAACGATACCCTTACCCTGCACCTCACTTCAAAAATGCCCAGATAAATGGGGTAAAACTGCCATTCTCCACATGCAGTGAAAAGGCAGTAATGATTTGGGCGGGAACGTATTGTTCATTTTTGCTCTAGTGCGCCCTTTTGGAGCAAACCAGATTTGTCTTCTCCATTTTCCCTTTTGCCACTGTGGACCCATCTCTGGTTACCCAGGACTAGGGCCCAATACTCTCTCCGGATCAAGCGAGGTGCCAGGAAACTACTACAGTGGTAGCCTGCATTGTACAAAGGACTATTTATTTACTAAATAATTCTACATTTGCTAACAATGATGAAATCCAACACAACTAAAAATCTCAACAATGCTCTACATTTCTATCTGCAGCCCCTCTTAAGTCAGCTGCGCCTCAAGAGGACGAACAAGCGCAGTAAAAGGGCCAAACCCTAGACAGGAAGGGAATTCACCTGGTAAGTAATGCTTAGACAGATTAGACGCACAACTGTAAGCTTAAACTTTGATAGACACCTGATGATACAATTGCAGATCTCATTATTATACATACTTTGTCTGCAACTTAATGCTTTCTCCTGCCTATGATTTAATTTTGAAAATGTATCTGTATGTACATCTGTCTAACTGCACTTATAAAGCACACAATGTAGCCGTGTTCCTAGGTTTTCAACGCCTAGATGCTTATGGGCTATGAGCGCCTTCCAAATGTACAAATAAATAAATAAATGCTTTGGGTGGCCTGGTGAACGAGCATACAGTGGTTTCCATGCATATGGTAGCGAACGTCTTCTCTAGTTTCCTGTACTCTTGAAAATATGCTAATGGCTTTCTCCGCCCCTCTTGATTTATTATTAATTTATTTATTATTAAGTTGTTTTCAGTTCATAAACTTTACAACTTTACATACATTCATATCAATCACATATTAACTCATTATACAATATTAGCACAATAAATATTAAATACTCATTCATTCATACTGCAGTACAAAAAGTACAATGCATAAATATAAATAAAATACAATGAAGTGATAATTACCTTAAATCATAGTTATCACATGTCGACACCAATTTATCATTGACATTTTCATTATTTCTAGGCGGAAATGTTTTCCATACTCTATATAATGCTATATGGACTGCCTCAGATTGCACATTCAGGCACCATCTCCAAAATTCCTCAGACTTTATATAACTCATGTAATGGACTAAGCAACCATAATTCAACATATAGGGCCTCATTACACGAAAGGCGCTAAACCATGGTGCTTTTAGCACCATGGTTGCCGCCGGTACCATACCGGTACCACCATGGAGGAAAGGGGAATTATCACCCCATTCCAAGGTTGGCGGGGCGGTAATTCCCCCTTTCTCCATGGCCCTTCCCCATTCCCATTTTTGCCCCATAGGGCATAATGGGAATGGGGAAGGAGCTAATTACGGTACCGCAAATTGTGGTACCGTAATTAGCACCAAGGTCCCTTTGCGGGTCCCAACTTTAACAGCTGGTCTACACCAGCCGTTAAGGTCGGGTCCCGCAAAGGGACCTCGTAGTAAGGTGCTAAGGGTTAACGGTCACCGGTTCCCTTACCAGTGACCGTTAACCCTTACCGCCTTCCGTGTAATGAGGCCCATAGTGATTTCGTCTTTCTGGGCATGAAGTTAGTACATGCCTAACAGGCTCACAATCATCCATGTCCAGACGCATTCGGCAGTATCTCTCTTTTTCAGGGATCTTCCACTGGGAACCAAAGGTAGACTTCACCGCATTAAGAGTCTAGAATTCCGTACCAGAGGGTCAGGACATGGTATTAAATATCTTTGAGGCATATAATACGCATGCACAATCCATTCAATATATTTAAAAATGTTCAGTTCATGCATACAAATAAAATTCATTTCTCAGTCAACTCCCTTTGCTTTGGCTTTGAACGCTTTTTTAATAGCTGGAAAAAACCCACATTGGTTCGTTTTTACCACCCACTGTAATTGGTACGCCCCTCTTTGTTACATTTCTTTACGCCTCAGTGTTCTATAGAGAGAAATACCAAGCCAAGGATACTTTTCATGCCCTGATAAATCAACATAATACCAATAATGTCACGCATTTATATACGGTCCCTACATCACAATAATAGGTAACATTCTCGCCAGTAATTCGATCATCCTCAGAAGGATTAAAGGCTGAGTCGACCATGTTGTTAAAACACAAACCCCTGGACACCGGCCTGACCAACCGAGTTATCTCACCAGCATAAATCAAGGTTGTCCTTTCCTATGATTTTAATCTTTGAGTTTTGCTTATAAAATACAAAATAAATTCCCCTTATTGCAATAAACAGATAATGCAAATCTTTTCAATGCAATATTTCGGTTTCTGTTGTCAATTCCTTGGCACTTTTCTATTTGAAATGCACTACGTATAGGTTTTTCTATCATTTCTAGGACCACACAGCATGTGGACAGAACTTTTGGGTTCAAACTAGGGCCCTAGGCCACATCCTGGAGCCATCATCAGAGGCAGATTGTCCAATTGGGAAATCAGGCTCACCTCCTCACCTCTCCTCGCCACCCCCAGCTCCAAGAACAGGGCCACCAGCCCGATAATGCCCCTCAGCCCCGCGCTTTGGTTTTTTTTATCCATCCGGGAGAATTGAGATAGGGTAGGGCCGGGTGCGCATGCGCGCGTCTCTCCAGCTCGCTCCCTCTCTCGCTCTTTCCTCTGATAAATGCATCTCCTCGGAAAATATGAAAGTTATGTGCAGAGGCGACAAGCCTCAGATGCAGCTCCGTCCAAGTGACTAATGCAGAGCCATTAACTCAGCGTGACATTAATACCGCGCGCCATCCATCTTCCCCTCTCTAAATTACCTCTTTATGGCCTATATCCTTTTCATAATTGATAAAAATCTGCTTTGTTTCCTATTTTTATTGAAGTCGCTGATTGCCCTTCCTTTATTGTGTGCCTAGCGCCTGATATGAAATCATATTAATATATATATATTCAAATATATAAATATATATATATCCTTTCACGAGGACGTTTATCATCTCTTCGGGCCTTTTTATGAACTTGTCAGCAACGACGCTGAAGGGCTAGAGAAGTCTTAATGGCCTCCCGCACCAGCGCCTGGTGCTGGTCCTTCTCACTGTGCCCAGCCCCGGGGCCATTGGCAAGCTCCCCCCAGCACTACTGGCAGAGGGTGTGGCACAGCCTGGCAAAGACTTGGGTGCCGTCTAGTCCGCCAGGCGGCACCAAACTAGAGCGCAAGGGTTCCTCTGCAGTGATGAAAGGGCGAGGCTGCAACAAATGACCTGCACAACATTTCAGAGGGAAATATTCCTACTTATTACGGGTTTTTAACACGCGCCAGTACACCCTTCCCAAAGCACACTTTACACTCATGTTAAAACACTTTATATTTTCCTAAGCTACATTTCTTAATTTTTGCGTTAATAAAGAACAATTGTAAATAAATTTGGTGCATCACCAAAGAACTGTGCTTATTTATCACAATGAATGATGTGGTTGTAAACGACCCCACTTTCTTCTGCACAATAAATAAAAATTAGGACACAAAAGGCCCTCAAATATATTAAATGTTTAAATATATAAAGAATTATAGATAGGCAACGATCAACTGTGGAGATATCTTCCACCAAGGAGTTCCCAGGGGCATCTTATAGCAACCAGAGCGAAGATGGAGTGGTGTATGAGGTCACTCGGAACCCCACGGTGGAGTGCACCCCATAGTTGAAAGCTACACAGATAACATGTTAAACTGTGCATACCCTCCTTGCAGTCTTTTCCACCACTCATGGGCCAGCCTCGCATGGCAAGTAAATCCTGCTGTGATGTCACTGTAGCCGATTAAGAATTCCATAATACTCCGGTATACTGTCACTGTGGGTGGATACAGCATTCAGAAAGGGAACGGGATGCTATGTGCAGCAATTGTATTTGCGTATCAGAGTGACATATCATAACCTAAGTATACACACATTGCATCAAAAGGACATTCTAAATCGGTCTATTAAAAACCTGGACATTATTTATTTCTTTATTTTATTTCTTAAATGTGTGACACACCTAAGCCCGAGGGCGTCAGGGCGATGTTATGGAACCAGTTACACGCAGAGAGATAGGTAAGAGCCAACACTTTAATATTTTACGGGAACGCCAGTAAGATTCCTCTGCCCATAAGGCAGAGGCGGCGGGGGAGACCTTTCCAATGTTGCATTGCTGGAAACCTGGGACCTCCTCCTTTGATTTCCTTGAATGTTGGTGGCACAAGCCAGGGGGAGCCGTGGGCCCTCACAGGTCTGGTGGATTTAGATCTCCTGATTTTCTGGGACAGGTATTCTGGGGCAAACATTTGTGTGCAATGGAGAGGGTTTTGAAAATTCTCTTTCTGATTGGGAGTGTTGGGAAGGAAGCAAACCCATCCCACCCCCCCCCAGGTGCTTTAGGGTGAGGCGAGTCCCATTGGAAGAACTGTGATACACCAGGGGGCTAGTGGGTGCTCTAAAGGTCAACACACGATTATAATATTGTATTCAATTTAGACGTGTGGACATAGTGTGCGCATATTAACAGACGCCATTTTGCAGATATTGAGTAGGCATAGTTTAAGCATGAGGCCTATAGGGCCAGGGAGGCGGAGATGCAGGAACCTTGCACCACCCCACACAGAATAGGTAGGCGTGGGGCGCTGGCCATCTCAGAGAAGACACTCATGGAGGATCTTCCCTCCAAGAAGGATGCCACCCAGGTTATGGCTTCTTCGGAGGAGTTGGCGGATTCAATAAGATGGTTGCACAGGGTTTTGTGATTTACCAAATCAAAGGTGGCAGAGAGAACCAGGAGAGTAGGAGGGCTGCTTTCCCTTTGTCTTTGAAGGCATTAAGCTGTTTTTTCAGATCTAGTAGTGCAGATTCAGTTCCGTGGCCTGGCCGGATACCTGACTGGCGCAACCCTAGCATGTGGTTTGATTCAAGGAATAATTGAATTTGTTCCTAGACTGCTCTCTCTAGGATCTTTACTAAGTATGGGACTGTTGTGAAGGGGCGGTAATTGTTGGGAACTGCCAGTCGAGCATCTGTTTCTTAAGTAGAGAGAAGAACCTTGAGTCTTTAAGGCTGAATGGGACTTAGGATGCAAATACAGTAAATGGATCGGATTCTGGTAAGGTAGTAACTTGGAGGCTGTGCATGGAAATTACACAAACTGAATTCTGTGCAGGTGTGAGCCGGGCAATGGCAAGCACTACCTCCTCTCCCATCCGTCATATATTCATCAATATCGGCAATATCAAAAAGTCATTTCGGTGTGTAAGGAACTCATGGTGGCAACAGTAAAGACAGGCACAACTGATCACAGTTTAAGAGTGTTTATTAGTTTATTAGTTCAAGGGTGTTTATTAAACTGTATGCAGGTTGGAAAATGCCTAATCTAAACCTAAATCTAAGACGGAAGCAAGCGTCGACCATCAAATGAAAATAAGGCAGTCCTATTGCCGTCGTATCAAATAAAAAGGGCCTATACTAAGAAACCTATGCCAAACCTTACAACTAATACAAAAAGGGTGTGAGATGGTTTTCAAGAGAAGAAAGAAGTGTTCACAAACAATATGTCAGGATGCGGTAGCTTGCGTCTCCGATTCCCACGTTCTGAGAACGGGGTAAAGTAGGATCTTGGAGCACAGTACACTCTCGAGCTTCCCCAGCACTAGACAACAGTTCCACTGGCAGCTATAAGGGCCATTAATGGGCAAGTCTTGTTTCTCTTGTAAGTCTCTTGCCTTTGAGGGCCTAACATATTTAATAACAAAATAAAAGTTCCTTCAACAAAAAGAAAGTTAGTTTCCTGGATCTACTTAAGTGAGGATTCTTCACCTCTGGGTCCCCCTCTTCCAGGCACTGGCCCCTCTTTGTTGTGATGTTGGGTGATAGTTTTTCACCCCCTGGATCTCCCTCTTCCAGGCTTGGATACTAAAACAGTTCCTATCGATATCAAGGCATTCAGTGGGTGTGATTTCCTGGTCCCACAGGCCTGATACATTTACCAAGAAAAACAACAAACGAACACAAAGTTCTGTTCTATGTATTTCCCGGGTGTTGACTTCACCCCTGGGTCTGCCTCTTCCAGGCGCAGATGCCTCTTTGCTTTCAGCCTCCCTGTGCCGTGTTCACTAGGGCTTTCGTTCACTTACAAATCTTAATGTCCTTTTAAACAGTTCCAGTGGACATCCCTCAGCTGGGTTCACCTTTGTCAACACACTGGTTCTTGGGACTTTAGACTTTGCCCTCTTCCGGGTTCACTCTTGCCAACTTCACCTTCACATTTGCTTTCAATGTTTATGGGATTCACTTTCCTTGCTTTCTCATGTGGCGGGATTCACTTTCCTTGCTTTCTCATGGGGTGGGATTCACTTCCCTTGCTTTCTTTATAGTTCTAGGTCAAAGGCTTTCGACTGTACAGAGATTTTGCTTGACCTCCTGTATGACCACTTTGACCTATCTTGGCGGCTCTACTATGAGCTTCTGGTATCTGTAGTTTTATTCAGATGGGGATCGACCAGAGTTTCTCGGAGCAGCACCCACGTGGTGCCGGTTCCCTTCTGCAGCTGGTCTCCCCTTGACAATCTTACAGTTCTTTGAACTTCTCTCAGTTTGCCACTTTGCGACTTTCATTCACCACGGCCAGGTTCTTATGATATGATATTGTATTTATAGCTCTCCCATACACAAGTGTTTTGAAGTGCGAAAATCGGTTCTCCCTTCGACTTACTGGCTGTGATGAACCGCTTGGCTTTCCTTGTAGCTGGAGTCAAGGCCAGTACCACAGTAGCAGAAGTTTCCCTTTCTGTGGCTTATCAGCATCGATACGCTGTGTGCACCATGGACATCTGCCGCAACACACTTGGGCTATTGTCCTCAGTTTTACGATTCTTTCTGCCCAGGATTCGCAGGCTTTTGTCAAAAAAGGCACAGGCGTGTTTCTCATAGTCAGCCTTTCAATATTTTTCTACCTTTCTCCTCCCATTGATCTGCCAGGTCTTGATAGCTGTCTCGTCGTGCAGTCTACCTTGCTCACACTGTGCTTTCTTGCTCCACCTTTTATCCTTCTGGGGAAAGGAGAGGGCCGTCCGGTGTGTGTGATTCAGGTTAATTGCCTGACTTTACCTGACCCTCGTGTCGGGACATGTCATATAAACAGCTTTATTACAAGTCTGTTGTCTTTCATGAGGTAAAACAGTGTTCATGTTGGAAAGTGGAGGGGTTGCAGTGTCATAGTATCCTACGGGACAGGATGGGGAATAGATGTTATAGGGAATTATAGTCTTTGTTCTACGGGGGTAGGTGATTTCAGAAGCGTTGGTTTTGGAGGGTTTGTGGGAACTTTAATTTTTGGTAATTTTCGACTGAGAGTTTGGAAATGACAATCAGAGGCACAGGATTGGTAGGGTTTGCAGGGCAAATGGGAATAGCTGTGACTGTGAAATAAACAAGGGGTATTGTGGGAACCGTAGTAATTTACCTGAGCAGGTTGTGAGTGCAGGAAATAATAATCAGAGGCACGGGAAGAAAAATGATTGGGAGTATTCGGATAGTGAACAGGAAAACAAGGATTCTGAGAAAGATGGTTTCTGAATGTAACAGGGTGTGTAATGGAGTGGCAGAAGGGATGGTGGATTCTCGAAAAAGAAGTTCATCGAGTGGAAGGGAGGTTGAGTTGATACAGCCCATAAAAGCCTTGTGGACCTCGTCTTCCTCGTCCCTTTCTCCGGTATAATACAGCGTGTCACCTGGGGCATTTCCCAGAGCATATCCCTGTGTTCCCTTATCCAGGTGATCCTCCTCAGTTTGTCTACCCCTTTGCTTGGACTTTGATAGAGCTGGTTCTTCCTTGGCCACCTGAATAAGGGATTCCCGAGATCTACTTGGGGAAATACCCACAGGTTTTTCACAGGTGGCACACCTATTAACAGTGCAGTGTGCACACCAAAGACTGGGCGTGCACCTCAAGTGACCAACATGACATTTTAAACAAACAAGAGATTGGCATCAGTCTCTGGTTCAGCAGAGACCATCATCAAAATAAGCCCATCACCCAATGACTTGCCGAAATGATGCATTTTAAAGATTTTACCGAAGATAATGGGCCTCATTACGAGGTAGGAGGTAGCCATGGCTACCCCCTTACCGCATTCCGGGTACGGGTTCCCGAAATATGGATTTACCGGGTCATTCCAACCTTGGAGGACCCAGTAAGTCCCCATTCTGGGAACCATTCCCCATTTGATCCCCCATAGGGCTCAATGGGAATGGGGATGAGCTAATAACGGTACTGCAATTTGCAACTTAACGGGTCCCTTCCATGACGCCTGGTAAAACCAGGCGTTAAGGAAGGGACCCACTAAGGGACCTCGGAATAGGGTGGTAAGGGATTACCGGCACCGGTGTCCTTACCGATGCCGGTAATCCCTTACCACCTACCTCGTAATGAGGCCCAATGGCTCTAAACAATCAGCAAGTTATGCCTAGACCAGAATCACTAAATGGAGTGTGCAGCACAAAGGGAACTTATTCCAAGACTGGGCATCCTGGGAAACGGAAGCTGTGGCCCTGGCATAAGTGAGACATGTTTCCTCATTCCATTGACTGGCCGTTGTAAGTGGGGTGCTGCCTACTCAAGGATGCATAGTAAAGATGGCTGTTGCACTGGTCCTCCATCTCTGCAGTTGTCAGCAGGAAAGAGGGCCAGTGTGAATATGGGCAATGGTGAGCAAAAGTACTAGTAAAGTGGCATAAACCATAAAGGTGTCTTGACACTATAATTTGGTTAAGAAGGCCACAGCTGTGCACTTGTTATCACACAATGCATGACCACTTGAACTAAATGGCCTCATAAGCACAGTGGGTATTCCCACTCTTTGCAAAATCCCTTGCATGATGTAATGTTTCCTGTCAGGGTATATATGCTGAATGGATTGCTGGCTGTATACTGTCCCCAATCTGTGCTATAAATAATATTGTGTAACGACCAGAGCAGCACTTCGTTTCTACAGTTTGGGAACTCCTTTGTATAAACTGCTTTGGACTCAATGTCTAAGGTATTGCAGAACTGCGTCAAGGACCAAAAAAGATCACAAGACTGCAAGAGAACGCCTAGCTTCTCCATTGACTCTTTAGCTTCAGCTCTGTGAGGAAGCTGCCTTGGTGTGATACCCAGTTGGCTTGCTGTGAGAGTTTCCACAACTGACTCTTGCATGCCATTTGGATTCTTAGTCAGTGGAGACCAGTTAGAAACAGATAATTGTGTTCAAGCGAAGACATTCAAAACGGTTATGCAGAGTGTAGGCCAGAGGTTCTGCTGTATTTTGTGATCTAGTTTTTAGTTTCAAGAACAGTAAAAAAAATGTGTATGACCTTTAATTGTCCATTGTTTAACCAAAGCAGACGTGTGAGATATTTCTTATGCCAACATGCACACTCTTTATTGAGATCCAGCTATGAGATCCAGCTATGGGCTTAAATCCCGCTAGGGCTTAAAGACCAACCTCACTGGCAGGTGCAACAAGGATACACTAGAAGCCTGCTATACTAATGCAAGTTGACCGAGGACTGTGGATATCTCCAGTAGACTTTGGGAAGCACTCAGTATGGTGATGCTTAATGCCAATACCATCTACACTGACATGTGAAGGGTGAGCAGCAAGGAGACTGCCACCAAGAGCGCATGGCATGTCCCTTCATTTGTATTCGTACCCCAATATCTGGGGTTGTTACTACCAATGGCTCAGTGTAAAACATGGATTGAGTACTGATAACTGTGCAGCCCTTAGAAGATGTTTTGTCAGTGCTCTGGAAAGCGTGGGGGGGAGGCGCATAAGTTGATTTCACTCGAAAGACTTAGAGGAGGTGCTGCGTTGTCTACATGTGAGAAGCCCAAAGCAAGAGCGTTTTTCCATGTGACCGTTTACGGATAAGGGGACATTGTTGGGGCCTCCTGAATGCATAACTGGACGTCCAATTTCCGCAAAACATTTTTGTCATTAGTTTTCTGCTATTTGTCACAGTTATTGCTACTAAAGTGTAGTTGTTGTTTCATTGAAAGCTTGCTACTTGAATGTAAAATCTAAAGGTGTGCTCTGTATTTCCGTGTTGGTGTTCGTGTTGGATCTGTTTACTTTTGCTCTGCTGATGAAGTCTTTCCATGCTAACTACAACTAAGAAAGGGGAGGGGCTCAAACACCCCAACCCTCACACAGCGTATGGTGTGTGCTGTGTTTGCGTGTTGGTGTTCGTGTGGGACCAGGAAACTTTTGCTCTGCTGGTGAAGTCTTTCTCTTGCTATCTACAACTAAGGAAGAGGAGGAGCTCAAATACCCCTACCTTAGCGGAGCGCGCCATGTGCGCTGTGTGTTCCCGTGTTTCTTGTGTTTTTTGTGCTTCCGTGGCACGGCGTCTGAACTTTGCGAGAAGCGGCTGCCACTGGTGTTCAGGAGAGCAGATTCCATGCCTCAGGATGCTGGGAATCCAGATGTATGCAACCAACAAGCTCAGTATGCTGGGTCAGTTGGCCGAAGAGCAGCTTCTCCAAGAGTTTCCCAAGGAAGGCAGTGCTAGAAATGGGGTGGCACTTAGCCCAACAAGACGGGTCTGCAGAGGGTTTTTCAGAAGGGGGTGCACAAAAGAGTGCTTGAGGGAGGAGGGGAAAGACCCTGTAGCAAAAGAGTGTTTGCAGAAATCAGCAAGTGTAGGGGCAAGAGAGACAATATTGTCCTTGATAGTTCTGGAATAACGGGGGGAGACATGTTTGGAAGAGACTTTCAAAGAGCAGACAACTCTAGTGACCTCATCAGATGTGATAGGAGAGAAAGGCAGAGGGGGGATGGGACGCCATCGGTGGGAGGAGGACGGGAGAAAGGGAAGCAAGGGTGCTCAGGATGTCCTGAGTTTTTGCAGTGTAGTGTGTGGCCAATGCAGCATTGGAGAGGGCCTGGGAGGGAAGAGGTAAGGTGGAGACTGCAGAATGGTTGGCTAGTTCCTTGCAGATTTTAAAGAGTTTGGCCGTGTCACTGGATGCAACAGAGGCGCAATCCTGGACGTGGGCCCTTTTCTTGGAGAGAATGGAGAGTCGGTATTGCCTTTGGAGCAGGCGACAGGCCATTTTGTCAGAGGGTGAGCCTGAGGTCTGCCACTTCCGTTCCGCAGCTCATCACTTGCGTTTCAGGGCTGCAAGTTCAGAGTCATACCAGGTGTTACAGAGGCAGGTTTCAGGCGGATCATCATGACTGGGGCAAGAATGTCAAGAGTATTAGTGAGGGTAAGGTGGAGGTTGTTGAGGGGGGAGTCAGAGTCTGTGGCGGGGGGACAGAGGGGGAGTGAAGGTAGAGTTTATAGTGATAATGTTGAAAAAAAATGTTGACGTACAAAAATGTCGGAAAAAAAATGCCGAAAATAAGAATGTCGAAAACATACATATCATTAAAAGAGTCAATATTTCGAAATAAAAATGTCGAAAAAAAAGGATTGGTGTAATTAATAACACAAAATAAGTAAACATAAGGAGTATCGTTTAGTGGGGGGGGTCCCCCCCCAACCCCCCTCACCAACCCCCCTCACCCAACATCCCGAACCACACCAGCCCTAAACCTCCCCCACAACCACGATCACCCACTCATCTGACATACTCGAAAAAATTAGGTTACGAAATGGTTAATACAATAGGTGACAACCACGAGTAAAGAACCTTGTTTTTTTACCAGGAAACTAGTAACGGCTGTGGAAAACCGTCATTACCTGACAGAACATCTCCTGAGAAAGTGCTGCAAGCAATCGATTGGGGTTCATTCAGATACAAACCAGGTAAGACAAACGAACATGCAAGTAAACATCATGAAATCATATAACACACAATAGAGTAAAAAGACATATAGATAAAACATAATTTTCTCGGTTACTTTAGGTTGGCAAATGGAGAACAAAGTGGAGTTCATAACATCGCAAAAGGGAGGAAAGCAGTTAATATTGAATGGATACGTATTCTACAAAGAAAGCCAAAGAAAAGAACGAATTTACTGGCGCTGCACAGAATATACAAAAACTAAATGCAACGCAAGAGCGATAACAGTGGGCTCAGAAGTACAAGGCAAACATGAACACAACCATATGCCTGATCAAACTAATATAATCATCAGAAAAACCTTGACAGAACTAAAAAGAAAATCCATTGAACATCAAGGGGAAAGTAGTGGATCTGTGCTTAGAGATGTTTGTGGCAATTTACCAACCCATATAACAGCACAATTACCAGCAGAGAAACGAATGCAGCGCACAATAAACCGCACAAAACATGTGAATGAAAATCTGCCACCGGCACCAGTGTTATTTAAGGATGTAATAATCCCGGATGTTTTCAAGGTAACTGCCAAAGGCGAACATTTTTACCATGCCACAATTGAGATGAACAGTGAGAAAATATTAATATTCGGTACTGCAGCGAACTTTGAACATCTGGCTCATAGTAAAAAATGGCAAATTGACGCGACATTTAAGATATGCCCACAACCTTTTTACCAATTTTACACAGTGCATGGAACCATAAATGATAAAATAATACCACTAGTATATGTTTTAATGCCGAAAAAAACTGAAGAAGCATACAAAATCGTGTACAGTAAAACTAAACAAACGGCACCAGAATCAAACCCAGAAACAATAATCATGGACTATGAATCAGCTCAGATTAGAGGATTTTCGACAGTGTACAGAGAGACTAGGGTTCAGGGATGTTTTTTTCATTTTACGCAGAGTGTTTGGCGAAAGATACAGAAATTGGGATTAGGTACAAAATACACAGAGGACAGTTGCTATCAGTTTAACATAAAAAACTTTTTGCTTTAGCTTTTGTACAAGAAAATTATGTTATTGATTTTTACAAACATTTGATAGACAGTGATTACTATAAAAATCATCAAGAGGAAAATACAAACTTACTAGACTACTTTGAAAACACGTGGATTGGGCAGTTAACGCGAAGTGGAAATAGACGCAGACCAAAATACCAAATACAATTATGGACTTGTTACCAGGCAACATTGGACAATACACCGAGAACAAAAAACACACTAGATGGCTGGCATAGCCGCTTAAATAAGAATTTCAGCATACACAATCCAAATCTCTGGCATTTTCTAAAAGATTTAAAAATAGAAGAACACCACCAGGAATTTCGGTTGTCACAAACACTATCATTGGCAAACCAAGGACCAAAACGTAGGAAATATAGAGATTACGAAAGTAAACTAATACAAATAGTACAAGATTTCAACATGGAAAACAAAGAAAACTACTTAAATTCTTTGGCATTTAACTTAAAATGTTAATAAAACTTATGATTCGAAGTACTCTGGATTCCATTGTGAGATAGGTACAGTAAATCCACACAATCCAACCAGGAAATCCATTAATCCGAAAAAAAACAAACAAGTAAGAAACAAATCCATCACTCCAGAACGAAGGCTTCCGAAAATCCGAATGTGAAGCTGCAATCCATGAGAATGTTCAACAAAAAAGGCATGAAAAAAACATAATCCAGGAAAGAAAAAAGAATTAATCCAGACGAAAACACAGAAGAAACAAAAAAATCCACAATCCACGATGCATAAAAAGAAAAAAAAAATCCAAATCCAAACGACCCAGTAAATCCAGTGAACGAAACCAGGATGCATCCAAGAGAAAAGCAGAAAAAATCCCAAAAATCCAAGAGCGGAGTAACAGCGAGGCGACCGCGGGAGAACCGTTCGCAGAATGAACTTTAAAAATGGCGTTTTCGTTTACGTAGCAGAACGTAAGAACCAAAAACAAAGCATTAATATTTAACTATATATATTTAACATAACACTTTTTAAATTACATATTGTTACACTTTTAAAATTATATATTATTACATATCGAAAAAATAAAGAAACTATTCGACATTATTGGTTTTCTACATTTTTTTTTCTAAAAAGGATTTCGACATTTTGACTGTCTAAATTATTACATTCTAAATTATGACTTACCACCTGAAGGTAGATGCAAAGGCAGCATCTGACACTTGTTTCATCGACGGATGTTTGTGAATGAGGTAGGCAGGGCTGGGGGAGGTCCAGCCAGATGGCAAAGAGGACCCAGGTGAGAGAATAGTCTGACCAGGAGAGTTGGGTGGTGAGTGGGGAGGAGAGCAAAAGATCAGTGTGGATGATGACATCGAGTGTGTGTTAGGCCGGGTGGGTAGGACCAGAGGGGAGAATGGAGAGGGAGAACGAGGTGCAGAGATCCCGGAAAAGAGTCAATGCCATGATTGAGGAGTCAAGGTGGATGTTGAAGTCACCCAAGAGAAGGAGTTTAGAGGTGGATGAGAGTAGAGATCAGCCCATTCAGAGAGGAACGGGGTGGTAGAGCCAGGTGGCCTTTAGATAGTGGCAATGGTCAAGGAAGAAGTGGGAGAGATGACCAGTTTGCAAACCAGGCTCTCGAAGGAAGAGTAAGGCTGGGTGGGTATGAGGGAAGAAGGGACCCACTCAGAGAAGATCAGGGCAACCCCACCGCCAGCACGGTAATGTCATGACCCACAGAACGTGCCCCTACTGGACTTCCTGGTCCTTGTCACGGCGGGGTTTGCATTCATTGTTTCTCCCAACATGGCCGTATCGCGTGACACGCCTTGCACCAGCCTTTACGGTGCACGTAGTACATTCCATAAATATGCCACGCCCCCGCAGGCCTGCGCGTCTCAATGCTATTGCGAAGTAGCGACCAGACGTGTGCTCCATAGCTTGCAGTATTATTCCCTTGCTAATTCCACCCTAACCCAATTCTAGTCCCTTTCCTTCGTTTCTTGATTCCTGGACTCGTGTGCTAGTTGTGCACCCTGTTATTTCCTGGATTCCTGGACCTTGCTTCCCGGTACTTGAACGCACGCTGGAGTCGGAAGAGACTTGTGCAGCCTTATTCAAGACTCGAGCAGTACGCAAGAAGGCATCGATCAAGAAATCCAGCAAAGATCGAACTCAAGTGAGAAGGGGGGAACTCCTTGACAGTTTGAGACGCCACCCGATCGAACTTGATATGGACATGGAATCGGCCGTCCAGGACCTAATGCGTGGCATGCAAGAGCTATCAACCGAGGTGCAGAATCTAGAGGCGGAAAACGCCGCTCTCAAACAACTAGTTCTATCCCGCGATTCTGCCACAAAAGAAAGTGTATTGCGGGCGGTATAGTGGACAAATATGATGGCTCACCAAAAACCCTTCGAGGATTCCTGGATTCATGTTTGGTTCACTTTACTTTTAAGCCCTACTACTTTTCAACTCCCAGGGCTAATGTGGGCTTCATAATTTCCCACCTTTCAGGAAACGCATTAACATGGGCTACGCCCCTCGTTAATTCCGGCGACGTTCTTCTAGATGACTATGATGGCTTCATACAGGCCCTTAAGAACATGTTTGACGGTCCAGAACAGGTCTATAGTGCCCAGGAACGCCTGTTAGACTTTCAGCAAGGATCCCAGGATATGCTAACCTATGTTACCCGATTCAAGCAGTTTGTCAAGGAAGCTGATTGGTCCCCGGAGGCGAGTTTTACCCTTTTCAGGAGAGGACTGAATGAGGAGATTAAGGATGAGTTGGCCAGAGTGGCTCGCCCAAACTCATTCCAGGCACTAATGGACCTTGCCATGCAAATAGATTTTCGTATCCAGGAAAGAAAGGCAGAGAATAAGAAATCCAAAGTTAATCCTCCGAAGCCATCCTTTGAGAGTACCACCAAGGCGGACACTAACCCAGGCTCAATCTCTGAACCAGAACCCATGCAGATAGGAGCCTTCCGTGGACCTATATCCCCGCAAGAAAGAATGAGAAGGATTCATACGGGGTTGTGTATGTATTGTGCCCCAGACAAACACTTGGTTAGGGAGTGTCCTCTGGCCCGGGAGAGAGATGTTTGCTCCACATCAATTCCATCCTTGAACTCTCCTGGACAAAACAATTTGGTGATTCTACAAGCCTTCCTGTCGCCCTCCAAGAATAAAACCTATCCCATTCTGGCCTTGGTGGACTGCGGAGCTATGGGAATTTTCATTGATCAAGACTGGGTTGTTAGTCATCATATTCCGTACGATACACGAAGCACCAGGCAGCCAGTGGAAGCAATCGACGGAAGAGCCCTCTCTTCAGGACCCATAAGCCTGCAGACAAAAGAGATCCAGCTTTCTATAAACCATCACCGAGAAAGGATTACATTCAACATCATTAATTCAGCTCACTACCCCATGGTATTGGGTATGCCCTGGTTGCAGAAGCACAATCCGTATATCAATTGGACAGCAGGATCACTATTCCTAGGCTCTGAGTTTTGTATGTCCCACTGTCTAATCCTGGATCCCTCCTCCACACCACTTAAAGAACCACCAAGAGACCTGAAAACACCACTCTTGGTTTCTAATATCATACAAGTCCCAGAGGCCTATCAGGGATATGCTGATGTATTTTCAACTGCCATAGTCCAGGCCTTACCCCCTCACAGACCTGAAGACTGTGCCATAGATACAGATCCCTCAGCAGTGATTCCTTTTGGCACAATGTTCATTCTTTCCGAACCTGAGAAAAAGGCCCTCAGAGAATACCTGGATACCAACCTTGAAAACGGCACCAGAAGACCTTCAAAATCTCCAATGGGTGCTTCATTGTTCTTTGTTCCCAAGAAGGACACCAAGGAACTCAGACCTTGCCTCGACTATCGTGGCTTAAATCAATGCACCCTCAAAGATCGGTACCCACTACCCCTGATCTCAGATATCCTGGAAGCTGTGAGAGGCGCCGTAGTCTTCACGAAGTTGGATCTCCAGGGTGCCTATCATTTGATCCGTGTCCGGGAAGGAGACGAATGGAAAACAGCCTTTAGAACACCCTTTGGTCACTATGAATATCTAGTCATGCCCTTTGGACTAGCTAATGCCCCTGCGGTTTTTCAACGATTTATGGACAGGGTGTTTTCTGATATGTTATTCCTTTTTGTCGTTGTCTATCTGGATGACATATTGATCTTTTCCAAGGATCCTCTAAAGCATGAAGAGCATGTAAAGGCAGTACTGCAACGACTTCGTGAACACAAACTTTTAGCTAAACCCAAAAAATGCTTGTTTCACGTTACTTCTGTTCACTACCTGGGATTCATCCTTGGCCCAGAAGGAATTGGTATGGACCCTTCAAAGGTAAAGGCCATACTGGCATGGCCTGCTCCCACCCCCGTGAAACAAGTTCAATCCTTCCTGGGGCTTGCAACTCCTACCGGAAGTTCATTTCTTCCTTTTCCGAGATCGTCCAGCCGATTGTTGCTCTCTTGAAGAAAGACGCTCCCTTTATCTGGTCTACACCGCAAGACAAGGCATTCCAGCGATTGAAGACAGATTTCACGCAAGCCCCAATCCTGGCCCAGCCAGACATAAATCGCCCATTCCTAGTGGAAATGGATGCCTCTAACTACGCCATAGGAGCGGTCTTGAAACAGGAACTTGAGGATAAACTGGAACACCCCATTGCTTACCTCTCACTAACCCTGACTCCCAGTGAGACACACTATTCCATCCTGGAAAAGGAACTGTTAGCCATCCGCCAGGCCTTCACTGAATGGCGACATCTACTTCTGGGTGCTAGATATCCAGTTCAGGTCCGCATGGACCATCGGAATCTTCAAATTCTACAATCATTGGAGTGCAGGAATAGTCGTCAGGCGCGTTGGGCCTACTTCGTTGCCCAATACCAATTACAAATCACTCATGTCCCTGGATCACAAAACATGATTGCTGACACCTTATCCCGACGTCCTGACTATGTAACTACTGAAGACAGGGCCTATCCTAAGATGTTTCCCCACACAATCTGTGTAGCTCAAGCAGTCAACCTCCTGGAAGAAATTCGAGTACAAACCCAATCCTCTGACCTCTGGAAGGATATTTCAAGGAAGAATCCATGGAGCCTAAGACTTAAGGAAGGATACTTATTCAAGGACAATGCACTGGTCATTCCTACACAGAAATTACAACAAAGAATGATAAGCCTCTGTCATGATACCCTTCACTCCGGACATCGTGGCATAACCAACACCCTCCGTCTTATACAAAGACAGTTTTGCTGGCCTGGAATGAAGACCGCAGTACATCAAAACTTGTGCTGTCTGCAGTCAAAACAAACATGATAACAAGAGACCGGCGGGTCTTCTAATGCAACCATCGCTGCCAACAAGGCCATGGGAAGTCATTGCAACAGACTTCATTGTGGAATTACCACCTTCCCGAGTGTACACGACCATCAAGGTTACCATAGATTTGTTCACTCATATGGCTAATTTTACACCTCTGTGTAAGTTAGCATCATCGTCCGAACTTGCTGGAATCTTCCTGGAACACATATTTCGTTTACATGGACTCCCTTCCAAGATCATATCTGATCGAGGACCTCAGTACGTCTCTCAATTCTGGAAACGTCTCTGTCGCATTTTGGGAATCCAACGCGCCCTCTCATCTGGTTATCATCCCCAGACCAACGGGGCCACACAACGTGCTAATCAGACCCTGGAACATTATCTTCGATGTTTCGCCACCAAGGTTCAGGATGACTGGTCGCTCCTGATACCCGTGGCAGAATTTGCCTACAACAATTCTGACCATTCAGCAAATAAGACCACCCCCTTTTATTATAGCCAAGGGTTACATGCATCAGTTCTACCCTCTGTTCTCCCTCATCCTACACCACTACCTACTGTCGACTCCTGGATTGAAACCCTCATCAACGTACACCAAGAGGCCAAAGAAAATTTAGAGAAGGCCAGAACACAGACTAAGAGGTATGCGGATTTAAAAAGGAGACCAGGTCCTTCTTATGCAATTGGTGATCAAGTCTGGTTGTCCTCGAAATTTTCTACCCCGGCATCTACGGCCAAACAAGTTGGCCCCTCGGTACTATGGTCCATTTCCCATCAAGGAAATTATCAACCCGGTTTCATATCGGATTAGTCTACCAGACTCTTGGAAGAAAATTCACCCAGTATTCCACACATCCTTACTAAAACCCTACCACCAATCCTCCCGGAAATCCTACCGACCTCCTCCTCTACTGGTCGACAACCAATTGGAATATGAAGTGTCTTGAATATGTGACTCCAGGTATAAACGGGGTCAGCTTCAATACCTGGTTGAATGGAAAGGATATCCTCCTAGTGAAAGTACCTGGGAACCACTTTCTAATCTCAAGACTCCTCGACTACTCAAAAGATTTCACGTTATACACCCGGGCAAACCTGGTGGAACAGCTTTTCGGAGGAGGCATGCTGTCATGACCCACAGAACGCGCCCCTTCTGGACTTCCTGGTCCTTGTCACGCCGAGGTTTGCATTCATTGTTTCTCCCAACATGGCCGTATCACGTGACACCCCTCGCACCAGCCTTCGCGGCGCACATAGTACGTTCCATAAATATGCCACGCCCCCGCGGGCCCACGCATCTCAATGCTATTGCGAAGTAACGACCATACATGTGCTCCATAGCTCGCGGTATTATTCCCTTGCTTCTTCCACCCTAACCCAATTCTAGTCCCTAGGGAGAAAGAGAGAGAGAAAAAGAAAGATGGATTAGCAGGTGTGAGAAGGCAGTTGATGAGGAGCGGCAAGTGCCGGTCATAGAGGCGGAGGTTCGGATGAGGACCCTGAGCCACGATAGGGCCATATGAAGATGTAAGCGGAGAAATAAGATGAGGAGTCCCTAGTTATGGCGATGGGATAGAAAAGAGGACATCAGTGAAAATCTGTCTGGAAGTTGCGCTGACATAAATGTCTGTTATGGGTAGGCCAGGGTTAGTGGCCAGGATATCTTTTTTTAAGCTTTTGTCTTCCAGACTTTGTGAGAGAGGGAGGAAAGGTGATAGCATAGCAGTTAGAAAAGATAGGGGCAATGGTGGGTGCCATAGGGTGGCAGAGGATAGGATGGAAGATAGAGGAGAGCATGCACTGCACAGTACAAGTACAAACTTACTAGGCAGCTCCTCTTTTCTTGTGCCTTCTCTCTTATTCTCCCCTGCTGATCTCTGTCTGTTTCTGCACTGGGCACCTGGCTACCATCTGAATTTGAGGCCAGATCCCTGCCCACTCAGCTGTATACCCGCACTGCCTCCTGGCAACATCCCGGACTTGGGTCTGTATCTGCAGCCCTACAGTCCCCTTAACTGCACTTATTAGACACCTGTTGTTTGCACCTAATTATTGCATTTGCCACCTGCTGGCCGCACTACCTGTTTTTGTTTTGATCACATGTTCAGCACTTCCCACTCCTTCCCTGGCCATTGCACTTTTCCCCCTTCCCTCTCCGCTGCACTTGTGCGTTCTCAAAGTCACTGGGCCTAGTAAGATTGTTGTTTTGTCCTCCCTTGTACCCCTCCCTTGCCTTGTCGCACCTTGAAACACTTGTGTATGGGAGCGATATAAACAAAATATCATAAATCATAAGGAAGGCATGGTATCAAACAGCAAGACAGACACAAGTGATCACAGTTCAAGGGTGTTTACTGAACTTCAAAATGGTTGGATGAACGCCTATCTAACCCTAAATCTAAAGATGGGAGCAAGCTACGACCATCAAACAATAATAACGCAGTCCTAGTGGAGTATGTCAAAATAAAAAGGCCTATACTAATAAACCTATTGCCAATCCTTCTAAATACAATCCTTCTAAATACAAAATAGTGTGGGATAACAATGTATGCAAAAGAAAAGTTTTCAAAAATGATATGCCAAGCTAGTTGAGCAGTTGGCTTCCCTTCCCTACATTTTCAGCATGGGGCAAGGCAGCAAGTGCGGCCTTCACACATACTCTGGCTTCTTGGCCACGAGGTAACAATTCACCACATAGGAATCAGGGCCTTCTGCAAGTCTCTCTCATAATTACAGACTCTTATTGTACAGGGCCTGATGTAACAAACAAAACACAAAAGTTCCTTTCCTTTGTCAGGGTTTTCACTTTCACAAATTCAAGACTTGTCTCCCTCCTTCGGGCTCGGACCCCGGGTCCCCTCGTCCAGGCTCAGACTCCTTTTCTAAAATGTTCACATTTTGGTCTCCCTCATTCGGGCTCGGACCATGGATCCCCCTTGGCAGGGCTCAGATCCACTTTTCCACAATGTTCATAACTTGGTCTCCCTCGTTTCGGCTCGGACCTTGGATCCCCTCATCCGGGCTCAGATCCCTTTGGATACCAGAATCAAAGACTTTCGAATGTGCAATGGGTTTGCTTCAACCGTTGCAGGACCACTTCAATTCACTTCATACAATTTACACTTCACATCAATCTTCTACCTTTGTTGCTCCTGTCAGGATACCCTACAGAGCCCTTTGACTGAGCACATTCACAGTGCCAGACCGCTCTGTCAACGATATTGTATATTTCCATTTAATGTTCAAATATTCTCACTGCAATTTAGCATCACTCGTGTCTTTCATCACAACCATTTAACAATGTCCGTTCCAGCACTCTTTTTACAATGGGCCTCATTACGAGTTTGGAGGTAGCCATGCCGTCATTACCGGCATGGCTACCTCTAAACTTGTGTCCGGGTCTGGGTCCTGAAAAAAGGGAATTACCGAGCCATTCTGACGTTTGCGGGTCCGGTAATTCCCATTTTCAGGACCCGGAACCGGTACATCCCCATTCCCATTTGAGCCCCCATAGGGCTCAATGGGAATGGGGAGGATGCTAACAACGGACCCGTTAATGACGGGTCCATTGGTAGCATCCTGGTCTGCTCGTGGGTGTCGGGTATGCACATCTGGACAGACCAGACGTGCATACCGCCACCCGCTAGCAAACTCGTAATGTGGTGGCCCAGTATGAACGGTGCCGGTACCTTACCGACACCGTTCATACCGCGGCCGTCAGGGTCGTAATGAGGCCCAATGTTTCCGCTTGCAACCTTGATTTCAACACAGAGCAATCTGGCATCGGTCTCCCCAACTCATCCGCTGTGTTGTTCTGTGTTGCTTCTTTATTCTTACAGCCAAGGACAATACCAAAGCATCTGCTGCTCTTCCCCGCCTTGGTCAGTTACGCAGGAGGACTCTCGGTATCTCCGACACACAATGCAGGATTCTTGAGCCTGGTTTCCTGGTCTTATGTTTTCTGCTTTGAAGTTTTCTTGAAAGTAACGGCTTCCTGCCAACAAGTTCAAGGGTGTTCTCCCCCTAACGAACCTCTCGTGCCTGGCCATCTTTCTCCCCACGTTCAGCTCCCAACTCGAAAATGCTGTACCTTTGTGTGTTTTGCCACGCTCAGAGTGTGCCTGGGTGTCTGATCTTTTTAACTCTGTGAAAGAGTTGAGTGGAGTCAGGTGTGAGTTGTTACCCCTCTGTGCCTGACTCTGCCTGACCTCGTTATCGGGATAACATGGAGACTGCTGATAGGAATCCATTACCCATTGATTCCTGTGGGTAATCCCCAAGACTCCCATCTGCCTCTTCTTTGTCTTAGTAATTGTACTTCTAGAGTGAAAGCGAGGATTGTGGGAGTTGAGGTTTTTCCGAGGGATTATGGAAAAACCATGCAGGATTCTGTCATGATAAAGGGGGCAAATGTATTGTTGTGGGTGAATGGATTTTCTATTGGGTTCTTGTGATTGTATGGATGGTTTTAATTTATCCATTCGTTTTCTCATTTTTCTTACAGAAAGGTACTGGGGTATGATAGGACTCTGCTGACAATAGCCCATGACAAGTGAGGGGATGTCGGGTAGGGGTGTATCAGAACGGGAGGAATACCATGACTCGCCCAGCCTGGTCCATTTGGATTAATTTGGGTAATATCCCTGCCATTCTGGTGGCTGAGATTTTAGCGTATATTTTTGCGTCTCCATTCATGAGAGATATGGGGCAGTAACTTGTACAATCTGTTGCGTCTTTTCCGGGTTTGAGAAGAATTGTTGTTGTGGATATCCCCATATCCTCTGTCACTATCCCACAGTCCCTGATCTCATTGAAAAGTCTGGGTAAGGGTTTTATCAACCATTCCCTAAATGTTCTATAATACCCATTCCCAAACCCATTCGGACATGGTGTTTTGTTGGCTGGCAGGGAGCTAATGGCTTCTGCCACTTCCTCGAAGGTTATCGGTCCTTCCAGATACGTACTGTCTTCGTCCGACAATTGGGAGCTGAAGCCTACTCAAAAATCAAGCCTGTTGGGTCAGACTTCTATGCTCCTGTGACAAAAGTTCCACATGGAACTTTTCCAAGATCTTTAATTTGTCCTCCTCGTTATTTTTCAGCGCACCAGTGCCATCCCTCAGTTGTGTTATGTCATTCTGCGTTCTGTTTCCGGAGCTTTGCCGCCAGGAAACGATTGGCCTCCCCCCCCATGAATATAATAACTCTGTTTTGTGTTAAGCAGGAACTGTGCAGAGCGGTCTGCTATATGGACTTACAATTGTGCTATGACTTACCGTAATGCCTGTAACAATTTCACTGTCTGCCGGGTTTTGTGCATCATATAAACGTCCTTTACCTCCTGTTCTAAAGCTCTCCTCTGTAACTCTCTATTTCTCAGGAAAGCCGATGGTTGCGCTATAAATTCTCCCCCGATTACCGCTTTGCCTGCATCCCATACCACTCGCCAATCCACCTCCCCTGTGTCATTTTCCCTAGAGTAATTTGTAATTGCCCCTTCCATATGTGCCTTGATTGACGTGTCTCTAAGAGTTACTTCATTCAGTCTCCATCTTTTCTTCCTACTCCCCTCCCGAATGGGTACTTGCATCTGCAGGATCACAGGGGCATGATCTGTGAGTTAGCAGACACGATAACAATCGTGAGCACTTGTGGTGTTAGAGTTGCGGATACCAGGATCATATCTATTCTCAAGAAGCCTTTGTGTGCTGCTGAGTAAAAGGTATAGTCCCTAATCTGTCTGGTGAAAGAACATCCGTGTTTCTAGGAGTCCAAGATCCCTGAAGAACTACCCAAAGGCGTGTCAAAATCTCAAATCATTGCCCATGGGTGCCAATGTTTTGGCTAGTGCGGGGTCCATTACGCAGTTAAAATCACCTCCCAACACTACCTGACCCTCGCACCAACTTCCAACCCACTGGAGTACCATGGCCAAAAAGCAATCCTGTCCCTCATTGGGAGCGTATACCGAAATAAATGTATGTTTCTGTTCACCCACCATGCCCCTAAGTACTAGAAACCAACCGTCAGGGTCCCGATATATATACATTCTTTCTTAAATCCCCATGTGGCATTTATCAATATTCCCACCCCTCTCTTCTTAGTTCCACTTGATGCGAAAAATCTCAGGGGAAACCCCTTGTGTCTTATTCCCCCCTCGTCCTGTGGACACTGATCTGTTTCCTGTATGAATGCCACTGCTGCCGCAAGTTCCACCAGGCGACGTAGTATAGAATGGCGCTTTATTGGGGAGTTCAAACCCTGACCATTCAGGTTAACCATTTTTATCTCAGCCATCCATAAATTAGTACAGTTCCCGGAGTCGCCCTCCCCAAATGCCAGCACTCCTTTTGCCTCCTGGATGCCAAGCCAATTAGCCAAACAGATAACAACCCCTCCACTACCCCCCTTGTAACAACCCCAAACACCTTTCTTTTCAGTGACAAATAATGCCACTATCCTAACCAGCGCTGAAAAACGTGTCCCTGGAAACATTGGGCCGAATCCCGAGTGCCCCCACCCCCCATACCCTCAATCCGACCACCCCCAACCAGAATCATATGATGATTCCCTCCTACCCCCTTCCCCGGACATCCTCTTGCCCCACTTTTCGACCAATGCAGATCATCCCACCAGCTCCCTTCCATCATATGTAAAACATTAGCAGGTCTGTCCAGAAAGAGAGACTTCCCTCTCCCCCCCTCCCAAACCTTGGTTATATTCCTTCTCAGATGTTGTCCATCTTTCATGGTCCACAACCTCCTCTTTTCGTGGAAGGACGCCCCTATTGCCATCCTTCTAATCCGGTAGTGTGAGGTCGGCAAGTCCCCAGGTCCTCCAGTGTTGTAGCACTCGATTCCCCGGAGGCATCATCCCTCCTCATAAGGTCTTCCATTTCTTCCCATCTATGTATATGAAATGTTTTGCCATGGTACTCAAATCTAAGTCCACATGGGAAAGTCCACCTGTACTGGACATCTTAAGCCAACATGAGACCAGCCGCAACCGTTTCCTTTTGATCAGTGTTGTCAGCACCATATGTTGGAACACTATGAGAGTGTAGTTACGAAACTTAATTGGTTCTTGTCTGCGCGCTCCAGCATGATCCTCTCTTTGGTCTGAAATTGATGTATTCTCGTCAGCACATCAGCAAGTACATTTTCTCTTTTGTTGGTGGGTAGTGTATACCCTGTGTGTGCGGTCCAACATGATGTTGTCATCTGCCTTGTCTCCCAAGAATTGCCTACACAGAGACACTACATAGTTCTCCAATTCCGTATCTGGAATGGACAAGGGTATCCCCCAGAGTCTGATGTTGTTCCTCCTGGATCCGTTTTCAGAGTCTTCTTGCTTGTTGGAAACCCATTCCATTTGTAGTTCAAGTGCTGTCATTCTGCAGGCCATCTCCTCCTGTTCGTGCCCCTGCTTGCAAGGGGATGTTTCGGTCTCCTCCACTCGCTTTTCTACTACCAGCACCTGCTGATTAAGGTCCATGATTGATTTTGTAAAGTTGACAACACAGTCTTTAAATTCTTTCTTGATTTCGGCCAGCATGTCTTGCAAGTCAGACCTCCTTGTGGGTGGGTCGTCAACCTTGGCCTGTGCATTCTGTGACAGTGATTCGTGGACCTGTGCCACCGTGTGCTGTGCCTTCTTTGCGGTTTCTTTCCCCTGAAACACGGTTTAATGTCACCTGAGAGCACAGCCTCTTGTTTGCCTGATTGCTTTGACATATTTGCTGTTTTAATTCTGTTTTCCCCCTCCTCACGGTGTGTTAATGTGTCTCTTTACCGCCATGTTTCTGCTGTGCCAGCCCACTCCAACCCTAAGGGAGGGAGTTCCCCATCCCCTGCTATGTGAGGTTTCACCAGAGAGCACGAGGAGTATGGGTTGGATTATGATACTTTTCTTGTGTTCTGACACACGGATCTGTAGATGTGGTACTAATGCCTGCTGCTTCTTCGCGTTGCGGGTTATTTCCCCTTCAGGGTCCTGCCGGGTTGGCCCTCGCGAGCCAGTAGGACTTCTTGTCCCTGCTACCCACCCCCAGGTCTGCGGAACTCCTTACCGCACTTTCAATTGTTGCGATTCCGATGGCGGGGGACAGGCTATTCCCCTCCTTTGATCGTCGTACCTCACTTGTATTTTATGGGAGCTTCAGGTTATCTCGCAGTCCGACAAGGTCGTTTCGGGCTGCTTTTATTATGCCGAAGTTGCGCCCACCATCTTGGGAGAGAGTCGGCTTGATCTTGCTGTGCCTCGATCTCTGGTGTTCAGGCCCCAATCTGCTCTGGACTCGGTGTGCTTATTAGGAGGGGGTTCCAAACCCTGGCTGCTGGATTGGGGGTTAGGCTGCTTCCATTTGCAGGTGGTTTGGGGGCCTGTGGTGTGGGCTCAGGCCTTGGAGCTCACCGGAGCAACATCTATTGCAGCCGTCGGCTAGCCACGCCCCTCTACACTGGTATTCTTAAGAGTAATCCTGTCCCTCAAAGTTACTGTGCAACTAACTCTGCATTTATCGTAAAGTTTTCACAGCTGTAATCGTGATGCAGTCACTGAGCAAGTAATCCCCCTAATATACGGTTGTTGTTGTTATGGTAACCATGATTCGTTATACATTTAATCATGCAACGATTGGACGTGATTTGTAGCAGCAATTGGGCTCCCATAATGAAATTATGGTTCAAGTTATCACGCACCCATTAGATTATTATTGTTTCGGAAATCATGCCACCATCAAACAACCATTACACAAGTACCTGTGACCCTTTTCAACGGTTAGTGGGTCAGTTTTTATGCCCACATCAGACAGTTACTTTTCCTGTTATCCTAGTTACTTTAGACAGTAACAGAAGCAGCTATCAGACCAAATCACCATTATTTCGCCAGTAATTATGAACCCCTCCATGATCTCTTGATTTGACAGGTGTTAATTGACAAATCCAGATGCAAAAGAATAGTGTGCAAGCAGACTTCAAATGAACACCAAAATCAGCAGTGCTGGTTCTCATTATGTATTTATCAATTTCAACAGAACACTGGCGGCCTCATTCCGATTTTGGCGGTAGCCATGCTGCTACTGGCGGCATGGCTGCCGCCAAAATCGGGTCCGGGTTCCCAGAATGGGGAATTACCGGGCCATTCCGAGTTCGGAGGGCCCGGTAATTCCTCCATCCAGGAACCCGGGCCCGGACCTTCCCCATTCCCATTTGAGCCCCCATAGGGCTGAATAGGAATGGGGGAGGGAGCTAACAACGGGCCGATTACGACTGGCCCATTGTTAGCTCCCTCTTCCCCTTGTGGAACCCGCTCTGCACGTCTGGTGAAACCAGACGTGCAGAGCGGGTCCCATGAGGGGAACTCGTAATGTGGCGGAATGGTGTTAACGGGTCTGCATCCTTTTGCGGCACCCGTTAACCCATTCCGCCACACTTGTAATGAGGCCCCTGGGAGTCTTAATTATGATAGACAATGCCTTTCCACCAGATGGCTGTACAACACATGCCTTCCCTAAACTCGATACATTGGGCCTCATTACGACGTAGGAGGTAGCCATGGTGCACCATGGCTACCCCCTTACCGCATTCCGGGTCTGGGTTCCTGAAATAGGGACTTACCGGGTCATTCCAACCTTGGAGGACCCGGTAAGTCCCCACTCCGGGAACCATTCCCCATTCCCATTCAAGCCCCCATAGGGCTCAATGGGAATGGGGATGGAGCTAATAACGGTGCCGCAATTTGCGGTACCGTTATTAGCTCTGAAGTCCCTTAACGGGTCCCTTCCATAACGCCTGGTAAAACAGCGTTAAGGAAGGGACCCGCTGAGGGACCTCGGAATAGGGTGGTGGGATTACCGGCACCGGTGTCCTTACTGGTGCCGGTAATCCCTTACCACCTACCTCGTAATGAGGCCCATTGTCTCGATGCACTTACACAGAGACCGGATTTCTTATAGCTACCTATACGATTTGCTGTGTGCCGAAGGGTTTAATTGTGTTCTGAATTATCATCGCATTGTGATGAGCTTTTGAGGGAACATTCATTTTGCTATCTTCATGTGCTAAATTGCTTATTAGAACTGACGGGCCCGACTCGGTCTGGTTTGATCAGTGATTGGAGAGTCTCTTGTTGACGTTTTCACTTCACTCCTTTGTGTTTACATGGATAAGCCTAGTTTAAAAAAAAAATCATTGGACTGTGTTCTGACTTTCCATCTTTTAATGAAACTTTATTGTGTTTGGCTGAAAGACACAAATGCAGAGCAAAATCGACACTGTATAACCGATGATATGGTCTATTTCTAAGCTTAGCTTATAAGATTATCACAAATGTAATAAACTATATTGAAAAGCAACAACAAGAACACAATTACAAATTATAAAGGCACCAAAAGATTTAGGTGAAACCTAACCCACATTTGGGTACTTTATTATTCAAAAGAAAAACCCATCTTTTAATATTTCTGAGGAACAAATACTCTCCGACTCTGATCATAAACGGAGGGGTAGAGGAGGTTGGCGGAATTTCTGTGCCCATTTCTCTTTACTCCCAATCTTGTATCATAACTAACAGACTACATTATATTAATTGCCTGATAAAGGGCAGGAGAATTATTGCTTTTTGCTAAGTTATATAAAACCGGCACTAAATTATTGTTATCAATTTGGTACCATCTAAATACTTGTGGGATGTTTTAATTCTTTCATGGCAGAGAAGGGGAATCGTACCAAAATGTCGCCCTTACAATTACGACTGCCGAAAACACAGATTTTTTCTTGTGGGTGGTATACAATATAATATTAATTTAATAGGGGGGTACAGGGGTCTCCCCTGCATATATATGTGGTGTAAAGGGGTTAAAAAAAAAGTCTACATTTTCGGCCGTCGCAATAATCGCATAGATCCCAGAGAAGGGGCTTCGATTTTTAAAGAAATGTATTGAGGAAGGACATTTCGCAGAACAGGATCTAGGCTCCAGGTGGCTGCCACTTAGGAGACCCGGGCGTATGAGATGCCAACAATGGTCTGAAGGTACACATTCTTGAAGGCCCGAAGGAGCATCGTGCTGAGATGCAAAACACGTATTGGCTTGACTACTTGATTATTTTTTGCTGTTGGAAACATAAATGGAAAATTAAATATGACTAATCCAGGAACAGAAGTAAAGATGTGATGGGCAGGCCCTAAAGCCAGCTCCAGGGTATCAAGCCTCGTCCACTAAGCAGGAGCAACCACTGGATAATGGGGCGCAAGTATGTAGCGCGCCACAAACCCAATTTCCAAACTAGAAGCAAACTGTAGGTTTTTGCGCCTTATTCGTGGCTTTTGTTGCTTCCAATGTTCCCATACACAGCTTCCCCGTTTGGAAGAGTTAATGTCAAAATATGCGGTTGTTGGCACCAGGGGCGCCTCCAAGGGGTGGCCAGGGGGGGCCATGGCCACCCTTATAAAAATGCTGGCCCCCCCCATCGGCCACCCCATGAAAAATCAAAAAAAAATACACTTTTTTTTCTTCCCCTCTGAACTGTGCATGGACAATAATCACATGTGCAGTTCAGTGTGAACACATTTTTTTGTTTGTTGCCGCAGCTCACCACCCGCGATTGACTGGATCAAGCCACGTATGATGGTGGCCCTACCCCCATTGATCGCACAATAAACACAGCCTGAGTGCACGCATTTCTGTTTTGGCTTGCACTTGCAGGCTTTGTTCACTTCCAGGCACTGAAAAGGAGGCCTGGGCTGCGGCGCAGAGGGATCGAGTGGTTGTCCTAGGCAAGCACTTCAGAGTTGAGGTATGTGGCACCAGGGGTGGTGCCAGGCATGGGCGTGGGAGGGCTAAAGTCCCCCCCCCTTCTGCAGCTGCCTATTTGCCATGCACAGGCCTGCTCGCTTGACCTAAAGCCGGCGCTCTCCACAACGCTTTATTTTCTCCTCACAAAACTGATTGTGGGGGAGGGAGGAGGCGTTAAAATGTAACAAGCCCATTATTATTAAATAGAACAATTGTGGAGGTGAGACGCCCCTGGAAGAAGAGAGTACCTGCTGGCTGCGAGATGCATGCTGGCCACCTTAGCAGGATAATCGGTGTCTCTTTCAGTGAGGCCATTCTCCTTGTACCCATCGTGAAGAGTACACCCTTTGTCAAAAACGTGTTGCTGCGGTGCCTGCCAATTGAAAGAGCAGCTCTTTAAATTGTATCTGGCCTACGTGGCCAGACCATGTCGTATGCGAACCCTGCCACGTCGTCATTTGCCAATCGGCAAAGAGCAGTGCTGCCATCATTGCTGCCTATCCAAAAACAGGGCCCCTCCTGTCACAGCCGTCCCCTGGACTAGAGGCCCATGTTCGGTGACCTTTACTTTCTACCCCCAAATACCTTTGCCCTTCTACCTGCCCATTCGACAGGTGGGAGGCATTTCACTGCCCTACTCTCCACACAAGACACGATTGCTGCCCACCTTCACCCCACCCTTGACCGAGGCCAGCACTGCACTGCCCTGATCTCCCTACACAATTCTGCTCTCCTCACACACGCAATTTCTTTATACTTACACCTCCTTACGCAATCCCGACCGTTCTGTCACCACCCAGAACAAATGAGCTCCTAGGCTTGTTGTGCACAGCTAGATTTGGTCCCTCTATATAGGACTTCTAGAAACATTTAAATTAAATAACTATCAACTTTCCCACTAACAGATGTGACTCCCCTCATTTTTGTGTGCACTTCAGAATGCTGCATTAAAATAGAAACGAGCACCCCTCTCTAATGCTTCAGAGGATGACAGTGTCCATATTACTTGCCAATATGCTTCAATACACCAAGTCCTTCCCTTCCTTGACATAGTCCTTACAACTTGCGGCACTTTCACCTCTCGAGTCACCTTATGTAAGCAAATAGCTTTCAAATAATACTTTACTTTAATTCAAATGCGGACTCCAAATAGCACTCCTCCCACTCCCAGAATGCTCTCTTTGGCTAGAAAGCTCCTAAGCATGTGCACAGGCTGGCAGCATTACTTGGCAGGGTAGCAGGAGGATTGAGAGTGACAAGAAAGAGTAGGATTTGGAGTAACGCGAATCCCCTGTGGACACTATAGCACCTTCCTCGCCCCAGTTGTAGATATATGAGGCTATAGCAAGCACCATTAAACACACACACTGGAAATGCTGCAACACATTTGCTGAAGACCAGATCCTTAATGAGCAATGCTTTCTGAGCTAAAATTAAGTCCAACAAACTCTACAACATGAAATGTGTAATGCTTAATGAATGTTAAGGGACACATGCTTACATTGTGGTCCTGCAGATTTTGGGCACTGATACACACCTCCTTTCTGCCCATAAAGCTGCAATGCCACCCGAGTAATGAAATTGGATCACATTAAGTAGTAGAACTTTCTGGTGTCCTTAGTCCAACACAATCATTTGCTTTGCCCATCTGCCTTTGATAGTAGTTGCATGTTTCCAGCTCCATTTCCCTGGAACAAAAGCTACTAACAGTGTGCCAACAGAGCGAAAAGGAGCAACCCTGTGTAAATAGATGGCCCTCCCTAGGTACAACATATGAGGCAGCCCATCAGGGCAGTTTTACAGACTGAAAGTAGGGAGAATATGCTTCAGTGATATATGAAAGGGCATTTACTTACGAACAAACCCAGAGTAGAAGTCATTTCAGATGAGGCTCAGAGGAAAGAAGTGCCCCCCAATTTGAAGTAATGAAGTAATAGCCACTAAATAAATAGTGCCATAAATGACAAAAGCTGCAGGTGCACCTTTTGCAGAAGGGTCTAGTCGGGAGACTCACACTCTAAGTGCATGGCATGTTTTACTGCCATTTTTGGGCAATGGAAAGCCTACTTGAGTGTTTGTATGTGATGGTGGGGTTGGAGTGGGGATGGGTGGGGGAGAATACTACAGTGGGGCTGGCCTGGCAGGGTCTTACTGTGGCATGGAATGTTGTACTCGCATTAAGGTCAAAGGCAACATGAGTGTTCTTACATTGGGAGCGCATGCTTCCTTATCTTGACTTGGGTCTTTATTATTTTACTGGTGTTTAAGGTCAAAGGCAACATACATATTGTTACATGGGGGAATATAACATGATGTGTGCAACATAAATGTTCTTATATGGGGGGATTTGTGTGATGATATGCTATTTATATAGCGCTTTCACCAAAGCGATTTTCAGAGAACATATTTACATCAAATGTATCACCCAGCCGAAGTTTGCACTCATTTAATGAGCTTTATTTATTTATTGAATTTATTGACATTGCGCAAACGCATACGTATCACGGCGGTGGTACAACTTGGTGAGCAGGGAAAACAGTACAGTACAGAGTAAGAGAGGTAACAAGTTGCAAAAGCAACATAGTAGTACGAGGTCCATATAGGAGGGTAGAGATCACAGAGATCACATTGAAGTATGAAAGACAGAGTTGGCCTTGCCTGGATTTGAACCTGCGAATCACACTCGGATTACAAAAGCATGCGCTCAGCCCGGTGAGCTATTTTACCGGCTTGCCAGCAAGAGCATGTTTTCTTTCTGTGGCATTGCAGTGTATTACTGGTGTTAAGGCCAAAGGCAACATACGTATTCTAACATTGGGGTGGGGGCATTCGTGCTGCCTGCAAGGCTATATGTATTTTTACTGTGGCATGACATTTTTTATTGCCGTTAGGGAGCAAATACAACATGATGAGTGTTATTATATGTGGAGTGGGGGATTTTTGTAGCCAGCAAGGATATATTTTCTTAATGTGGCATGGCTCTTTTTTCACTGGCATTAAGGCAAAGCCAACAGGAGTATGTTCTTACATGGGGATTCTGGCGCGTATTGGGAGAGCTAGCATAAACATGCTTTGTTATAGTATCGTTACTGGCATTATGGACAAAGCAAACATGATTATTGTCATATATGGAAATATTGGCATATATAGGTGCACCAGAAAGGACATGTGTGAGCACAATCAATATGAAAATGCTTTTTTACACTTGCAGAGTACTGGCATATAGCGGACAAAGGCATTATGAAAATGTGTTTGAAAATGCTCCGGCGCATTGTTGGTGGCTTGGAATCTAACATACTTTTCATGTCTTACCCTACAAAATCGATTGTAAACTGGGTGGTTTTTACCTAATTTATCACAAAGTGTACTGTAAAATGCACTATATTTTAACACATTATTTAAAACCTTTTCTCAAGGGGACAACCCTCTTTGATTGGTTCGCCCTCCCTCAATACTCTGTCACTCCTATGTATTTGGCTGGGGGCAGAACAAGTGCCCTTCCTTCTGCAGGCTCTTCTTAATGTGGGCCCTACTACATTAGCTCCAGGCCCCACTTGTTACAGAATAACGGCTACGCCTCTGGTGAGTTGGGGTGAAAGATGGATCTAATGGGCCAAAGAAAGGCGTGATATCTACTCAGCCTACTGGGCTTGCAAAGCGGATGTTAGGACGAGGGTGGTTCAGTAGCCCAATAGGTTTAATGTCCGGGCTCACTAAAAGTTTTCAAAACTGCCATCCAGCCCCGCCAAAATGTTGAGGCTGGATCCGCCCCTGTTTGGCACCCTGTGTGCCACCCCAAGATTTCCTGTGGCCTCATCAGGCCACCACTATGAAAAATTTCTGGAGGCGCCACTGGTTGGCACCAATTTGCCCAGGGAGTCATAAGCAGATCCTGGCAGCTGTTAAGATGAAGCAAAACAAGGCTCCTGCCCACACTACAGCCAAGAGCTATGCAGTTCCAACAATTTGAATCCATGGTAACAAAAACATTTGCGATATACCCTTCACAACTGCACATCTAAGTGATAACTGATATTAGTTATGGAACATAAAGGAGAGACACACAATTAATAAAGCCGCAGTGTGGCTCCTTTAGAGCCACTTTGGCCATGTGTTGTTCCCGTTTGGCTGGAGGGGGGGGGGCTAAAGGGGGCGGGGCTAAGGAGGAGTGCTCAATCGTGCAGATGTGGACATCCATTGATGTTTTGCAACCGTGGCCTGACGACCTCGTTGGCTGCATCAACCCCTATCATCCACCATGTTAATCCTATGTGGCCAATGTGAATACTTTTATGGCAGTGAAATATGACAGACTTACACAAAACATATACAGTCATAAGAAGATGATTTTGTATTAGCCGATACAGGCTAGTAATGGGGGTTAAAACCTACCTTGAAACACACTGAGCCAAGATGCATTAGATCGCCGTAACACAATGGGGGTCATTTTGTATGTTTATTGCACAAAGGGGACAGAATATGAGTGCACATCTGTCAGGGGTGCAACGGAACCTAAATTTCGCAGAGGGCTAACTTCAGAAACTGGACGGGCCAAACTTAGAGGGTTCGCTCCATCTGTTCACCCGCACACCCATTCACTGTGCAAACGCACCCGGTCGCCCATACATCATTCACATAATACATATATACACTCCGTGCACACATACATAGCTACCATGCAGCAATGCCTGCCTCGCCTCTCTACTGCACACATCGGCCCTTTCCCCTCGGATGTGATGGAGCACACAGGTTATACGGTGGTTCGCATCCGTGGGGAGGCGGCGCTCTGATGTGTGCATTTGATTTTTGTTAGGCAGAGAGGTGAGCAAAGCCTTTCCTGAAACTAGCAGCTTTAAAGTTTAGCTTCGTTTGTGAAAATATGTTTTTCTGCACAAACACAGTGTGACTTTAGTGTCACAGGTTTCAGGAAAGGCTTCCCTCACCTCTATGTATAACACAAGGTAAGTGTGCACATCAGCTCCCTCCAGGGGAGCACCTAAGCTAAAATAAGATGGGGGCTAACCCTTCAGTTCTTGGAAGACGCACGAACTTCAGAGACTGTGGGGCCCGGCAAACTTACTTGTGTGGAGGCTTCTAACTCCTTTACGTATTCTAATGAGACTAGTCTAGTGACCATCAATGTTACAAGCAGTTAATTCTCTCCTTAACATCTGAAACCACACACTTAAGGACTGTTGTAAGAATGAGCTTTCTCCTGCCCCCACCCCAATTCTAATCCTTCCTCTGGCACGCAAATACTAACCCCACATCACGATTTCAATTGCCTAAAAAAGCATGCATATGAATGCAGGTGCTAACAATGAAATGCTTTAATTGCAGGGCCTTTGTTGAAGCCCAGGTGCCGTTTAACGACTGTGTCGTTTTCTGTATGGCCATAGCTCTGTAGGTTAGCCAGGTGGAGTCCACATAGCCCAACATTTCAGGGGGGGAGAGGGGCGAGAGTCTGATTAGCTCAATGGTGTTGCACCACGGACGTCTGCACGAATATGGGCTAGCTCTGTTACGCAATAACTGCAAACGTTGTGCTGTATTGGGCATGCCAGTGTTATTGCAAAGTACTGTTTTGAGAGGGAATGGCTTATTTGCAGCTGTACAAAAAAAGGTAGCCGTCACCACTCTCTCGAAAGAACATGGCATGATAACCTGTTCAGTGGTTATTAACCACTTTGAGAGTACGCAGCCATCTGCTTTTTGCTCACTGTACCTTTCACAGATGGGAAATATCCATTTGCATATCAGTCTTTGTCCCACCCACATGGGCAGTCCCGCACCGAAATGCTATGGCAATTCCTCTCTGAAGAAGAGTACCAACAGCAACCCCATAAACGTGTTTCAGCCTTGTTGGGCCTCATCAGTGAGGTAAAGCTGTGCCTCTCTGAGCATAGTGAGCAGGGAGTCCACGTCCCATTGCCCCAAGGTAACTTAGGGTGACCAACCCCAAGTTCCTTCCAAAAATACAAAAAAGGAAGCAGGCGCCCTTCTCACGAAAGAACACAGCATGATAACCTGTTCAGTGGTTATTTGCAGCTGTGAATAATCTTCTGGGGTAGACAGAGGAAAAGAACAGGGAATGTTGGTACGTCTGCAGCTCATTGAAAGCATGGAGACCATCGGTTTTTATTTTCGGAATAGTAACGTTCACTGATTTTATTCTGTTCAGAGGGTAGGTCAGCAGGCTTGACTAATGGGATTCCCTCTCACAACCTCCAGTGGGCACCCTCCACCCAAACCCAAGTGTCTCTAAACCCCACCACCGCCTTATCACTCATTCCGCATACACTTCTCCCCCTCTCTTTCTAGAATTATTTCTCTTTCCCACTCACCTTTTACACTACACTCAACTGGTACAGCGCTCTCTCACAGCAAACACCTCAACTGCATTCTACACCAACTCTGCAGCATTCCACACCACCGTCAATACTCCATCTGGGTCTATCAGTCTGCCTCCACACCTCCTAACATCTCCCCTACAAACCCACCCTCTGTCCTTCCTTTGCTCTCCTTTTGCATTATTCCCTGCTTGGTTCTAACCCGCACCCCTCCTCCCCCACTCCCACCGAGCCCTCCCTTCTGCTGGTTCCAGGGGTCACCTAACCGTGTGGGTGAATCAGTGGGTGTTCTATTTTCAGGGACTGCCACATGGGGTTTCCCCATAGTCCAGTCACACCTCCCAAGACCCAGACAAGATGCAAGAGACCCCACAACGCCCAACCCCAATATCAAACCAAGTACCGCTCCATTGCTTTCATTAGAACCCCCACTACTGTGGTCCTTGGAATAAGCAGTGAACTTGTCAGACTTCGGCTCCACCTCCCCCTTCTCCTCACCTGAATCTTCTGATATTGAGTCCTTTACCGTAGTCCGGATCCGGGGTCGTTCCTTCTTCTTGTTAGAGATAAGATCCTTAGGTGATCTAACCTTCTTATCGTGCAAGTAAGGTCTGGCCCCTCCGGAGGCCACCGTGGCAGAAGTGGATACCTGCCGTGGGGGGCTCCCAGTGGGCCAGCCTCGGTGCCCAAGGGAAAAAGCCGGAATGGCAGAAAAAACCCTTGAACGAAGATCTGTAGGCAAGGTGAGGAGTGGTTCCAGGCAAGGTATAAGGCAGGTTCTCCCAGGCGGAGATGAAGAAGGTTCAGTTATGATGGATTGAAAGGTGAGAACTTTCTTCACAGTCAGGACACTTCAGAATGCCGGGAGTGTCAGATGCTTCGGACACCGAAGCAGATAGAGGCCGCAAGCAGTTTAATGTACCGGAAGGCAGAGCGAAGAGCTGAGTGCGAAGGGATTCGCAAGTGGAGAAAAGTAAACAGAAGGTAAGTCAGAAGCGGAACGCGAAAGGGATCGCGAGCGGAGAAAAAGGATTCAGAAAGGCAGAGCGAGGAGCTGAGTGCGAAAGGATTCGCAAGTGGAGAAAAGTAAACAGTAGGTAAGTCAGAAGCGGAACGCGAAAGGGATCGCGAGCGGAGAAAAAGGATTCAGAAAGGCAGAGCGAGGAGCTGAGTGCGAAGGGATTCGCAAGTGGAGAAAAGTAAACAGAAGGTAAGTCAGAAGCGGAACGCGAAAGGGATCGCGAGCGGAGAAAAAGGATTCAGAAAGGCAGAGCGAGGAGCTGAGTGCGAAGGGATTCGCAAGTGGAGAAAAGTAAACAGAAGGTAAGTCAGAAGCGGAACGCGAAAGGGATCGCGGGCGAGAAAGGCTGAACACAGATAGTAGGTTACGAGAAACTACATATAACTAGAACACAGAGCGGACAGAAAGGGTAGAGGGACACAGGAGAAAATAACAAGCTCACGCCGAAAACGAGAGCTAGGAGGAATACTCGGAAAAAAGTAACGAGCTACTCGGAGCGCTGGTAGAAGTGTAAGCAATACACAGATACAACGCGCCGAGCTGGAGGCGGGGCCTAAATTTATAGTGAAGGCAGCCATCTTGGGTGAGGACTAGAGCGTCCAACGATCCCACAGCTTCCACCCTCGATTCCTGACAGAACTACACCAAGCGTCAGTCAGAAAACACTTCCCAGCAATCCCTTCACACCCTAACAGCACCTTCCCCTACTCAATCAGCAAAGACAGACCAGTGAAACATCACAGAAACCACTTCTTGTTCAGCAGCAGGGCTTGCCCAGGCAAAACAACTCCAAAGGAAAATGGAAGTGAGCAGGCTCGAGAAATTGGAGATACCCGTGACATGAACCCATTTACCTGCAAAGAAGAAGCAAAAGAGGGAGAGAGAGGGGAAACCAATTGTGCACCAATCCAACACTGAATGCAGTTGGTAGTTTTCAGGATGCCAACAATACTTTTTTAAAGCCCTCCCCTCAGAGATCTGAACTACCAAGCTAGGCTCCCAATCTTTGTGGAGAACCACCGGATCGCCCAAGCAAACCAGGATCAGAAATCTAGTGCAGGCCGAATAAAAGAGGCTTGAGCCCCTCAATCTGGGAGAGGGGAAGCAGCAGTGCAGACGTGAATTGCAGAGCCGTGAAAACAGAGCCCGGTGACGGTTCAGAGCATCATAAATAGTGAGGAGGACATCATATCCCGTGCATGGTGTGTGGTGGGCCTTGAGAAGGAATCTGACCCTTTAAAGACATTCTAAGAAAAAGGCCTATCTTTCCCCATTACCAGACGGAGTTCCCTACCTATTTTAAGGAATTAAAGGTGCTTGTCTGTCGTCGGGAAGTCCCTAAGAAAGAAAAGTCCTCAGTCCAAATCTAATTCTACTGACCCTACCACTAAGATAACTAACTTAAACAAGTCCAGGAGATTGGCCTGATTCCCCTGGTGTGCCAAAATGTTCTGACAGTCTCTTTGTATCAATGCCTCTATTCCTTGACCTACTTGTCTAGCATGATCTTCTGTAATAGTGTCTCCTTTTTTATTTTATTTTTTTATTTGTGTTTTGATTTCTAACTGCACTAGAACGAAATCTTTCACAATTAGATGCAAATTTCATAAAATGATAAAATAGTAAAATATCACAAAACCAACAAGTAAACTTTGCAGAGGGGAAAAGAAGAGGATCGATAAGGTAAGTGTTACACACCTTTTCTTACGCATGTCTTCTGCATTATACATAGGTCATCAGACAGACCAAACCCAATTGGAGTGATAAGGTAAAAGAAAGAATAAAGGAAAACCTCTTATCCAACTACTTCAGTGTCTCTTCATCACTTGGATTAGCTCTTGCAGCTCTACTACAACAGTCTTTGGTGTTGTGCTCTCTTTACTGATGTATCTGTGACACCTTTCCTCGTGATACTGTCTCGCATTCTTGTTGAGGGTTTTAGACCTCTCATAATTGGTAGTATGTCAAATGTCCCCAGGAAAATGTGGGCATGTGAAAAAGTAGTGAGCAAAAAGTTGTTTTAAAAAAATGTAGTCCTTCAATACAGGGAATCCAAAGTCTACAAATGTTGCCAGTAATAAGGTCGCCAAAAAAGCTATTTTTAAATACACAAAAGTAGAAAACCATAACCCTAAATATTACCCAAACCTCTAACAACCTCCACATTCACTCTAACTCGATTCCTAAACCGTCCCCTACCTCTAACTACAGCCCTTATTGTAGCCTGAACTCTTACAGAACACTAACTCTTCAGTGCACTTAAGCATTTTATTTGAATGTTACTCAATACAAAATAAATAGAAAATGAACAGTGAACCTATCTCCAAACCATTCACCAGCTCGCCACAAATTGCTCGGCTTTGCCCTAACCCACACCCTTGCTCTAATCCTAACCTTGGCCATACCCTAACTGCAACTCTACCACTTACCTTACGCTAATCACTAGCATTATCCTAACCACTATCCTATGCCAACATCACCAGCCCTCTCCAACCTCCCTATCACTTGCTTTAACACTTACCCAAACCATTACTCCATTAGTCCTAGCGTTACAATGACCCCTACCCTAACACTAACCCGATAACTTAATCTACCCTAATAACTAACCAAACCCCAACTTCTTTATCCTAACCCATATCGTTACCCCAACCCCTATCCTAACCCTAAACCAGGCCACTAAATCCACCTTAACCCGAAAAATACTACCCTAGCAGCACTACATTTTTGGTCACTTTTCAACGGCATTTATTGACACTGTATTGCCCGGCAATGTAGTATTCTCTGAAGAGGTATTTTCACCATGAAGTTTTTACTGACTACATTTCTGTTGGCTACATTTTCACTGAATACCTCATAATCTATTGATCCAGGCTTTCTCAGCTTGGCTGTGGTTTCTTGCCACTTTGTATTTCCCCTCTCCTGGGCTCTCTCTTGGTAACTAACTTGTTCACTTGATAGTCTTTTCTGTCCCTCTTTATTACAAGGTTTTATGCCACAGTTTCTCCTCTTTGCAACTTGGTGCTTTTCATCTTGGTTTTCATATAGTGATTTCCCTCAACAAAAGTTTATTTGCATTAAATGTATTATACGATAATAGTAAAGTAAAAAATAGTAATTTCCCTCCTTTATCAGGTCTTGATTCAGAGTCTTCAAAGACTTCCCACATAGAGTTATGCAGTCTCCTCTTTTCTTTATCAGCTTTACACAGTTCTAATTACACAGGTTTCTATTAAGTAACTTGTGAGCACTGGGACGAGTTTCTCTTCTCGTATTTGGCTGTCCCGGCGGCCTACGGGTTCTCCTGTTCTCCCCGTTACCTCTCTGTATGTCAGGGAATGTTGCAGGTCATGGCTTTCCCTCAGGTGATCCTCTTCCATATTGCCTTTCTTGTTCTTTGGTCTTGTCGCGCTCCTGTTCTCGTGGTATGCAGTGATAAAATTGCAGCAAAAATGTTGCCTATACAAAAAATCGCGGCAAAAATGCTGTGGTTTGACCCGGTAAAGGTGAACCCTGTTATACCATTGAAGGGGAGCAGGGTTGTCCCCCGCTCCCCTTAAATGGTATAATGGGTCTGGGGGTTGTGGGGGTGGCCCCTGCATCCTTTCGATGGATTGCGGTGGCAAAACCACAGCATTTTTGCCACAATATTTTGTAACCACAGCAATTTTTGCCGCAATTTTAACACATGGAACCGTTCTCGTTTCCCCTTCTGCTGTATATGGAGTTTTACTTGGGGAAGCTGTTTGTATTCCCAGTTGCCTTCTCGTTCTGCATTTTCGTGGGTCTCCCATTCTTGGCTTCTTTTATTCCGTATAAGGGGGTTAATGTGAGGAAGCTGTTTGTGCTCCCACTTGTCTTGTCTGATGGAATTGGCATGTTTCATCGGGCATTCTACCCACCACAATAAGGATGTGGTCTTGCCAACACCTGACAAGGGACTCTGTTTTCCTATTTCACAACGGCTCCTCTGTTGCTGGTTACGCCGTGCCTCCACAGTCTCACACTGGCATTCTACAGCTCTTCAAAAGACGCAGGCTCCGTGGCTCGGCTCAGGCCGCCTCTCCAAGGCGTGCTCACATCAGGGGGCTTCTACAGCGTAGGATACTCTGCTTGTCCATGTTTCTCCAATAGTCCCAGTTAAGGATGCCTCTTCTCTTAAAGAGCCATTTTCCTTTCCTCTCCGGGCTTGTTGGTTCCAGCATTACCTTCAGCTAAATATGCAGATGTTGCATGAGTCTTAGTAACAGATAGTTCCATCTATGCTAATATGATGTGTACTTTATAGAGCTTCTCAAAGGAACAGGAGTCCTTGTCCCCTAAGGGGGAGTCTCTCCCAGTGAGGTCCCACTTGCCCAGACCCCTATGGAGGGTCTTCCGGAGCGGGTTCACCTCCAAACCCTCAAAAGGGGAGACTCTCCCTTGGGGAGAAGGGACGAATACCTTTGATGCGTCACAGGTGAGAGAACAGAAGGAGAGACTGATCCAGTGGTAGAACATGACTCTGAGAGAGGGAGAGACATACCTTGGGAGAGATCCGGTGGCCCCAGAGAACCAGCTGAAACCTACATGTGAGATACTGACAGAGACCAAAAGGTAGGGAGTGTAAACATTGGCAAGAGCATTAAGGTCATACAATCCAGACTCAGGTGAAAGTCAAAGACATACAGAGAAAGAGAACTGCTAGCCTGCAAGGGTGAAAAAGCCAATGCCAGAAGCCAGCCAGAGAGCATAAGAAAACAGGAACGTACGCCTGAAAGTCTGAGCTTGCTGGGCAGTGCCACCCTTCTCCGGTGGCTGATAACAACTTTAGTCTGTCAAGCACTAGAAAGGGTTGTGTCTACATCCAAGAAGCCTAGGATGTAAGCTACGGGTAGAAAGTAACAATAGCTATACCAAGTCAAAAGCAAAAGAAGCAAAGAAAGAAGCAGGCTTGGGTGCTTTAAACACACTGAGACTATGTAACTTAAAGACCACCAAGCAAGATTCTGTAGCCATGAACAGCATTTTGCTAAGACTAGGGAACTGGACATGGACACTTAGACCCTCATTACGGGGTTGCTGGAAACCCGTTGGTAGGCTGCAGATTTCTGGCAACCCCGTAAAAGCCGTACCACCGCCTCATATCCCAGTGCCATTGGGATATCACAAGGATGGGGGTAACGGTTACTCCCCATTTCCACGGAGTACCATAGGACTCCATGGGAATGGGGACATGGAAGCACCAGCACTGTTGCTCACCGTGGCAGTGCTTCCGTGCCAACCATGCCGGTAGGGGACTTAAAACCCAGCAGGTCAGGCCTGCCGGGGGATCCGTGGTCCCTACCGCATCATTGTAGTATGGTGGTCCAGAAAGGGTCCTGGTGCGTTGCAATCAGCACCCTTATTTCCGGACCACCATGCTCAGAATGAGGCCCTAGGGCCTGTTAGAATAGACCCATACACCCCCTTTGGCTAGCAGTGTCAGGATTGAGGTACAACACAAGTTGTCCCTATTGTGCTGCTTTTTTCATTCCCCATTGATCAGTTATGGTTTATTTGTATATTATTTGTATTTATTTAGTAAAGCGGAGGACATTGCTAACAAAAATGCTGAACAGATTATAATTGCACTAGCTGTTCCTGGCATAACATACGCCGTTCAAGCATATCTTAAAGGTCAAATTCGGTCGGTAATTCATAGGGTCACTTTTGCCCCACTTCTTAAATATCAGAATTACCACTCATTGATTCCAGGAAGGCGGCGTAGGTCCCTGTGACTTATTGAAAAGGCTAAACGTATCAGATGGAATGAGAGGTATTTGCGGTATAAGAACAGTATCTATGTTCCATCGATCACACGGCCATCTATGATGTGTCTTTGTAGATGCATGATTGTCAACCTTGTTCCATTGCAGAGTCCCCTTGATGGCATAAGATTGCGTAGTAGCATATTTACACCACCTACTGTCAGTTTTAGCTTGTGAAGAGGCATTCATCCTACAGCGTTTCGCTCTTAAGAGACTGAAACAGTGAGCCAGTAATTAACTGTTGATTGACACTTGAACCGCCGTGCCCTGTGTGAAGAGAAGTGGGGGCAGAAAGAGGTAACTGGAAATTATTCCGAATGTTTGCGGTGACGGTGACTGTGTACAACCATGCTCATTCTGTTTGTTAAAATGATAGCTGTTGTGGAAGTGGAAGCACTTTGCCATTTGGACAGCAGAAGGCAACCTACCACTGAAAAAGTGCATCTGCTGAGTAGGAAACATACCTAAGCGTGTTATATATGGGATACATTACTCACCGTAATCGTATTTACTGGTGTTATGCACAGCATGTGATCTGAGCAGATTCCACAACACTCAGAAATATAGGTATGTCGGAGGCTGTCCTAACGTACGGTGCATACACATTAATCATGGCTGTATGGCTGAGAGAAGAACAGGCAGTGAAGGGGTGATGTAAAGGAAGGAACAAGTTACTTACCTGTAACTGTTGTTCTCCAGCATGGGTCTGGCATGGATTCACATGCTCATGAATATTCCCCGTCGTCAGGCTGGGAATCCTCGGTAAAGAAAAAATCAGTTTCAGTTTCGTTTCTGATCTGTCTTTCGTAGTAGTAACCAATCACTGATCTCTGCGTCATACTGACCACAGCCAATGACTTCCCTCTACCTAAGCCCCGCCTCTGGCAGCCATCTTCAGATTTGGTAGCACGTGAAGTGGCAGTATGACCAAGTGAAGAGCCGCAGAGGGGTAGGTGGGAGGGTTTGCATGTGAATCCATGCCAGACCCATGCTGGAGAACAACAGTTACAGGTAAGTAACTTGTTCCTTCTCCAGCATGGGGTCTGGCATGGATTCACATGCTCATGAATAAAGAATACATAGCAGTACACACATGCACAACCACGGGAGGTGGCAAAGGCTCAACATTAAGCATTACATCAAACTCAACATTAAGCAATTCTTACCTCCTCACCAGGCTCACCTTAGGTGAACAGGTTGTGCAGCACTGCTTGGCCGACCCTGGACTCCTCCCTGGAATCCCGATCGACGCAGTAGAATTTCGTGAAGGTGTGCGTCGACCTCCACGTAGCAGCCCTGCAGATGTCCAGCAAGGGCACACCAGATAGGAACGCCGTGGTAGCTGCGATCGCTCTGGTGGAATGGGCTCTCGGACGGCCAGGCAGCGGTCGGTTTGCCAACCGATGAGAGTACATGATACAGCCGGAGAGCCATCTGGAAATGGAGGCCTTTGAGAGAGCCGTCCCCTGATTGACAGGTCCAAAGTTCACAAAAAGTTGTGACGTCTTCCGAAAACCCTTCGTGCGGTCCACGTAGAACTTCAGTGCTCTAGCCACATCCAGCGAGTGCAAAGTCCTTTCGGCCGTCGACAAAGGCGACGGGAAGAAAACAGGCAACACCAAGGGTTCGTTGAGGTGGAAGTCCGACGGCACCTTGGGCATGAAGGAGGGGTGCGTCCTGAGCACCACCCTCGTGTCGTGAAAAGTCAAGTACGGCGGCTTGCAGGAAAGGGCCTGGATCTCTCCCACTCGTCGTGCGGAGGTGATGGCCACAAGGAACGCTGTTTTCCACGACAAGAACTTCAACGGAGCCGAGTGCAAAAGCTCGAATGGAGGTCCCATGAGCTTGGTCAGCACCACGTTGAGCTCCCACGGCGGGGCTGGAGCCTTCACTGGCGGGAACGATCTGAACAGTCCCTTCATGAATTCCTTCACCAGACGATGAGACCACAAAGACGTCTGCCCCGTGGTTCTGGTGTATCGGGAGATCGCAGCAAGATTAATCTTGATGGACGCGTGAGCCAGCCCAGCCTTGGCCAGCGTCAGAAGGTACGGCAGTACCTGGGGAGCCGTAATCCATAGAGGGTTAATCTTCTGGGCGTGGCACCAGACAGAGAACCTCTTCCATTTGTGTCCATAGCATTTAAGAGTTGAGGACGCCCTGGCCTTTGCAAGAACCTCTCTGCAGTCGGCCGGTATGTCGTATCCTCCAAACTCTAGCGCTGCAGGAGCCAGGCCTGCAAGTTCAGCGACTTCGGGTCGTGATGGAGGATGGCACCTCCTTCCCTGGAGAGAAGATCCGCGTCCACTGGCAGCTTGATTGACGGGGACGCTGACAAGTCCAGAAGGTCCGGGAACCATATCTGCCTCAGCCACGCAGGTGCGACGAGGATCATCCTGCCCCGTGACCTTTTGAGCTGGTTGATGAGCTGGATCAGCAATGGCAATGGAGGGAACGCGTATAGAAACAGGCCCTCCCAGGGGAACGAGAAAGCATCGCCCATGCTCCTCGGCTGGGGAAACCTGCTGGCGAACCTCCGGCACTTGGAGTTCGTCGCCGTCGCGAACAGATCGATCTGGGGAGTGCCCCACCGTCGGAAGAGGCGGTCCACTAGATCCTGTCGTAGTTCCCACTCGTGGCACGAGCGCAGCTCTCTGCTGAGCGAGTCGGCAATGGTGTTTTTTATTCCTGCCAGATGAAACGGCACCAGAAACATCCCTTGGGCGACGGCCCAATGCCACAGATCCTGCGCCTCCTTGGACAGGGCTGGGGATCTGGTACCGCCGTGCTTCCTGATGTAGAACATGGTGGTAGTGTTGTCGGTGAGGATCCTCACCACCTTGCCCTTGAGGGACGGAAGGAAGGACCTGAGGGCCCAAAACACTGCACGGAGCTCCAGGACGTTGATATGGAGGGACTTCTCCGTCGGGAGCCAAAGGCCCCTCGCGTGCAGATTTTCGGTGTGCGCTCCCCACCCTTCCACGGAGGCATCCGTGGTCACTGTCTCCTGGTGGCCGGGGGTCTGGAAATCCATGCCCGCCGTCAGATGCGCGCGGGTGCCCCACCACCGGATCGCTCGTCGGAAACTTTCGTCGAGTGTGATCCTCTCCTCGAAACTGCCCGTCGTCTGGATCCAACGCGCGTCCAGGAACTCCTGTAACGGGCGCATCCGAAGCCTGCACATGCGGATGAGATAAATGCAAGAAGACATCATTCCGAGGAGGGATTTGATGGACCTCACCCTGGCCGCGTCCGCAACCAGCATCCGCTGCACCTTGCCCAAGATGGCCCTCGTCCGCTCCTCCGACGGAGAGGCAAGAAGCGACACTGTGTCGAGCTTCGCTCGCAAAAACAGTGCGTCTTGCGAGGGCACCAGGTGGGACTTGGCGTAGTTTATGGAGAAACCCAGGTCCGTGAGTAGTTGGACGGTCCTTGCCGTGTGCTCCACGGCGAGCTCCTTCGTTTTTGCACGGATGAGCCAGTCGTCCAGGTAGGGGTAGACGTGGATCCCCTCTCGGCGCAGCTGCGCCGCCACCGGTGCGAGGCACTTGGTGAACACCCTGGGTGCCGACCTAAAACCCAAGGGAAGGGCTTTGAACTGGTAGTGACGCCCTAGGACCACGAACCTGAGAAACTTTCGGTGTCCCTTTATGATGGGGATATGGAAGTAGGCATCCTCCAAATCCAACGACGACAGGAAATCGCCCTCCTCCAGTTGACCCAGGACGTGTTGGAGGGTGACCATCCGGAACTTCTGTGCCTTGATGAATTTGTTCAGTCGTCGTAGGTCCAGGATGGGACGCCATCCTCCCGTTTTCTTCTTCACGAGGAAGTATCTTGAGTAAACTCCAGAGCCCCGAAGCCTCTTTGGGACGAGCTCGATGGCGCCCTTCTTGAGCATCGCCTTTACCTCCAAGAGAAGTTGAGGGACGTGATGTTCTTTCCTGGCCACAGGGGGAACGCGCGGGCACCTCTTTAGAAACTCGAGCGCATGACCCTGAGCTAGGGCGTCCAGCACCCAACGGTCGGTGGAGATGGGCTCCCACACGCTGACGAAGCTCGCCAGCCGGCCTCCCACCGGGGTGCTTCGGTGGGGGCCCGACCCCGCGGCCGGTTCAGTCCTGCTTCGACGAGGCTTTGCCGCCTTGTCCTCCCTGGCGACGACGGCGGGGTCCGCCTGACCTGCCTCGTCCCCTGTAAGCTTCCTGTGACGACGAACGGGCCGCTTGACGGTAGGTGGAAAATCCGACGCTGGAACCTTTGGAGGCACCCTGTTTGCCTCCGCCGCTCCGAAAAACCCCAAGAGCCCGGGCCGTCTCCGTGTCCGCCTTGATGGCTTGAAGGGAATCGTCCACTGTTTTCCCAAACAGGTTGTTTCCGTCGAACGGCATGTCTAAGACTCTGGTCTGCACGTCCTGAAGGAAGTCAGTAGCCTTGAGCCATCCACGCCGCCTAAGGCACACGCCGTTGCTCAACTGGCGGAATCCAGTGTCAGCGATGTCCGTCGCAATAGTAATGGCGTGGTCCGACGCCACCTCTCCTTCCTGCAAGATCTCTAGAGCTTCCGCCCTCTTGTCGTCTGGTAGGAAGTCCAGCAGGGGGCCCAGTTTGTACCACAACTCCCTGTCGTAGCGGGCTACGATAGCCAAGGCGTTGGCTGCCTTAATCGTCGTCGCTGCCGACGAGATGACTCTGCGTCCCATCGTGTCCAATTTCTTACCCTCGCCGTCCGGCGGGGTGGTCGACGTAGAGGCCGCGCCCCCCCGCTTTCTTCCTGGCCGCCGCGGAGACGACCGAGTCCGGGGTCGGCTGTGCCCGAAGGCACAAGGGGGCCGCATCCGGGACCCGGTACTTCTTCTCGTACCGATCCCTTCTAGCCGGTGTCGTGGATGGGTTCTTGAGGAGGGCGAGGCCCTCATCCCAAATATCGTCTAGTAGAGGTATAGAGAGGACCGTCTTCCTCTTGGCCTCGCGACGTTGATAAAGGAAACCTTCCTTCTTCTTCTCTTCCGGGCAGACCTGGAAAAGCTCGGATGCCCTGGCGATCATGGAGTGAAACGATCCAATCTCGTCGGGCGGGAAAGCCCGGGTGGGAGGTGACGACGGGAGATCCTCGTCGTAAACCTCGTCGTCCGTACCCGTCGCGGCCATTTCAGTCCCCGTATCATCCCCACGTGTCGTGGACGGGGAGGAGGGCTGAACAGGGCGCGATGGCTGAAAAGGAGGTGGAGGATGAATCCTTCTTCTCTTAGGGGGAGGGCTCCCAGAAGGGCCTGGTTCCGGGTCCCCCGTCGGGAGCGGTTCCTCCGTCGGTGGTAACGGCAGTCTCGTCCTTATCTCCCAGCATAAGGACTGTATAGCCAACAAAATGGCCGCCGAGTTGTCTTGCGGCACTGGTTGAGGGGAGTCTGACGGGCGGTGAGGAGCCCCGTCGGCACCCTCGACGTTCTCGTCGTCTCCTACGTCGGGGTCCCTCTCGACGGGCTGGTCTTCTTCCACGCCCACGCCTGTAGCTTAAGACTTCGATTAGCTCCTCCTCGGAGGTTGGGGCCGAATCCACGACGACCTCCTGCCCCCCCCTTTGTCTTCTCCATCGGAGGTTTCACGGGGGTCCTGTCGATGGGCAAGAAAGAGGACTCCCTCCGCGGTGGCAGGGAGACTCTGGGTCCCGAGGTCGCCACCACTGGTGTAGCCTCCACAGGCTGAGCCAGGGCCGCCGCGACTGTCTCGATAGAGGCCTTGGCCGGGTGGATTAAGGCTTTCACCACCTTAGGTGCGCTCACCACCTTCTCCTTGGGGGGAGGGTCACCGCCTCGCTCCCCCTCCGATGGGGCCTTCGAGCTCGACCGGGGTCTCTCCAGGAGCTTCGCCGGGTGTTCGGCCTTCCTCTTACCCGAGCCAGAGCGTTGGCTCGTGGTTGATGGCGCCGGGGAGGATGCGCCCTGCCTGGCGCCCGTAGAGCCCGACCGTTCGGCGCTCCCGGTGCCAGCGGACTCGCGGTGCTTGGCCTTTTGTTGGACCCCCTTCGCCGGGGCGCCCTCAAAGGTCTTAGAAGACCGCTCGGATTTCTTCTTCTTCTTCTCACCTAACGGGCTCTTTCCTTCCAGCCAGTTGGCGAGACGTTGATGGCGGTCCTTCATGGTCCGCTCCGACATATTGCCGCAAAACGCACAGTCCTTCTCCACGTGCGTCTTGTCCTCATGTAGGCAGTAAAGGCAAAAGGAGTGTTCGTCCTCCTTAAAGACATTCTGAAGCTGGCATCCAGGGCAGACCCTGAACAGCTTTCCGGGTGTCGAGCTTCCCTTCTCCTGGGCCATGTCCGAAATGGGCCTGAGAAACTTCTGGAATCCTCCATAAGCGTGGCTCGACAAAATCTTCACCCTTGAGGGGCGTAGACGAATCCGACACGGGTCCCCGTTAATCGGATGAAGAGACGGTGGAGCTTGAGGCTCTTTGACCGAAAAAAGAGAAATGTTTCTGAGAAAAAACGTGAAAAAAAAGCACTAACGCTCGAGAGCAATAGCACGAGGATCCCAACACTTGAACGTGCGGTAAAAATATGAAGATGGCTGCCAGAGGCGGGGCTTAGGTAGAGAGCAGTCATTGGCTGTGGTCAGTATGACGCAGAGATCAGTGATTGGTTACTACTACGAAAGACAGATCAGAAACAAAACTGATTTTTTCTTTACCGAGGATTCCCAGCCTGACGACGGGGAATATTCATGAGCATGTGAATCCATGCCAGACCCCATGCTGGAGAACACAGACCAACGACATTCACTGGATCATGGGACATGCATATAATAGAGATTCGGAGCCTTGCACAATATTTACACAATTTAAACCTATACATGCCCATACATCATATCTGGGGCAGGAAGGCTGGACAGTCAGTTGTAACAGCATCAACTGGGGGTTAACTTTACCCATTAACTAACTAGCAAGCAGTGCTCAAAACTAATCCTTAAAAATTCCATTGGCCAAATTTATTTTATGGCTGGGGGGAACCGCTTTTCAGTGGGGGTGGGGGCTGGTAGAAAAGAGATGCATGGATCGGGTGGTGACAGATGGGATGTTGAGAGATGAGGGTAGTAGAGGTCAGGAGGAGGATGATGGAGAGATGTAGACAGCATGTAAGTGGAGGTGCAGGACATGAGTCAATTAAAAGACAAAAGTAGAAACTTATAAAGAGTGTTTTTGCCTGGACAGCCAGCCACCGTGATGCTGGTATGATGAGGGGAGAGAGCATCTATGTAGGCTGTAGAGGGTGCATGTAGCACAGTTGGGAACTTTGTTAAGTGTAGCGAACGTTGAGCTGGAAATTTCGAGAAGTAAGCAAGAGCACTAGTGTAGTTTACTGATCACCAAGGTAGATTTGAAAAGTAGCTAGTAAATTCAGACAGATCCTCCTGATGTTTAGAAGGTTGAACCTGTCGGCGGTGACTGTACCATTGATAGAGTACTCAAGTCGATAGTCACTGTGATAGCGGACCCCAGCACTGTGGGCCTTGCGTGATGGAGTGAGGAGGTCAGGAGGGAAGGAGATGAAAGATGGAAGAGTGGGTGCATCAGAGGCTGGCAAAAGGCAACAGGTGATGTAATTCGAAGAAGAAGAGGTGAAGGAGGGAAAGGAGATCATTTGGGTATCATTAGCCAAGAGATGGTAATGAACGCCAAAGGATGAGAAACGGTTTACTAACACGGAGATGTAGAGAATAAAGAGGAGGGCTGATCCTTGGTGTGTGGGCAAAGGTGTGTTAGAGTTTCAAGAGAGGAAGATACAGCATTCTGACAGGTAGGAGGCCACCCAGTAAAGTGTAGTGTTCTTCAAACCAAGTGAGGAGACTGAAGTTGGGGGTCCACATTACCAAATGCTGTAGGGAGGTCAAGTAGAATAAGTATGGAAAAGAGGTGAGAGTTGTAAGCAGTGGTTAAAGAGTTGGATGGAAGGGTGAGAGCAGTTTCAGTTGAGGGTTTGCTCGCCATAGGCTAGAGCAGGGTTTTGCAACCAGTAGCTATCCAGGTGTTTTGGCCTAAGACTCCCATGAACCCTCACCATTTACCTGAGAGTTAAAACTCTGCTATGCTGAAATCCTATGTTGGACTAAACTGCAGGTTCCATAGTTTCACGTGTAATCGAGTAAATGGAAACAGCAGCACGGTATTTATGATATGATTTGATGAGTTGTTTATAACGCGCCTGTACACAAGTGTTTCTAAGTGTGATTTAGAATCATCAACAGTCGACGGACGATCATTGACAATGGATTATGGGCATGTGAGTGAATGCACATCTGAAAAGGAGATTATTTCAGACCTAGACGACAAGCTGTCAGGTTAGAGGACCTTCCATCTTGTTTTGTTTTGCTTATAAACTTTTTGAATCCCAGGATATCTTCTCTGCTTCCGAAGGGAGAGCTCCTTCCAAGGAGGCCAGGGCGGTGAGGCTGCTACCAGACAGTCTCCCTGGGGGTGATACTCAGTGGGTGGATCTCATGAGAGGGGAAACCCCCTGTGGGACAGTGACGACCTTATCAGAAGAACACAGTGTCCCTATAACACCCCACCACTCCATCCCCTACCCCCTCCACTCCTACCCTCCTATGCTATGTATTTCTGTAGTAACACAGAAGTAAAGAGTATAGAGACGAGGAAGATCCCTAAGGAGTTGCAACACCATAACTCAATCTGCACTGGGTTAAGAAGGACTCGAGGAGAAGCACAGAGTGTGAGGACTGAGGCTGGAAAACAGAACAGGAGAAATTAAGGCACAAGGAAGGAAGGAGCTGAGAGGATAAAAAGGTGGAAACTGGAAATCAGATCGCTATAAACACAAGAATCAGAAACTTACTTTGCCCGGAATACTCTAAGAGTAGCAACGCGTAGACACGTTGTGTCCGGGACTGGATAAGCGTTCACTGGAGCTGGGGGTGTTGTCCGAGGAACAGGAACTGGCTGTACCGCTAGAGACGTACTCACAGCAACTGGCGCCATGTTGCAGAGACTTCTGGACAGGATTGCACCAAACCGGCATGCTGATCGACCCGGCACTATCGAATCCCAGATGATGCGTACTTCATGAGCGTTACGGGCCAGACGAATCATCACACTGCCAGAACCACTTTGCCCATTCTAGAGGTTTTCGACAGCCGAAGAGAAGAAGTCAAGTTAAAAGCAAGGAAGGCCTTGACACAATGTGAAGTCCACCCTGGAAGAGCTGTGACATGGAGTATGCACAAGGAAGAAGGAAGGCAGACCGGGAATCCGAACAGGGAGAAGGTCGCTGTCCAGCTGGTCCAATATGCAGGGAAGGGATAGAGCGGTGAGCAACAAGAAGGACGTTCCTGGTATCCTGAACGTCAGCAGCTCTGGGAGAACGGTCCTACACCGACAAGGATGAAGCAGGGGCGGCGGAACTGCCGGCCTCCAGAGACAAAATGTAAGCAGCGGAAGCCCCACGGCTGACTGCAGGCACAAACCCAGGTACGCTGATGATCAGGGAGGCGCTGGGGGCCCTGTAAAGTGGTAAGGACAATCTGAGGGGGCAAGTAAGCCCATAGAGCCACGCAAATGGGTCTGGGACCCTAATAACACAAATCAAAGGACACTTATAAAACCTAATCAGGTGAAGAATATTTGGTGGAACAGTGGGCCAAGTTTAGAGAGTGCTGGAGGAAACCTGCAGTGCAAGTCTGGGACCCGCACCCATATAAAGAGATCTGTGAGACTGATGAATACATTTGTGCTTGGCAGTGTCATGATGCCTACCCCCAGTCACCCGGACCAAGCCCATCAGCCCTGGGAGCAGGCATCTAGACATTTAGTAAAACCTCAGCAGCCCCGGCTAGGGGCTATCTGGGTTCAGTCCTGGCACCTTAGGCGCCAGGCTCATAGTCATTACTTACCTCAGGCAGACCATGCTGCAAATGTCTCCAATCCAACATGAAGCCTGAAAGGGACTATTTTTCTACAGGGACTATTTTTAACTCGGGTGTGGTTCTAGGGACTTCTTACCTGGGACTACTTTTGAGGCTATTTAAACCATGCCCGACCAGCAACACACGCTTCGCGTTATTCTGCATCCAGCAGCGTAACGCTCACCATGCCTGCAGCCTGCATCCAGTCTTCTGCCACGCCCCCCTCGAATCCGGAGCTCCTAAAACAAAGAGGAAAGAAAGGGACAAGGTTAGAAAACAAACTTATTTCTATTCCACACCTGATTCTGGATCCATCTCGTCTCCGGACCTGTAAAGAACATAATTTCTGCACGCGCCGCACCTCCAGCTGCAGCGCCGCGCCATACTCACCAGTCTTCACAGCATCCTTCGGGTCGGCGCTGCCTCCATCATTTCTTCACCGAACTTCGGCACCTAGGAGTCAAAAGAAAACCACAAAGTGAGCCGAGGGAACCAACAAATATAATTCTTACCACCATAGACTTACCTGATTTACCACCGGAGGCATCCTTTTGTGACTGACTCTCCATATGTTCACGTGCCGCATCTGTAAAGAGAGACAAAACAACACGTGTTTTCCACGTGCAACATTTACCGGACAGCGCCGGGTAATACAGACTCTTACCTGAGCACCACCAGCTGCCACAAGAGCATCTTTTCATGAGCCAGCTGCAAGACAAGAAAGGAAGGGGGGAACAAGAGTGAACATCGGACATATTGAACTCTATGAACTCTATGAACTGGTCCTCACCAGGAACCTCAGAGTCAATACTCTCCGGAACTCTCCCGAGCCTTCAAACCAGTGAAGTAACTGGAAAAGACGCGCCCCTGCAAATCCACGCGGGATGGAGAGCTCATCTTTCAAGAATATAAGGTGAGACTGCTGTGAGGGCATTTCGGAGCTGATTAGTTGGGGAGGACTGTGGTGGTGCCATCACTTGAATCCACAAGTGGCTAAATCCATCTCTCCACTTGCAGGAGAATATTTCTACGGGTTAAGCAGACAAGATTAGGAGGGCAGATCCAGTCAGTCATCGCTGCACTACGCATCACGTGGGTGGAGACCGCAGCTGTCCGGGTCTGACCGACGCCCCTGTGGGAGCCAGGTGAGCATAACAGAACACGAAGCCTATCTACAAATCCCCACCCGGGCGTTATGGAAACCTCAGAAACCGACCAAGTAGCCCTATTGTTAGGGAAATTTAGGGCAGAAGTGCACTCCGCGCGCCAAGAGACTAATGCCCTCAGGAGAGAACTGATTGTGTCAAAGGAGCGCACTGATGATCTTGCTAGACAATTACTGCAAAACCAAGCTGGGCAAACACCATTACCTGGATTCGGGGGGACTCCAACTCCTTTCTCATCGAGCAATCCTGTGCAAATGGTTCTACCAGGGAGCATTCCTTTAGCTCCACCCAAACGTTTTGCTGGAGACCCAAAAAAGTTTACTGTGTTTATGAACCAATGCCACTTGCACTTTTTATGCAGACCTGGAGCTTTTCCGAACGACCAAACCAAAGTAGCCTTTGTACTATCATATCTTAGTGGCAGTGCAGCGGATTGGTCAATTCCATTAGTTAACCAGGATGACCCTCTTCTTCGGGATTTTCAAGGTTTTCAATTGAGCATGGAAAGACTATTTGCCAGACATTCACAGGGACAGGCCCTGGATAACGAACTTTTATCATTACGACAAGGTAACCAGGATCTACTAACCTATATCGCCACTTTCAATAGGTTAGTGGTGGAAACCGGATGGCCAGAGGTAAAACAAATTATATTATTTCATCGTGGACTTCGGGGTGAACTCAAAGACGTTTTGGCCCAAGTTGTGAACCCACCTCAGGATTATGCAGAATATATAGACTTAGTGGTCCAGTTAGACCACCGACTTCAGAATAGAAAGGCTGATCGAACTAAGTTCGAGAATCGGGTATTGGTTAAACCCAATGTTACCCTCAAAGGAACAGATGCATCAGAACCGATGCAGATCGGGGGGGTCAAGGGACCCTTAACTCAAAAGAAAAGAGAAAGAAGACGGCAGATGCAATTGTGTCTGTACTGTGGGGCCTCGGGACATTTTCTACGGGATTGCCCTATAAAAACATCTAAAAGAGTAGTCGGAGTTGCTGATAAAAATCAAACAGAGCCAGATTCGGGACACGACCATGCCCGACAAGCATAGAGGTCCGCTTGCCGAGCTTGAAGAAGGATACTCAGACCTCGCACTTCATCATACCAATGGGCCTTATAGATCCAAGGCAGCCATCACGTATGCACGCAGTGAGGGCATACATTGATAGCGGGGCCATAGGAAACTATGTGGACCACGAGTTGGCTTCTAGGATGAATCTATCTCTCTGCAAAAAGACCACTTCGGATGTCATCACCACAGTCGATGGAACTGAAATTGCCTCTGGGCCTGTAACTCATTCCACCGCAGAGATGACACTACTGGGTCAGGATGGGCATCAAGAGACTATTGTGTTTGATTTAATCAAAGCCCCGCAGTTCCAAATAATACTGGGGATACCTTGGTTGGAAACACATAATCCTTGCATTGATTGGCGAGAGAAGAGAATAACCTTCCCGGATTGTGCACATACTTGTTACCCGAAAAAACCCTTGAACCAAGGCCTGGCCACAGTCGCTACTCCAGTCGTGCAGTTACCTCAGGAATATCAAGAATTCCAGGATGTTTTCCAAAAGGAACAGGCAAACACCCTACCACCTCACAGATCATGCGATTGTCAAATCGATCTCATAGCTGGTGCACAACGTCCATGTAGTAGGATCTACGCCCTTACGGAACCCGAAAACCTTCACCTACGACAATACTTGGACCAATACCTTGCTAATGGCTTCATTCGTCCATCCAAGTCCCCTGCATCTTCAGGTTTGTTCTTCGTGCCTAAAATGGAAGGTGACCTCTGTAACGCTCACCTGACTCCCACGGAGGCACTGGTCTAGTCTGGGTTGCTGTGGCCTCTTCGAGCGTGATGCGCAGAACTCGGAACACCGACTGAACAGGACCCTCAAATCTTGCTTGTCTGGCCCGTAGGAATATCCTTCTGCAGATGAGAAAGGGGATTAACAGTCTGCAGAATAGTGTGCTTGCTCCCCCCTTCCCCCCTTCTTTCTTCTCTAACTTCCTCCGAAATCCCCGGTTGAAGCTCACCTTATGGTTTGAAAGGATGAACTCTCCATCCTCCTTCTGGTGCAGGGGCGCGTGTTTGTCCAGTTACTTCACTGGTTTTCAGAATGGCGCTGGCAAAATCCACTTGACTTTTCCGAGCGGAACGCCGTAAGTATGAAGATTACAAAAGTTCAAGTGTTGAGCCTCCTTTTCTGTTGCCTTCCTAACCTGTGATCTGTCCTATATTGAGGCGCAGAATGAAGGCGATGCGTTGAGGGATTGAATTGCCGATGGTAAACTCAGGTGAGTTAGCGATGGGGGCGATCCCTCTTAATGTCTTTATATTCCCCCAGTAATGTCTTTTGTCCTTTCCCCATAGGGGCCGGGGTGCGGTACCTGCCAACGAAGCGGCGCCGACCCAAAATGAGGAATGGTCCACCAACAGAAGACCGGTAAGTGTTATTGAGGAAAATTAGGCTTTCCTCATATGTTCCTTCTGCTCACCTTTTGTCTCTTCTTCTCTCCCCTAGGCACAGAGATGTGGCGACCGGTGCAGACAGTTGCGGTGGAGCCAGAAGAACTCCCGAGGATAGGTGAGTGAAGCGCGGCGCTGCAGCGAGCAACGCGGTGCTTTTAAATGAAAGTCTTTTCTCAGGAACGCTGGCGTGAAGGTTTCGGATGCAGGTAAGAAGTTTTATACAATTCTTGGTTTTCACCTTTCTCTTCTCTTCTTTCCTTACAGGTTTTCCAGGATCGAGGCGGGCGTGGCTGGAGACCAGATGCAGGAGCACACACGGTGAGCGTTCAGCTGCTTGGATGCAGAACAACGCGAAGCGTGAGCTACTGTCTGGGCGTGGCTTAAATAGCCCCCAAAGTAGTTCCAGGTGAGTATCCTTCCCTGGCCACGCCCGAGTGGCAAAATAGTCCCAATGAAAAAATAGTCCCTTTCAGGTCTTAGGGAGGCCTGAATCTTGCAGCATGGTCTGCATCAGGTAAGTGCACAAAACACCTTCCTTTATGAGCCTGGCGCCTATGGCGCCAGGACTGATGTCCAACATGAGCCTGGCGCCAACGGCGCCAGGACAGAGTCCAAAGAGCCCCTATAAGGGGCCGCTGGGCTTTTACCCGGGGGCATGATGCCTCCTCCCGGGGGTGCTGGGCCTGGCCTGGTGCTCCGGGGGTAGGCATCATGACAGCACTCCCCCCCCAAGGCCCCTCCCAAGGTCGTTCCCTCTGGAGGTTTCGGTTTGTTTGGGAAATTCCGATGGAACCTTTTTACCAGCCGAGGTGCATGTACGTGGTCGCTGGGTTCCCAAGACCTTTCCTGTGGCCCGTACCCTTTCCAATCAATCAGATAAAAAAGTTTTGATTTTGAGATCTTAGAATCCAAAATGTTCTTCACCTAGAATTCAGGCTCCCCATCTATCTGGATTGGTTCTGGTGGCTTTATTAATCTGGTTCCTGGTTGCACTGGTTTCAAAAGTGACACATGAAATACGGGGTGAATCCGCATGTTAGCTGGTAGATCGAGCTTGACTGCCACTGGGTTCATTATAGCTTTGATCGAGTAAGGGCCCAAATACCTTGGATTAAAACTTCGAGGTCCCTTGAGCAATAAGTGTTTGGTAGCCAACCATACTTGATCCCCTATTTGGTATGGAGGCGCCTCACTCCGATGCAGGTCCGCATTCTTTTTGTATTTCCCTTTCGCTTGTTGCAAATGTGCAGTTGCATCCTTGAAGGCTTGAGTTATTGTGGAATGCAAAAGGTCCACTGCGGGCATTTCAAGGCTCAGAGGTGAGTCCAGGTCTGAAGTACGAGGGTGATGTCCATATAGGGTATAAAAGGGGCTTTGTCCAGTTCCAGAGTGTACCGAGTTATTGTATGCATATTCGGCCACCCATAAAATATCCTTCCAATTACCCTCCGATTGGTGCAACATACATCGTAGGTATTGTTCAAGGGTCTGGTTCGTTCTCTCCGTCTGACCATCGGTCTGTGGGTGGTGGATGGTTGAGAGTCGTACGTCGATTTGTGCCAGTTGACAACACTTTCTCCAAAAATGAGAAATACACTGGCTTCCCCGGTCCGAGACTAGTATGGACGGGAATCCATGCAAACGGATGATATTTTCGAGGAATTCCTTGGCTAGGACAGAAGCTGAAGGTAATCCTTTCAACGGAATAAAATGGGCCATCTTGGAAAATAAATCCACCACAACCAGAATAGTATTGTATCCATTACAAGGGGGCAGGTCCGTGATAAAATCTAGTGACAAGGTGTGCCAAGGTGCTGGTGGAATGTCTAAAGGCTGAAGAAGACCGGCGGGTTTTGTCTTTTGGCCTTTGTTTTGGGCGCAAACTCCACAGGACATCACGAAAGATTTAATATCCTTTCGCCAGGAAGGCCACCAGAATTGTCGTTTAATTTTTTCCTCAGTTTTGGCAATGCCAGGATGTCCTTCCATCAGGGTATCATGATGACGGGAAATAACCAGTTCTTGCAATTCCTTTTCTGACAGAAATAAGTGTCCTTGGAAGTAATGTAGGCCATCGTTGACTGAAAAGTAAGACCCCCTTTGGATCCAATCCTGCAAGGCTGTAGAGTCCAGGAGTTGTTTTACCCGTGCTTGAATGTCTTCAAGGTTTTGTAAAGAGGTTATCCCCAAAATTCTTTGTTCGGGAATTATCGGCACAGGTTCTGAGTTTGTGTCTATTTCTCCCATTCCTATTCGGGATAGCGCGTCCGCTTTGCCATTTTTACAGCCGGGGCGGTAAGTGATTACAAAATCGAACTCAGCAAAGAACAAAGCCCATCGGAGCTGACGTGATGATTGAGCCTTGGCAGTTTTTAAATATTGTAAGTTTCGGTGATCAGTGATCACGGTAATGGTATGCCTGGCGCCAAGAAGATAATGCCGCCAAGCCTTAAAGGCAGACTTAATGGCTAATAATTCCTTGTCGGTGATTGCATAATTTACCTCAGGTGGCGAGAACTTTCTGGACCAAAATGCTACGGGGTGCAGTTGGTTGGTTTCAGGGTCTCTCTGAGACAGGACAGCTCCCATGGCTAAGCTGGACGCGTCGGTTTTGACTATATATGGGAGATCGGGACGCGGGTGCTTCAAAATAGGTGTGGACGTGAATTTAGCTTTCAATTCCTGAAAGGCCTGTTCGGCTTCCTCGGTCCATTCGAAGCGTTTATTTTTTCGCAAGAGTGCAGTGATGGGTTGTACCACACGCGAAAATTCTGGGATAAATCTACGATAAAAATTAGCAAAACCAAGCATGCTTTGGACACCTTTCACCGAACTAGGTGATGGCCATTTGAGGATGGCATCCACTTTTCGTGAGTCCATTCGGACCCCTTTAGGTGTCAGGATAAATCCAAGAAACTCAACCTCGGTGGTATGGAAAACGCACTTTTCCAGCTTTGCAAACAGTTTGTGCTGGTGCAATTTCTCAAGGACGGCCCTGACATGCTTTCTGTGATCAGATTCCGAAGAGGAGTACACAAGAATGTCATCGATATATACGACAACACAAACATCGATGAGTTCCCGAAGGACATCGTTCATGAAGAATTGGAAGGCAGCAGGCACGTTGCACAACCCGAAAGGCATCACCTGGTATTCGAATAATCCATATTTTGTACAGAAGGCCGTTTTCCATTTGTCGCCTTCTTTTACTCGCACCAGATGATAAGCCCCCCGGAGATCTAACTTGGTGTATACGCAAGCGTTCTTCACCTGGTCAAGGAGTTCAGGGATCAGAGGCAGAGGGTAACGGTTTTTAACAGTTATCTGGTTCAATGCGCGGTAGTCGATACAAGTTCTAAGGTCGCCTTCTTTTTTGGGCACAAAGAACAAAGCCGAGGATGCCGGAGACTTTGACGGGTGAATGAAACCATTGGCTAGGTATTGATCTAAATATTGTCTCAAATGCAGATTCTCAGGTTCAGTAAGGGCATAAATCCTGCTACAAGGGGGTTGTGCACTGGGCACCAGATCGATTTGGCAATCGTACGATCTGTGGGGAGGTAACGTGTTGGCCTGTTCCTTTTGGAAGACGTCCTGAAAGTCTTGGTAATCCGGAGGTAGTTGCATGGAGACAGAGGTTACATACGCTAGACTTATCTTCAGATTTTCTGGGTAGCAGGTTTGTGCACAATCCGGGAAGGTTATTCTCTTCGCTCGCCAATCAATTCGAGGATTATGTGTCTCTAACCAAGGGATTCCGAGAATAACCTGAAACTGTGGAGCCTTGATTACATCAAACACAACTGCCTCCTGATGGCCGTCCGGAACTATAAGTGTCACCTCAGCAGTGGAATGTGTTACCGGTCCAGAGGCAATTTCGGTTCCATCGACTGTGGTGATGACATCTTTGCTGGTTTTAGGACGCAGAGGGAGGTTAATCCTAGAGACCAATTCACGATCCACATAATTTCCTATAGCCCCACTATCGATGTATGCCTTTATTGCATGCAACCGCTTAGGCTGTTCCGGATCTACGAGGACCATTGGCACAATGAAATGCGAGGTCTGAGAGTTAGTTTTCAAGCTCGGCAAGCAGATCCCTACGCTTGTCGGGCATGGACGTTTCCCGAAACAGAGTCTTCATGGTTTTTATCAGCGGCTCCTACCACCTTCCTGGGCGGTTTAGCCGGGCAATCTGGTAGAAAGTATCCAGAGGACCCACAATAAAGACATAATTGCATCTGCCGTCTTCTTTCACGTTCTTTTTGAGTTAAAGGTCCTTTAACCCCTCCGATTTGCATAGGCTCAGAGACATCAGCACCCTTGGGGTTAGCGTGGGTCTTGACCAACACCCGGGTCTCAAACTTGGACCGATCTGCTTTTCTGTTTTGAAGTCTGTGATCCAATTGGACCACTAAGTCTATATATTCTGTGCATTCTTGGGGCGGATTTACAACTTGGGCCAGGAAATCTTTAAGTTCTATGCGTAGACCTCGATAAAATAACGTGATTCTTTTATCCTCTGGCCACCCAGTTTCCACAATTAGTCTATTAAAGGTTGCAATGTAGGATGGGAGGTCCTGATTGCCCTGTCGCAGGGATAGGATTTCGTCATCCAGAGCCTGCCCCTGAGACTGTCGAGCAAATAACCTTTCCATGCTTGCTTGAAATCCTTGAAAATCACGGAGAATCGGGTCATCTTGAGTAACCAGTGGAACTGACCAATCGGCAGCACAGCCGCTGAGATATGACAATAAAAAGGCTACCTTGGTCTGGTCATTAGGGAAGGCCCCAGGTCTGCATAGGAAGTGCAAACGACACTGATTCATGAATACAGCGAATCGTTTGGGATCCCCAGCAAAGCGTTCGGGTGGGGCCAGCGGCATGTTTTCAGGTAGATTAATCTGCACAGGGTTACTGGGAACCACAGGAGCGGGGTTCCCCCCGGAACCGGGTAGAGGAGTGTGTCCAGCTTGACCTTGCAAAAACTGTCTAGCCAGGTCATCTGTTCTTTCCTTTGATACAATCACTTCCCTCCTGAGAGCATTAGTCTCTTGACGAGCGGCGTGTACTTCGGCCCATAACTTCCCCCAGTTGTTGGGCCAACTGATCAGTCTCAGAAGTTTCCATAGCGCCTGGGTGGGAATTTGTAGGAAGGCTTCGCGTTCTGTAACGCTCACCTGACTCCCACGGAGGCGCTGGTCTAGTCTGGGTTGCTGTGGCCTCTTCGAGCGTGATGCGCAGAACTCGGAACACCGACTGAACAGGACCCTCAAATCTTGCTTGTCTGGCCCGTAGGAATATCCTTCTGCAGATGAGAAAGGGGCATTAACAGTCTGCAGAATAGTGTGCTTGCTCCCCCCTTTCCCCCTTCGTTCTTCTCTAACTTCCTCCGAAATCCCCGGTTGAAGCTCACCTTATGGTTTGAAAGGATGAACTCTCCATCCTGCTTCAGGTGCAGGGGCGCGTGTTTTTCCAGTTACTTCACTGGTTTTCAGAATGGCGCTGGCAAAATCCACTTGACTTTTCCGAGCGGAACGCCATAAGTATGAAGATTACAAAAGTTCAAGTGTTGAGCCTCCTTTTCTGTTGCCTTCCTAACCTGTGATCTGTCCTTTATTTCAGGCGCAGAATGAAGGCGATGCGTTGAGGGATTGAATTGCCGATGGTAAACTCAGGTGAGTTAGCGATGGGGGCGATCCCTCTTAATGTCTTTATATTCCTCCAGTAATGTCTTTTGTCCTTTCCCCATAGGGGCCGGGGTGCGGTACCTGCCAACGAAGCGGCGCCGACCCGAAATGAGGAATGGTCCACCAACAGAAGACCGGTAAGTGTTATGGCGGAAAATTAGGCTTTCCTCATATGTTCCTTCTGCTCACCTTTTGTATCTTCTTCTCTCCCCTAGGCGCAGAGATGTGGCGACCGGTGCAGACAGTCGCGGTGGAGCCAGAAGAACTCCCGAGGACAGGTGAGTGAAGCGCGGCGCTGCAGCGAGCAACGCGGTGCTTTTAAATGAAAGTCTTTTCTCAGGAACGCTGGCGTGAAGGTTCTGGATGCAGGTAAGAAGTTTGATACAATTCTTGGTTTTCACCTTTCTCTTCTCTTCTTTCCTTACAGGTGTTCCAGGATCGAGGCGGGCGTGGCTGGAGACCAGATGCAGGAGCACACACGGTGAGCGTTCAGCTGCTTGGATGCAGAACAACGCGAAGCGTGAGCTACTGTCTGGGCGTGGCTTAAATAGCCCCCAAAGTAGTTCCAGGTAAGTATCCTTCCCTGGCCACGCCCAAGTGGCAAAATAGTCCCAATGAAAAAATAGTCCCTTTCAGGTCTCAGGGAGGCCTGAATCTTGCAGCATGGTCTGCATCAGGTAAGTGCACAAAACACCTTCCTTTATGAGCCTGGCGCCTATGGCGCCAGGACTGATGTCCAACATGAGCCTGGCGCCAAAGGCGCCAGGACAGAGTCCAAAGAGCCCCTATAAGGGGCTGCTGGGCTTTTACCCGGGGGCATGATGCCTGCTCCTGGGGGTTGCTGGGCCTGGCCTGGTGCTCCGGGGGTAGGCATCATGACAACCTCAGAACGTGCATAGACTACCGCGCATTAAATCAGATCACGGTTAAGAACCGATACCCATTACCTCTGATCCCCGAATTACTAGACCAAGTAAAGGACGCTTGCATCTACACTAAATTAGATCTCCGAGGGGCATATCATCTGGTACGTGTAAAGAAAGGCGACGAATGAAAGACTGCTTTTCACACTAAGTATGGGTTATTTGAATACCAGGTGATGCCCTTCGGGTTGTGCAATGCACCAGCAGCCTTCCAGTATTTTATGAACGATGTCCTTCGTGAACTCCTTGACGTCTGTGTTGTTGTATACATAGACGATATTCTAGTGTACTCCTCTTCAGAATCAGACCATGTGAAGCACGTTCGTGCAGTCCTTGAGAAACTACGCCAGCACAAGTTATATGCAAAATTGGAAAAATGCGTTTTTCATGCTACGGAAGTTGAATTCCTTGGATTTATCCTGACTCCAAAAGGAGTCCGAATGGACTCTCGAAAGGTGGATGCAATCCTCAAGTGGCCATCACCCAGTTCAGTTAAAGGGGTACAAAGCATGCTCGGATTTGCTAATTTCTACCGCAGATTCATTCCGGATTTCTCACATGTTGTACACCCTATCATAGCACTTTTGCGAAAAAACAAACGCTTCTTGTGGACCGAAGAAGCTGAAAAGGCCTTCCAAGAGCTGAAAGCGAAATTCACGTCTGCACCTGTCTTAAAGCATCCACGCCCCGAACTTCCATACATAGTTGAAACTGATGCATCCAGTTTAGCCATGGGAGCTGTCCTGTCCCAGAAGGATCCTGAAACCGGTCAACTTCACCCAGTAGCATTTTGGTCCAGAAAGTTCTCGGCACCCGAGTTAAACTATGCGGTTACCGATAAAGAATTATTAGCCATCAAATCCGCCTTCAAGGCTTGGCGGCATTATCTTCTCGGTGCCAGGCATACCATTACGATAATCACCGATCACCGGAACTTGCAGTATTTAAAAACAGCCAAGGCCCAATCGTCGCGTCAACTTCGATGGGCATTGTTCTTTGCCGAGTTCGATTTCATGATCACTTATCGACCAGGTTGTAAAAATGGCAAGGCAGATGCCTTATCCCGAATAGGGATGGGAGAAGCATATGCGAACCCGGAACCGGTGCCTATAATTTCAGAACAAAGAATTCTTGGCATAACCACTCTAAAGACACTATAGGATATTCAAGTAAAGATCCAACAACTCTTCGATCCAACAACCCTGCAGGACTAGGTGAAAAAAGGCTCGGACTACTCAGTCATCTCCAATTATCACTCGTGGAACAACGTCTTCGATACGTAGGGGTCAACGTACCAAAGGATGTTCAGACTCTATTCTCAGAGAACTATCCGTGGCTATGGACAGAGGAGGTGAAGTCAGATTTGGAAAGGTGGGCCAAACTTACATTGTCTTGTATTGCTTGCGTAAATATCCTAAAGATGAATGGGTTGCCCAAATTCCACTACCTCTTTCAGATGTTTTTTTTTTATTTTTATTTTTTTAATACATTTATTTTATTTTCAAAACCAAACAAAACACACATTACAACTGTTTCAATACGTAAAAAGCATTGTTAAAGCATCACATTTTCCATTATAACTCCCCAACCCCCACCCCCCAAACTAGAGCCGGCTCTCTCTTGTCGTCTACAGGAGCATTATCAGGTAGCGCAATACTTAAGCACTCATCATCCGAATCCTCTGTTTCGTTATTACTCTGGTGAGGGTTTGCCATAGAGGCCACCAATTGCCGCCAGGCCAGCAGGGGCCCTACTTCCTCCTCGCCCCCCCCTGGTGGCCACTTCAAACCAAACTACAGATTCAGCTTCCGCCCATTTTAGGAGGTCCGCCCACCATAACTCCACCCTAGGTCTGAGGGCCGCCTTTCAGCCCATAGCAATCCTGCGCTTGGCCAGGACGTAGGCCAAGTCCTTCATCTTGCTTATGTGTTTTAAATGTCGGGGTCTAGGGAAAAACCCGAGCATGCATGACCAGGCTGATTCCACGTCCAACACCACTCCCCCACCAGCCAGTTTTGTTTTAACCTCATCCCAAAACCTGTGCACCTCCGGGCAAGCCCAAAACATATGTAGCAGCCCCGCATCCACCTCCCCACACCTGGGGCATTGCTGCGTAGCCGATCCCCCAAACCTTGCAATTTTCCCGGGAGTCAGATAAGCCCTGTGGATAACATACAATTGAAGTTGTTGGAATCCTGCATTCCGGGACACCTTTTTATGGTACTTCTGGGCCCTCTCCCATTGCCTGTCTGTCATGGGTCCTCCTACCTCCTCTTCCCAATCCTGTCTCAATTGGAGCAGCTCCTTCCCTACCCTTGCTCGCAGGAGCTTGTATATCCTCGATATTTCGTGCCCACCCTCCGAAACATCATACATAGTTTCCAGGGAGGCATCGGGATCCTCAGCTAGCACTGTCTCGGGCCATCTGTCTCTAACCTTTTTCACAAGCCTAGCGTAGGTTATATATTGGCCTACGTGCACCCCTGTATCTTCTTGCAACCTCTGAAAGTCCAATGCCTCCCCTTCCTGCCATATGTCCCCAAGGGTGGCCAAACCTACCGGTTCCCAGTATCTACGGACCGATTCAAGTAGTTGAGAGTCGTTCCCGCACAGCGCCACCAATGGGGCCTGTTGGGAGTACGGCTCCGAATTCCCCATCATCCTCCATGTTCTGTGCCAGACCTCCCAGCCCAGCCGCAGTAGCCGCCCCCTTCCCACCAGTTTGTCCCTACGCAACCACACCACTTTCCTCAGAAAGTATGGGGCTGAGTCTCCTCGCAGAAGCCTGGCTTCTGCCGAGTCTTCAGCCGAAGGCCACCTGGCCACACACAGCAGCTGCCCCGCCAGATAATAGAGTTCAAAATTTGGCAGGCCTATACCCCCCTTGTCGCACGGGTTCTGAAGCTTCCACAGGGCCACCCTGTTCCTGGAGTTACCCCATACAAAACCCCTACACACACTATGGAGTTTCACAAATAGGCTCCTGGGTATCAAAAACGGGACATTCACGAAAAAATGCAAGAGTCTAGGCAGGACCACCATCTTGAGCAAGGCCGCTCTCCCCATCATAGTCAGGGGCAATCTAGACCAGAACACCATGCTGTTCTTGACCCCCTCTATTGCTTTCTCTGTATTATGTTTGTGCTCCGCCTCAATCTTGTGGTAAATATTTACTCCCAAATACCTAAATGTCTCAATCTGCCATGGTATTGGCAGGATAGGTAGCCTCTGTAACGGGACATTCCTGTACCGGCCCAAGGGAAACAGACTAGACTTTCTAGGGTTCACCGATATGCCCGAGAGGGTAGCGTACCGTTCCATCACCCCCAACACATACCGCAGGTTTTCTTCCGGATAACGCAAATAGAGGAGCATGTCATCCGCATATAGTGATACCAGGTGCCTACCACCTTCTGTGCTAATGCCCACCTCCCCATATTGTTGCCGCAGGCATATTGCCAATGGCTCTAATGCTAGTATGTACAACATGGGTGTCCAGGGGCATCCCTGTCTGGTCCCCCTGCTGAGTTGCCAAGTATCTGAGACTGTGGACCCCGTTTTGACTCTCGCCTTCGGGGTGCTGTAAAACAACTGGACCCACCTGAGGTATCCAGGTCCCATTCCGTATCCCCTCAGGACCGCTTTCAGCCAAGGCCACCGTACCGAGTCAAAGGCTTTGACCACGTCTAATGACACAATGGCCAACTCGCCCGTATCTTCCTCAGTTTGGTCAATAATGTGGTGTAGCCTACTATGGTTATCCGTGATATTCCTGCCTGGGACATAGCCCGTCTGATCTGGGTGGATCAGCTTCCCAATCACCCTCTTCAGCCTATTAGCCAGCACTGCCGTAAGTATTTTGCTGTCCTGGTTGAGCATGGACAACGGTCTGTAAGACCCGCACTCCACGGCCGGCCTGCCTGGTTTTAAGAGTGGGATGATTACAGCCTCGCAGAGGGACAATGGAAGTTCCCCCTGCTCATAGGCCTCATTGAACATGGCCAGCAGTGGCTGAAGCAGCTCCTGCCTGTATGTCTTGTAAAACTCACTAGGCAACCTGTCAGAACCGGGCGCCTTGCATGTGGGCAGATTCTGAATCACCAACTCCAGCTCATCCGAGGTGACAGGTGCGTCTAACTCCGCGCGTTCTAGGTCGTCCAGGGTGGGCAGCTCTATGTCCTCTAATGTGTCTCATATGTCTTGACACATATCCTCCCCTGTGTCCTCATACAAATGTCTGTAAAACTTAAGGAACTCCTCGTTTACCCCCTCTTGGGTGTTGCAGATGCAGCCTCCCTCACCCCTAATCTCACTGATCACTGAGCGGGGGGTCTCACTCTTATACAGCCAGGCCAGCAATCTGCCCGGCTTGTCGCCCTCTGCGTGTATCCTCGCCGTGTATTTCCTGTAATTGAGTCTACACAGCCTATCCCAGAGTGCACTGCAGGACAACTGTAGATCTTTTATCTTGGTTCTGTTATCATGGGCAGTGTTCTCGCAACGTGTGAGTCCCCCCAGCTCCCTTTCTGTTTCTCGAAGTTCCCTTTCGATACCCCCCTGGAGCCCTTTAGATTTGGAAATGGCTACCCCACGCACCACCACCTTAAACGCGTCCCACAGTGTTCCCACAGAGCGTACGCTACCCGTATTTATATCGAAATATTCCTCGATGGCATCCCTCAGACCCTCCCGGAACCCCTCATCCTGCAGAGCCTCGGTCCTAAGTCTCCATGTTGTGATCCGCGATCTTTGGGGCTGGTGTCTCCACTCTACTACCAAGGGCGAGTGGTCAGATAATACTCAGGCCTTGTATTCCGCTCCCACTATGTCTCCCACTATCTCGGCCACTACAAACACATAATCTAGCATCGTGTACAAATCATGTGGCGCTACGTAGTGTGAATATTGCCTATCCATAAGGTGCAACCTTCTCCACACATCCTCTACGCCTAGGTCTTTCAGTAAAGTCCCCAGCGCTTTAGCCGCCGGTGACGTTTTCCCTGCCTTGTCTACTGACCTATCCATTCTGGGATTCAGGGTACAATTAAAGTCCCCCCCACACCACCGTACCCCCTGCCAGGGGGCCAAGTTTACTGTAAAGGGTCCTAAAATAAGCCGCTGTGTTGTTATTGGGGGCGTACAAATTTATAATGTGCACTTCCCTGTTTTCCAGGAGACCCGTTACCACCACCATTCTGCCCTCCGGGTCTGTCGTAGAGCCAAGCACCTGGAACAGCACATGCGGTGCCACCCAAGTGATAACCCCTCTAGCGTACGCCGAGTACGCAGCACCCACAACATTGCCCTTCCATTTTCTCCTGACCACCTCCAGCTTCTCCCTAGTGAGATGAGTCTCCTGCAGCAGGGCTATGTCTATACGCATTCTCTTTAAGTACAGCATCACTTTATTTCGTTTCAAATAGCTGTTAAGGCCCGGTACATTCCAGGTCACAATTTTGAGGTTACCCAATGCCATCTGTTCGGACTGTTCCCATCCTAACCCTATCCTTAATGCTCCCCTTGTTAATCCGTTTTCCGGCTCTTTGGCTCGTTACCCCTTCCCTCCCGCCCAACTTCCCTCTAACCCAACGCCCAGCTCCCAAATCCCCAACTACAAACCACTGCACACCCTTACAATCCTCCCCCCTCCATCCCCAACTTCGGCTCCAACCCCCACAAATGCCCAGCTCCATCCCTGGATCTCAGGCCCTCCGCGTTTGGCTCCGCCCTGGAATCCCAGGCCCAGAGCCCAGCAGGGTGTCACCGGACTACCAGTGACCTACCTAAACTACTCGGTGGGGGTGAGTAGGTCGGGCTCCGTGTTGCTCCCCTACTAATATGCAAATTTCCCAGTATCCCCGGATCTTAATTATAACTGTTGCTCCAAGGATATACACCAGCCATTTATATGCAGTGCTATATTCAAGTCCCAATGTCACTCGATACAGCGCTCGGGGAGCCCCAACCACAGGCTACTTTTCTTTGCCAACATTCTCCTGGATGGCCGGTTCCTTGGGGCAGCTCTGCAAGTCCAGCCATCCCATAGCGTCCTCTGGAGTGTGAAAGAACAGGGCTCTGCTCCCGTGGAATACCTTCAGTTTAGCCGGGTAGAGCAGCATGTATTTGTGGCCGGCTTCCCGCAATCTCCTCTTCACCGACCAAAAATTCATACGGCTCTGCTGTACTTGCAAGGTGTAGTCGGGGTATGCTGTTATAAGCGCGGCCCCCCCTCTGTATCGTGCCTCCCTTTCGAAAGTGTTCCAGGATTTTTTCGCGGTCTCGGTAGTTTAAGATCTTAGCAATCACCGGCCTAGGGGGATTCCCCGGCGGCGGCTTCCTTATTAGGGCCCTGTGCGCTCTTTCTACGGCGAACCCCTGGGATAGGGCTCCCCCGGGTATCTCCTGTTGTAGCATGGAATCGATAAACTCGGTGGGGTTAGGTCCTTCAGCACCATCCGGCAATCCAACAATTCGGATGTTGTTCCTTCGGGCACGTCCCTCCGTCTCCTGTGCCCTGTTCTCCAGATTGCCAACCCTCTGCACCAAGGCATGAAGTTCTAAACGATGGGCCGCACAGGCCGCCGTGTTTGGGGCCACTTCTTTTTCTAGGGCCCCTGTGCGCTCAGCCAGAGACCGCACATCCTGCCAGAGGAGGTTCACGTCTTCTTGCACTGCTCCTATCTTGAGCTCAAGTGCAGCTTCCAGTTTATCCATTGCTAGGCCCAGTTTGGTCTCCCAGGCCTCCTTCAGATCTGCAATTTCCTCCAGTACTTCTTGGTTGCCTGTGGGGCTAGGGCCCATTTTGGGGGTCTTTTCTATCTTCCTGGCCTCTTCCACACTTGTTGGTGTTCTGGCAAAGTCGTCTAGTGTGGGTTGTTTGACTCTCAGTCTGGGGGGTTTATTAGACATCTTGGTGCACTGGGATCGTGAGGGCCCACCCCACCGCGTGCAGTCTTCTTTTAGGCGCACTAAGTTCCCCCGAAATTGCCAGGGCCAGGCCCAACCGTTCCCCAGGTATCTCGTTGGCCCAGCGTAACACCAGTGTGGGCTATGTCCACCCACGCGCGCTTGTGTCTGCAGCCTTCATTCACAGGGTCCAGGCTCCGGCCCTGACCTGTCTTCCAGTGCCAGTGCGACCCCTCCGGCCCGTGCTCTGTCCACTCGAAAGTCTATCTGGTGCCCCAGAGTTTCCCTTACCAGAACCGTGTCGTGGTGGCCCGTGGGACTGCTGGATTCCCCTTGTGTAGGGGCTCAGGTCCGTATCCGTCTTGGCCGTGCGGTACAGTACCGTTCTGTGCTCCGCTCGTAGCTCCACCGGCCTCGGGACGCTCTGGGTTTGTCGCCGGGTGCGGACTCCCCGGCTTCCTGTACTTTGGCCGTGCCCTCGCTGGTGGCCTCCAAGCAGCGGCTCATATGACCCGCCGAGGGTCGGAACCCACCTCACTGTCCGGGCTCAGGCTTGCCTAAGCCCGCTGGAGCCCACCGCAACCGCACCAGGGATGCCCCGACTCTTCCTGCTGCATCCCTGCTGGCCGGAGCCCGTCTTCGCCGCTTCTCTCACGGGGGTCGCGCCTCCACTCGAGAGCTACGAGCCAGCCGCAAGCTTCCTAGAGATCTCGATCTTGCTGCAGGGCCGCCAGGCTTGTATTACCAGTCAGTCCGCTCCTCTCAGCTGCTCCAAAAGGTGCCTGCACCCATCCAGCGCTGAACCCTCGTTCCCGCCGGAGTCAACGGGTTGCAGTGCCGGGCTCCCGTATTCGGCGCCAGCGAACACTGCGGTCACTTTTATGGCCCTTTGTCCTGGGCCGCCATCTTGTTAGCGTCTCAGCCGCAGGCACCCCGCTCTTCTTTTTCGGCCGAGTCGTCCCGCGTCGGCATTCAATCACACTGCTTCCGCGCTCGGGACGCACCTCAGATGTTCATAAGCGCTTGGCTGTGTCGCCGGTAAGCAAGGTCCATTGGAAACTTCGGTTTCTGCAAGGATCAGTGTCGGATCCCGGGAGCTCTCCACGGACACGTGCTCCTACGTGGCCATTTAGCCACGCCCCCCCCTACCTCTTTCAGATGTTACCTGCAATGCTCCCGAAGTATTTCTTAGGAAGCGTTAAGGAGTTGCTGAGATTCCTGGGGGAATGTTAAACCCTCTATTAGCTATGCCAAGCTGGTCCATCCCAAAAACCTAGAAGGGGTGGGGTTTCCCGACTTGGAAACATATTTTAGAGCAACACAGTTAGGATTCATTGTGGATCATTTAGACCCTCAAACTAATGAGCAATGGCCAGTGCACCTGGAGAATGCAGTGGTCTGCCCAGTGGCTCTTGTGGATGCCAAGGGACAAACTTGTCAGTCAGAATTCTGAAACAGCCAGTCCATCAGATCCTCCGGGACCGTTGGAGGAGAAAGCAGATACTGGATGGCTGTCTGCGTAGCCTTCTCTTCTTAGCTGTATATGGGACCCCCATTAGGGATGGCATGTACAACCCGAACCACTTTCAGGGGTGGCATGAGGTCCCACCTGGAAAGGGCAGGGCAGATGTCGGTGGGAGTTCCTGGCCTTGCAAGAACTAGAAGGGCTACTTCAGATAGGCTCACTCTCAGGCTTTTAGGATCTTCACCTTAAAGGGACATTGACAGATGGGAAGTTAGTTGTGAACCTCAGAAGGGAATTCACCCACCTTTGAAAAAAGCTTGATATCCCTTAGAGGAGACAAAGCAATATTATCCAGGCTGAACAAGGACATCTTCCTAGCTAGGTGAGAGGCCAATGGCAAAGTGACCTGGGATGGAGGTGGATGATAATTTATGGACCCGCTGTAAGGAATGATATATAACAAAAAATCAGGGTGAGAGATCAAAAAGCAAGTTCTTGGTTGATATATTTAATATCAGGAAACAATTTCGTTTTAGTACATTTTTTCTGTGACAAACCCAACGCAAAATGCACAGTTTTTTCACTTTATCAGTTTGGGGGTACTGCTAAGTACCATCCTCTTAAATATCGAGGAATTTTCCTCACATTTATGCACATTCTCTATCATACATAATACATTTTTTGTAAAAAAAATGAGTAGGTGCTACCCAGGATAGGTTCGCACAGAGTAGTACAGACTCACGCCGCACTCTCAAACCTGTGATTCTACACGCCATCCTTGCTGTTTGATCTCTCACCCTGATTTTTCATTATATATCATAAGTTCCCCCCTGGGCATATCAGGGCTCAGCCAGGCGCCCTTTATTATTCTTTGACCCGCTGTAAGGAAGGCATGGTATCAAACAGTAAGACAGACACAAGTGATCACAGTTCAAGGGTGTTTATTGAACTTCAATTGGGTTTGAAAAACGCCTATCTAATCCTAAATCTAAAGATGGGGGCAAGCTACGACCATCAAATAATAATAACGCAGTCCTAGTCGAGTCTGTCAAAATAAAAGGGCCTATAATAATAAACCTATTGCTAATCCTAACTTCAAAAGGCAAATAGTGTTGGAAACAATGTTATGCAAAAGAAAGGTGTTCAACAAATGATATTTCAGGATATTCAAGCCGATCCTTCCCCATGTTTTCAGCACGGGACAAGGCGGCACACTCGAGCTTAGCACACTCTCTGGCTTCTCTAACATGAGTATACAGTTCAAAACCTTAACATCTTGACCTTCTGTGCCAAAGACTCTTTGCCATTCAAAGGCTCTTAGTTCAGAGTGCCTGATGCAACATGAAGAACATTAAAGTTCCTTTTTAACTTCCCTCGGGTGATTTACTATTTACCTACCTCTGCCTGGCTCAGACCCATTTTGACACAAAGTTCCTTTCTTTTAAGGATTTCACATTTACAACTTCTCTCAGGTGATTTATTGTTCACCCCGGTACCCCTACGCCAGGCTCAGTCCCACTTTGACCCAAAATCTTCAACTGGTCTCCCTTTGCCAGGGTAGGACCACATTTATCTACTTTTCCAAACTTTCTCTACTTCATCAAAATCAAATACTTTCGATTGTGCCTGGGATTTTGCTTGTCCAGTCGCAGGATGTTTTTTTCTTGATATAACCTTTTCCTCACTTTCACTTTTGTCACTTTTCAGCTGGATACCTTACGGAGACCTTCGATTGAGCACCCACGCAGTGCCGGACTACTCTGTAAAAGGTATTTCATCTTACTTTTAAAGTTCAATCACTCATTATACGTTCACTTTACTTGTGTCTCTTATCACAGAAGTTTTAACAATGTTCGTTCCAATGCTCGCCATAGCATGTTGCTGCCTGAACCCTTGGCTTCAACACAGACCAGTCTTGTATCGGTCTCCTCAACTCACCAGCTTGTTGGTTTCACTGACACTGCTTTGTTTTTGGAGTCAAGAACGGTACTACAGTGGCTGCTGCTTCTCCCCACCTTGATTATTGACACGGGAGGTCCCCGGTATCTCCGACACACAATGCAGTATTCTTTACTTTGGTTTCCTGGTCTTACGCTTTTGATTCTCGAGGTCTCTGGAAAGTAACAGTTCCTTGTCGAAAAGGTCAAGGGAACTTCCCTCCTGCACTATTTATTCTCTCATTCAGCTGCCATCTTGAAACTGCTGTTTCCTTGTGTGTTTAGCCTCACTCAGAGTGTGCTCTCGTGCTCTGCCTTTTATCCATGTGGGGAAGCTTAATGGAAGTCAGTTGTGTGTGTGATGGTCAGTAATTGCCTGACCTCGCTTGACCATTGTATTGGGACATGTCAGGTATAGTGCTCAGGTGTTAGTCTGTTTTTTCTCATACTGGGCTGTCTGTGTGAAAGTGTTTATGTTGTAAAAGGGGGGGGGGGTAGAGATCCTAAATGTCCTACCTGGTAGGATCGGGTAAAGGTGTTACAGGGAAGGGGATACCGGGTCTCACCATCCGGTGTGCCACTCCCACTCACCGAAGACCCCTCACCCAGGTGATCCTCCCACACTGATCCACCCCCAGGAACTAGATCCAAAAGCAATGGCTGTGTCCTGGCCACCTGGATGACAGATCCTGGGGGACTAGTGGGTGAGGCATCTTCTGGTTTCTTACACCACATCTCTAGAGGGGTTGCCAACACATTGATATGAAGACAGTACAGGCTACTTGTATTTAAACTACTACATCACTGGCAATACCTTATAGCTAGACTAGGGCAGATGTTCTCAGAGACTAGCCCGCTGTGCTGGAGGAGATGTGGACAGGAGGGCACATACTGGGACATATGGTGGGCTTGTGGACGTGTCTGCCTGTACTAGGAGGTGTTGTGTTCCTGAATTAAAGGGATAGATGGCATCAAGAGGGATAGAGACCCTTTGTTGGTACTATTCGGGCTAGAAAACAGACTCTTCGCCTCATGGTACACAATGTATTATAGCAGGAAGAGTCAATCTTCTTAAAAGGTGGAAGAGCGCGAAAATGCTGTAAGGGTGCAGAAGGAGGAGACTGACACATAGGTGACATAGTGATTGCTACTGACTTTTATTCAGTATAATAATAAAGAAAAAATCTATCTTTCCTTTTATCTATGAGGGGTTTCCCTACCTCAACCAAAGTGCTAATGGGTCTGTCAGGATGTATTTGTAACTTAGCATCCACCGTACTGTGTCAAAATGTCCCTATCTCAGTCCCTTACACTTATAACTGAACTTAAAGGTTGCACCAATATTGTTGGTCCAGGAGAATGACTCCCAATGGCACAGTTCTAGTTGGAAGTTCCTCTCCAGGGGGAATGACTCCCTTCCCCTGGCTCTGAAGCTTCACAAACAAAAAAAAGATTGCTGATCCTTTAACATTCTGTGTCAAAAGGTTTGCTTTACTTCAGGGAGAATGACTCCCTTCCGCTGAATCATTGGTTTGATCCTCCTTGCCAGCTCAATTACCAGGAGACCAGGAGAATGACTCCATTATCACAGCCTTCTTTGGCTTTGTTCTTACAATTCACAACACCAGGGGGGAATTACTCCCTTCCCAAGACCTTTCTCAGGCTTATCTCGCAGTTCACAACACCAGAGGGAATAGCTCTCTTCCCCTGACCTTTTTGTATACTTGGGTTCACAGTTCATCCCTCTACTGGTTTGGTCTGGCAGACCTGATTCACTCTCCTGCCAGGTACTGCCCTGAAGAATCTGACTTATATTGATCTTCCCTTGTGGAGGCGGGTCCCAGACCCGTATCTTTCTACCACTATAATTTGGCATACATGGGTTGCTTTCCTGCCATGTACTGCCATGAGGATGATGATTTGCGTTATGTTTTTGTTCTTGGGTTCTCGACCATTCCCTGGTGGTCAGTGGCTTTACTTTACACCCAGCATGAGGGAGACTCCCTTCGATTCTCTGTAGGTTTCTCTGAGGGTTCCAGACCGTGTCTTGGTGGACAGTGGTATCTTTGTTCCCCCTGGGACGAGGGAGTTTATCCCCGAATCTTTGCTTGGCTCTCCACTCCACCCAGCCGGGTCTCCCGTTTACCCCATTACCTGCTTTCCAAACGGGATCTACCACTTCCAGGGTTCATAGTTGTTCTAGACATTCTTCTTCGGTCCTCTTCTGTTCCAACCGGCCTTCTCCAGTGGCTCCTTAAGCCCCTTCAACTTGTAACGGTTTAGGACCGTCACCAGACCTGATGATCCACTGCCCATAAGTATGCTGCTTTTCCGGCAATCCCAGTAGGAATCGGCCCCCTGACAGTTCCTCTGCTGTTTCAGCGACATTGACTGGACCTGATGGACAACTTTACACAGGCGTGAGACTGCCACTCCTTCAGCAATCCTGGTAGGAGTTGGCCTCCTGCTGACTCCTCTGCTGCTTTGGCAATGGCGACGTCTCGCCCTCTCTCCTTCGCCAGGTTCGAATCTCCCGCATAGCAGTCGCGTGCTCCTGACTTCTGCAGTAGAAGACGCTAATTCCTTCTTCAATTTCCTTATTATAGTGCTTGTCCGTCCTTTGTGTAACCCTTGTTGTTAATGGCTCCGTAGCATTCTTCAGGCTTCTTCAGTCTTCTAGTTTTGTGGGTCTTCCAGGCACTGCAGTAATACCTGGGTCTACTATCAGCAGTGGTTAAATCTTCAGTTTTGCAGAGAAACATGGATGTGTTGGGTAAGGTATTGGGGTCTACAATGCAGGGAGGTGTGTAGGGTGTTGGGTGAGGGCTGTTGTACTGCGTTCTCCCTAGATGGTCGTACTGGTGTTTAGAGGGGAGTCTCTCTGCATGAGATCCTCCTGCTGAGAACCACCTACAGGGGGACTATCGGGTAGCGGTCTTACCACCTTGGCCTCATGGGAATGGGCTCCCAGGCCAGAAGTGACGACATTGAAGGATTCATCACAATGCCCACTAAGAAAGAATGGGTGAATGGGACACTTTTTTTATTATGGGGAAAACCTACATTCATGCTCATTGATCCCACGCGAAACCTCGATCTTGAGTGGTTCCCATTTATATCAAAGCATATGAGCAGGGTTTGTCCTGATGTAAACAGGTAGGGTAACCAGGTGGTTTCGAGTGTTGTGAACAATGGCAGGAAGGACGTAACTGACCCTGAGACTGGAAATATGAGGTTGACAGGCATACGGCTTCTGGGGTGGAGGGGCTGAGTTTCTGTTGTATTCCTTTAAACTATGATGGAGATGTGCATTAGAGGGCTATGTTAGAAAAAAACTGTGGGAGGGAATGGGTTGTTGGGTACCCCGCAAAGAACATGTGTTGATCATATGAAAGTGACGATATTAATGACGGAAACATGGAAATTGTTATATTGCTTTTGTTGAAACTAATAAAATATGATTAAAAAAATAAAGAATAATGTGGAAAAACTATGGGGGACTTGGAAGTGGGAGTTACAAGGGTGCAGAAGTAGACGCTGGACACAGAGGTGATGCGTTTGTGGATTATTGAAAGATAAAAAAAGATCTGTCCCTATAACTAAGAGGGGTTTCCCTGCCTCAAACAAAACTAAGGATAGTGTCAGAATGTCAGTCAAAAGAAAAAATAGTCCACTGTACTATGTCCCAAACCTATTTCTATCCCTCACACTTCAATAGAAAACTATAATACTAGCTACACCCTGATTGCAGAAAGGTGGTTCCTTTCTTCTGCATGGCTTTAGGTAGTTTGTGACTAATGGGGAGATCCTCTTCTTCTCCTGGATGACTAGGCCTTTGATATAGTTAGCCAGTTTGTTACCCATGGGGAGTCTCCTTCTCCTGGCCGTCACTAGGCCTTTTGATATAGTTAGGCAGTTTGCTACCTTTGGTGGAGTCTCCTTCTTCCCCTGGTCATCACTAGTCCTTCCAAGGTAGATTCACACTGTTGGAAGGGGAGGTCTCCCATCCCCCGGTCTTCACTTCTTAGACAACTCTTTACAGTTATAAAAAAATTGAAGAATATAGCTCCCTTCCCCCAATCCTTTTGCAGGCTCGCTTTAAATATTACAAATGATGTCCGCGGTTTTGGCAGAGAATATCTTTCACTTCCTGTGGTCTTCTCTTTTGAAAAAAGGTATCTCTCTCCCCATGGTACAACTCTTCCAATTGTGGGAGTCCCAGGCTCCTTTCGCAGGCTTATAATATCTCTCACTCGGGCACGGTTCACTATTTTGCCAGGCACGGTTTTGCAGATACAATTCTTTATTCTTTTCAGCACTCGGGTCCCAGACCCCTGTCTCAGGTTTACAATGTCTCTCAATCAGGACCGCTCCACAAGCCTGCCAGGCACTGTTTGACACAAAGTTCTCTGGAATTTTTCCCAGTACTTGGTTTTACACTGTCCCCTGCTCCGTAGAACACTTTCCCGTTCATTAACAACACAGTTCTCTTTATAGTTTCTTTCCACCCCAGGGGCTTGTTCCTTACCCCTGCTCCGCAGGCTGCTTCTCTCGCCGGCTCCCAGCTTCTCCGGGCTTCTCTCATCGGCTCTTGGCTTCTTCGGGCTTCTCTCACTGCCTTCCAGCTTTTCTGGGCTTTTCCCACCAGTTCTCGGCTTGTCTCAACGGCTCTCGGCTGCTCCGTGCTTCTCTCGCCACTGGAAGTCATGCAGCGGTTCCACAGCGCTGGGTCCCTCACAGGTACAGCAGTACCTTCTTCCACTCTCCACCTCGCAGCCGAATACCTTCTTGGGTCCGTGTGTGTCAGTGGCGTGCTCCGCTGGGACGAGTATGCTGGTTATTCAACGTACCGGTCTACTTTGGTCCCTGTTCTCCACAAGGCAGTTCCCTCCAGCTCACTGTACCTTCAGGGAAGATCAGATCATGAGAGAAGTCCTTCCTCTCTTGTTATCTTTGGCCGGCTCATGTAAGAGCTAGTATGTTCGCTTTGGTTTCCGCAAAGGGCTCTTTTCTTCTTCCTCGTGGCAGAAGCTACAAAGTCATAGCCTTCCTTACTCTTCCTCGTCGCAATATGGTTATCCACATACTCATAGACAGGTCTACCCTGCATAAAGTAACTAGGAGCAGAAAGAGGGGGTACAGGGGATGGGAGTGCTGTGGCTCTAACACTGTGTGGGGATGTGGCTTTGGGGGTAGAGTGGTAATTGTTATACCGCATTCTCTCTCAATAGTTTTCATCTCTCCCACAGAGGGGGTCCCTTCCCATGGGATCCTACCGCTGAGTACAATCCCCAAGGGGACTATCGGGTAGTGGCCTCACCTCCCTGGCCCCATGGGAAGGCTGACCCTCCAGGGCAGAAGTGACGAGACCGTGGGATGCATCACAGAGTGTAGCAACAAAACATCTTCTTTCTATCCTTACAATAGTCGACTGTTTTCATTTAAGCTTAACACTCACACATGGCTGAAGGCAGCAACCCAAATTTACCACACCGCCACCAAGACATCAAGTTGGCCAAAGCCCAACTGTGCTATACTAGGACCAACACCAAGGTTAACAAAGTAGTTCCCACCATCCCATAACTCCATGCTGGCATGAATGACCCCTATGGTCTCGACACATGGGGTTGACAACTGCAGAGAATCGGCACCAGAGAAGGAAACCGCAAGCTTAACTAGCTTTAGGCTTGGACAGGTCCATCTACACTCAATCAGTAATTCTTCCAAATCCTACCAAACACTAAAAAAAAAAACAGGAACAGGAGTTTGCAAGACCAAAAAGCAAGCAGCAAATAACAGAACAAAGGCATGGTGAAGACCAAAGGGAGTACACTTTTGCAATGGCAACCAGCAGCACCCTCGCAGGGCTTAAATAGGTAGGTTCCCGCTCCAGGGCATCTTCCTTTCCTGATTTAAAGGAGGGGAGATTACAATGACCAGAATTCACCACTCTGTTCCTCTAAGAGTCAGAAGTGGATTCTGTGTTGGAATTGTTTGGGGAATTCTGCAGGAATGTCTGTACATCTGCCAGGATGCTTCCAGGGTTCAGAAACACAAGGTGCTGAAGTCAAGGCTGGCAGGGACCCAGCATTTCCTCTCTGGTGACAGAGTTTTGACAGACTACAAGGAGGGATGGAATCAAGAGGAGGAAGGACATAATGAAAGCTGGGTAACTGGGTACCATTCTTGAGTATTGCCACCTCTTTTTCTTCAGCATGGGCTGCCCTTTCATGTCCACTTCCCTGCCTATTCATGGATGTGACTGCACTAATCATATGCTGGGACAGTTTAGCACCCACTTGTTACCACCTCCATCCACCCCTGGGCATCACCATGGAGATTATAGTAAAGAGAAACATCTCAGAACCTGCTGAATGACACTTTCCACTAAGCTGCCTGAGCACAGTGTTTGTGTGTGCATATGTGGTGTGGGGATTGGGGGGGGAGGGGCGAGCTGCTTGCCATTAGCCTGATCAGCGGCTGCAGCTGTTTGTGCACCCCGGCACTGCTGCCTTCCCACAGTCTATTTACATAATGAAGCTTTTGAATTTTTAAAGCACACCATTTAATTTGCATTCTCTGGAGATAAGCTCTTGTGAGGTTTCAGATGCATGGTACTGACAGCCATTAACTTTCCGGCCTCTTCTTTGCCCTCTCCATATCACCCTAGTTCTTTCCCCCTGCAGGGGGTTTTGGGGGGGGGGGGTTGATTGGAGGATACACAGGTGGGAATTCTTCAAGATAGACGCAGGCAAAGCACTTTAATACCCAGGACAGGGCTACAGACCCGTGAAAACAGGCAGTGTGTGCACAGTACCCTGGGGGTGAGACTGTAAGGAATGTGTGATGCTCATCATAGGCAGGGACCGCAGTGATTTCAGCGAGTATATACAGTACCCAGGAGATGTCTTAAGGTGACCACCAGAGAACTCATGAATGGTAGGTGGGTCATAGCTGTGAATGGCATTGAAGAGAAGTGACTCAGAGTCCTGGGGATATTTTAGCTTAACTTCAGATTTGGTAAGACAAATTAAAGTGAGCCTATTTTCTTTAACTCCTTTTTATTTGGAGTAGTCCCATTAAAACAAAACATTGTGAGTCTCTAACAGAAACACTAAAAATACAAACCAAACCAAAAGCCACAAAGCCTCACCTTGGACTGTATTGCGGTAGCTGATTGGGCCTTTGATGACCCACATGGTGGTGAAGGCTCGGTTTCATTCATGGGTACTCAGAGCAGGGCAAATTCATGCGGCTTAGTAAGGGGTGGCTTGGGAAAGGGAATCGCCTCTTTGCTGAGATGTATGACCTTTCTGCTGGGGCCTCAGCTGCTAAGCACCTGTTCTCAAAGCCATTTATCAACTCTAGTTTTTACCCATCCCTTATCACTGGGCTTCTCTTTCCCTACTTTAGCCCTTCACCTCCTCTCCCCTAACACCTCTGCTTCCTGCCCGTTTTTTCCTTGATCTCAACAGTGTTGCCCACGTCCTTTGAATACCTCACTTGTAATCGACAGCTGATCCCAAATACCGCCCTCACCATGGTTATCATTTGCAGTGCCCCCCAGGTGATGCCATGTGGTTTATCAAAGAATGGCCTGATTTCATTTCCACACTTCACATCACATCCAACAACATCTTCATGATGAGGGATTTTAATAATTAGCTTGACCTCCCTGGCACCTTCTGGTATAACCTTCTCCATGAACTTCAGTGGCTATCTTTATGTGGCGTCCGCTCCATCTCATTCTGGTGGTCACACCCTTGACGCCTGCCTCACCTGGGTGGTCTTACCCCTGGCAGACATTAATGTCTCTTCTGCCTTGGTCGGACCCCAACCTACTTGGCCACAGTATGGCTAGATTTGAGAAGCTACCAGCCCTCCACTAAGTATGTCCCACCAAATTCTTTAGAATCAGACAAATAAGATGACCTCCACTAACTATGCAGAAACCTTTGAGAGCTCCGCTGTATCACTTAGCTCTCCAGAGAATGTTTTATCCTGTCTTCACAATGATATCATGACAACCTTGGACCTGCTAGCTCCTACTAGTAGAGGTGGGGAAGCCTGAGAATTCATTGGTGGAGCCGAGCCACACAAATGTCTATTCCTGCCGTCCTACCTCCTCACACCCCACAAAAACAAGATCCATGATTGGGGCCTGGTCAGCGGCAGGATTCCTTGGGTCCGGCACTGGCATGGCCACTTGTGGGGGGCAGGTGGCACTTCCACAGCAAATGGGTTTTTTTGTTGAGGAGCCAGATGCTGTTGAGGGTGGCTGCCCTTGAGAGGAACCACCATGGCACAAGCAGGGAAATTAATCCCTCCAGTCTCCCAGACTGCAACATTTCCCGACACATCCTGGGCAAATATTCACAACTCACTTGTCTTCTCATCCTTTCACTCACCTATCACCCCCACGTTGGGCTTTCAACAATACTGTTTTATAAAGATAACTTGAAAAGTACACAAACATAGTAAAGTACTCTTTTAGGAGTCAGAAATGAGAGTCGGAAACGAATTTGCCATATTTTTGTGAAAAACTTTTATTAACATAAAAGGGGTTGGCAAAAGAAATCTCTGACCGTGATCTAAGAGGAATTCCCTAACCTAAACAAAAACTAAAGCTCGGTCCGTGTCAGGATGTCCAAACAAAACTGCCCTGTGTCCAATGTTCTATTCTAACCCTCACACTACAAACTGTGATGAATCCAATGGAGTCATCAAAGTGCCCTGCTCCCATGTGGCCAGGGGACGGCAGCGGATACTTGATCCTGACCCTTAGGGCGGTTATATGAGGGAGGATGTCATGGCTTCATTGGATGAGACATGGTATCCCCCTTTTGTCCATGAAAAAGACCCCGTCACCCAATACCCTAATGGCCTAATGCCATGCATCTGTTCCCTGCTTTAGGGGAAATAGAGAAACCTTTTCCCAACACCCTTGAGGCCAAACTCCCATCACAAGTAAAAGTTTAAAGAAAACCTTTTTCAGTTCTATTTCCCCTTCATATAGAACTGATATTTCATGTGGAATCATTTAGAGAAATGTTCCAAGTACTGTGCATCAGTCGATATCAGTGGACTCCAATTCCCACAACCACCTAAGTTCTGAGACAAGGAGGATGAAGGAAATGATGCAGAACAGCAGGAGCCTCAAGTTCAATGATTGTGCTAATTGTTTTGTGAAATCACCTGTGCATGGGACATTTAAAAATTAGAACCAAACTATGAGAGGCTGCTCAGGAGAAGACTTTGCATCTCCCTTGGAGGCGTGTGGAAGCTAGAGGCACGAGTCGGTGTGGCAGAGCCAAGGGGCTTGCCAGAGAAGAGGGAAGGAATTGTTGCAGGAGCAAGCAGGGCAGCAGAAATGCAAGGAACAACGAGATAATTCCTGCGCGTTCTGCAGCTAGAGGAAGCAGCGTTACCCTCACCGGGAACTAGAGGCAATCAGGCGTGCAGGAGCAGAGCCGGAGAGATGTCAAAGCGGTCCAGAGTGGAAGACAAGTGGCAGAGCTACACTGCGTAAGCGCGAACGGGACCAAAAATGCCACAGAGAGCCAGTGAGTCAGCCCAAGGGAAGTGGAGACCATAGGTCATTTCGGCGACCACGCCTAACACAATTTGAACTTTGTAAAGCCTCAGAGACAGAAACAATAAGATTGTGAGTCAAAAAGGCAGAATGCAAATACAAACCCTAACAATATATGTGTGCATGGAATGCCGATATGGGGAAAACTGAAAGTGAACACTGAAAGAAATAGATACATTGATCAGAGGAAAAGATATAACAATTGTGAATGTACCAAAAAACTGTTACACACATATGGAAATAATAAGTCCTGGCAGGCGGTTAAACCAAGCAACTACAAGTTTATGAGAAGTCCTGGCAGCAGTGTATACCAGGCAGTTTGAAGTGCATAAGAAGTCCTGACAGCAGAGTATACAGGCAGTTGGAAGTTCATAAAAAGTCCTGGCAGGGGAGTATAACAGACAACTGCAAACCTACAGAGAAATCCCAATAAAGGACAGTGTTTGATTGAACAAGGAAGGAACTTTTTAAAAGAAGGAAACTACAAGACTAAACAGCTTTGTACATAACAGGATAGGTGTGGGCTAAGAAAAGACACAGAACTGTTAGCCCAAGACACATTACATTCCCATTGAAAAATCGAGAGGAAGGGAACTCACCCTCTGGAACCATGGTTCAGTGGACCTTGAGAACATGTTGGAGCTGTTATATTTTCATTTATGAACACTTTTTGCAAATACCACATTAAAGAAATGTCCCTTCTCATCTAATTATTTTGTTTGTAGTGTGAGGGCCAGGACAGGACATTTGGACACAGGGTCAGTTTTGGTTTCTGACAACTTGACAAAGACAGATCCTTATTTTTTGGTTGTAGATAGGGAAATTCCTCTTAGAGAAGAGTCAGAGAGGCATTTTCCCAACCCGTTTATGTTAAAAAAAAAGTCTTTAACATAAAACATGACAATTTTGTGTCTGGCTTCCTTTTCTGATCCCTCACAAAACTTAACTCTAAGGTGAAAAGAGGGAGCTGTCTTTAACCTTGGTTGGTTTGGAAAAAGTGCTCATAAAGGAAAACGACTTAAAGAAAAGTTTCTTCAAGGGTTACATTCTTGATTCCAGAGGGTAGTTCCTTTCCCCTGGATTGCTCTTTATTATTTGGGCTTTTTATTCACAACCGTTCTTTGGGCCCTTCTTGGTCAAGTATAATACTTACACAACAACCATTTGTCTACAAAATTACAGTTTCTCTTTAGAAAAGTTTTTTGAACCTCTCTTGACCAAGTGCAACACTTGCACACAGGACAACACTTGTACATTAAACTTGCTCAGCACAATCCTTTTCAGCTGCCTGGTGTACCCTCCTGCTAGGACTCCTGCTTCACACACTTGAGATTGCCTGTTGTATTCTCCTGCCAGGATTTCTGCTTCTCACACTTGGGATTGCCTGGTCTATTCCTTTGCCAGGACTTCCAAAGTTCACACACTTTTAACTGCCTGGTCTATTTCCTTGCCAGGACTTCTGCTTCTTCATGTTATCTACTTGCTCTAAAAGCTGCTTGATTACAATATTGTATAACATATCTGCTTGATATATTATCTTCTTCCTGTTTTTCTCTTAAGTACACTGTGTACATTTACACATTAGCAAGGGGTTAAGTTGCAACTTAAATTTCCTGTGACTCATATGTCAATTTCTCTGCTTTTCCTCAGCTACACAACTTTCAATAACATGCACTTGGCGTGCTCGCCGATATGCTCCAGTGTCCCCATTGCTCTCAGGACCACTCATTGGTTTCTATAAGTGTAGGATTCTTCTCTCGCAGTCGGCCGGTGAAGGATTCCCCTTGCCTTCTCTCTCGTGGTCTGTACCAGACTTCCACGCCTTCTACTAAGCAAGTCTGCTGTTCTCACGGCTCCGGTAAGCGGAAAACTGTTCTTCACCATCTGCGAACACCCTGAAGTTCTTCACCAGTTACTGGCGTTCTCGCAGTGTCCCTTGGCCTAGCAGTTCCTTCTTATTTCTGTGGCGCACCGTCTCACTCAACCATGCCGGGCCTGGCTTCTCGACCCTCTGCTCCATGCAGAGATGTACGACTCTCTTTCGGCAGTCGACACAGCAGCTGCCTCGCATTCTCTGTTCATGCTGCTTAAATTTCCCAGGAACAGGTGTGTGCCGGGAAACACAAGAGTGCTCCCTTGGTTCACAGTCTCTCTTGCTCCACATTACTCGATCCTTCCTCTTCTTCATCCCATTACTTTGTGAATTCTGGGAAAAGAAGTCCATTCCAAATGATTGACTGGTGGAAGTTGAATGAGCATTTTTTTAAGGTTTGGATGTTAAATTCCTTCTGATGGAATGAAAAGTGGCATTGAAAAAGGTGATTCCATCAGATGGAAAAGGTGGACTCAGATTTGGCTGAAGGGGTTTCCTTGTTCTTTATGGGAAAAGGGGAGAAAACATGGCAATAAGCCATAAGGGTTTTGTACATGGGGAGGTTATTCTCAAGGGAAAATGGGGGATACTATGTCTCACCCGATGGAGTCATGACATCTCTCCGGAGGCCTTCTCCTCCCATGTGATCCTCCTTCATATTGCTGCCTTCCGGAACAGGTGGCCGCTGCCGTCCCCTGGCCACATTAGAGGAGGATACCAGCGGGAGATCAGTGATGACTCCATCAGATTAATCACAACTCACACAAATATATAAATCCTTATAGAAATATATAAGGCAAAACGTTTACAATTGTGGCATTATTCCCCCACCTTTAATGGAAGACTACAAATACCAGAATGCAATTCAAAAGAAGACCAAAATTGGCCTTTGCATTTTGAAAATGCACTTTCAAGAGTTAAAGACGCCTAATAAGAGGTAATGTGTGAAAAAGGTTACCTGTTTGTGTTTCAATGTTGGACAAAGGCATGCTTCATATGGCAAATGCCACATTCTATCTAAAATAAACGCTTTTTGGTGTGTTAAATATGAACATGTATAAGTAAGGCAGATCGTTTTAAACTGTTTTGTGTGGTGGATTAGGCAGCTAACTGGTGCCTTGTGTGTGTGCTCAAAAGAAAAATGTACCTCTGCAGTTCTTGACAAGGAAATTCTAAGAACGTCTTATCGAAAACAATGGTCTCTTAAATGGGCCATCACTTGTAAATAACTTCCACTTTGAATGCTCCGCTTTAAGAAAGGAAGTGATTAGCAGCACGCCTGCAGCGTCAAGTGGACTGCTGAGAGCAGTGGCGTACCGAACGGGGGGCACCTTGCCCCTCCAGTGACTCTTTTCAGTGCCGGACCGGGACATTGGCAGGACAATGCGGGTGCCGAGCAAGAGTTCCTGCTAAGCACATTCATTGTCCTGGCAACAGGACACCTCCCGTTCAGCACCCTCACTGTTCGAGCTCTGGGCAGCAGTGAGCCTCTCTCAGTGGTCTATTACACTGAGAGCCATTAGGCACTGATGGGAGGCAGGTGGGACTATTAGCCGGAACATTTGCACCTTAAGAAATGTGAATGGGGGTGATCAGAAGTAAGAAGGGTGCATAACGCTGAATGCTTTATGAAATCATTACTATTGCTTTAAACCCTAAGGGGGATTTGTTAGGCTCACATTAATCTGCATGATGGTATTGTAATTTTGCATGCAGGTTGGGGAGAATAAAACTAAAGACAACATAATTGCTCAAGATATTTCTATGATGATGTATATAGTGTAAAGTTTTTTATTATGAAAGGCTAGTTTATTATGTAATGTGGTTTGCTACCAAGACATTGCTGTAACTAAAGTAATATTCAAGCACATGAAATGCAAGCAAAACCTTAATACATATCTCTATCAATCAGACCTGGGAAGATGTGTTCAGTTGCTTAAATTGTCCACATCCTGGTTTCACCATTTAACCAAAGTGTGTGATCCAGCGCAAACCATTTAATCGCACTGTGTCTTATCTGCAGCTCTGTAAATGATTCACTTCATAGCTTATGTTAATATATCATTATTATTATTTATTTGTATTTGTTGAGCGCACAGCAGACCGATGGCATCGTGGCGCTTGTTACAGAGTTGCTTAAACTTAGTTACATACATTTCAGGTCCGTGGTGATTACATTGGACGATATTGTTCATTAGTTACAAACATGCAATAGAGCTGAAGGAGAACCAGGTGAACAATGTTAGTTGAAAAGGGCGGTTTTGAGTTTTTTGCGGAATGAGAAGAGGGATGTTTCAGCTCTGAGGTCAGTGGGCAGAGAATTCCAGAGTTTAGGTGCGAGGAAGGGGAAGCCTATGCCTCCTGCCTTAGTTCTATTGATGCGTGGTATGGTAAGTTGATTATTGTATTGGGATCTGGTCGGTCTGGTGGATTGAGTTTTACATAATGTGTCAGATAGGTAGGAGGGTGCTGAGCGGTTGATGCATTTATGCGTGGTTGTGAGAATTTTGCTGCTATTAAATAAAAAGCCTAATGACCATAGAGTTGCTCTAAATATAATAATAGTGCAATTTAGGTATTTCGCACCACAAGTTCTTTGCCACTTGGCTACTCATGGCTATTTATTCTAAAGTCACTTCCCTGGTGCCTCCAAGTATCAACGACTGATGATGCTCCTTGCAATGTCCCTTTCTGGGAAAGTCACTTCTGTTGTTGCAATCCATATGCAAATTACGGGGTTTGCATGTATTTTGCCCCACAGAACCTGGGCAGGCTCTAATAAATGAGTTTCCTGCATCTGTAATCGTCCTGCAGTTTTATTTTTGTTGTTGTTGTGTGTATGTGTTAAAATGCCATCTGCCACTGCTGTTATCAAAAAAGTTGATTGGAGGGTGTGAATGATACTGTATGGAATCGTGCACACTCCAGGGTGCTTCTGATGCGTTACCATGTGCAATGTGTCCTGCAAAACTATTTTGTAAAGTTGGCCACCCTGACAATGAGGATCCTGCCATTCAAGAAGAAGCACACGGCGAACAGGCGTCCATGACCCACCCCGCTCTGAGCCACTGCAGCAGCTGCAGCCTGGAGCGGTGCGGGCCACGCACACCAGACAGTGCTGTGTGCTCTGCCTTCAGCTCCAGTCCTGCGCACATTGACTAGTCTGACTTCAGAACGAAGTCAGGTCATTTCATTCTGGAGTCAGAGTGCATGCGACTCCAGAAAGAAAAGATCTGACTTCTTTCTGAAGTCGGGCTAGTGAATACGCTCAGAGACTTAAGAAAGTAGCGTTCTAGTTGCAGCACGCGGGCTGCCCTGCATCATATAGGGGGGCAGGAACGATTGTATGTCAGTTTAGCTTTAATTTGCCAGGGTGCATTTGGGGGGAAAAGTATCAGGACTTTTTTTGTGGCTCGCCCCCCACTCTTGCCATGCTGGATACTCCCCTGGCTGAGAAGGGTGGTATTTGTCTGGAGAGCTGCAGCAGGAGGTTGAGAGGTAACATGTTACCGCACCAGAACAACAAAAACACGGAACCTCCTACATGGAAGCAGCAGAGCCCCCTTTGAAAAAATTCATTTAAATTCTGGAGGCAGCCATCTGGTGCCTACGGGGCCCCTATGACCATAAGCACACATAGGGCCTCATTACAAGGTCGGCGGTAAGGGGTTAACAGCAACGGTAAGGGTGCCGTTGTCGTTAACCCCTTACCGCCGCATTACGAGGTTCCTTTGCGGGTCCCGCTATGGGCGCCTGGTTTTTCCAAGCGCCCTTGGCAGGAGCCGCTAAGGGACGAGGGAGCTAATAACGGGCCCGCGATGAGCGGGCCCGTTATTAGTTCCATCCCCATTCCCATTGAGCCCTATGGGGGCTCGAATGGGGAATGGTTCTCAGAATGGGGATTTACCGGGTCCTCCAAGGTTGGTATGACCCGGTAAGTCCCTATTCCGAGAACCCGTACCCGGAATGCGGTAAGGGGATAGCCATGGTGCTAATAGCACCATGGATACCTCCTACCTCGTAATGAGGCCCATATACTTTTACATTTATGGAGATGATGAACAGTATTCCAAGCTACAATGAGAGGTGGTGGCAACAGGCTTCCCCACTGTCACGCTTCATTGCAGCTTGGAATCCTGTTATTTTCATGCAGATAGAAAGGACGTAAATGTGCACTTTAAACTTGAGCCAAGCTGGTGTGTCGGAGGGGGGTGTGAGCTTGGTTGCCAGGGCCAATGGGCTCCTTCCTCAGGTCGTGCTTAATTGAGGCCCTTGGCCCGGGTTGGCCCGAGCCCAGCTTGGCTCCCCCACCTCTACCTACTAGTTCCAAGAGGAATAAAAACCCACTTAAAAGGATTAATTGGGATGGTATGGAGTTTGCCCTCCTTAAGAGAAGAACGTTTGCACTTGAGGGCAAATGGCAGGAATCCCTCCTTTCTAGAAGTCAAAGGGGGTCATTACGAGTTTGGAGGTAGCCATGGCACTATTAGCGCCATGGCTGCCTCCAAACTTGTGTCCGGGTTCTCGGAATGGGGATTTACCGGATCATTCCAACCTTGGCGGACCCGGTAAGTCCCCATTCTGAAAACCATTCCACCATTCCCATTCGAGCCCCCATAGGGCTCAATGGGAATGGAGAAGGAGCTAATAACGGGCCTGCAAATAGCGGGCCCGTTATTAGCTCCCTGGTCCCTTAGCAGCTCCCGCTAAGGGCGGATGGTAAAACCAGCCGGCCTAAGTGGGACCCGCTAAGGGACCTCGGAATGCGGCGGTAGGGGGTTAACGGCACTGGCATCCTTACCGGTGCCGTTAATCCCCTACCGCTGTACTCGTAATGACCCCAAAGACTACTTTTACTTTGTCTTCTAGAAAGGAGGGATTCCTACCATCTGTGCTCAAGTGCATGGAATGGCAGTGGTTACTGGAATGGCAGTGGTTACTACAGAACAATTGAACTGAAGAAGAAAACTTGTCTGCACAATCACGCCATACAAGAAGCTATGATCTCGGCTGAAGTGTCCAAGATCTGCGAAAAAATCCTTAGCTCTCACCAGAAAGCTCATTTGATTGGTACTTGGGGATGTATCTCTGTTAGAGAATATGGCTCCTCTGAGCTTGTATGATCGCAAAAAAGATGATTTTAAGGTCTTGGAAATCGTCTGCCTCTTTTTGCATCAACGATTGGGTTGAGGAGTTGCTCACTGTCTCCACCTATGAAAGAGCTATTTACAAACAAGCCTGGGGATACTGATAAGTTCTTGAACACATGGGTGAGCTTCCTTTATGCATATGGTTAATGTGTTTGATTTGAAAGCATATACTGTTTGATCCTTCTGTAATCCAATGTTGTTTGAAAGGCTTATTGATGTGTTCTTTTAATCTGTATAGGCCGTTGATATTCCAACCATTACAATAGTCTTGTTGAGGGATGTTTTATGTTTATTCATGAATTGTACAGTTAATGTGACCTATTTTTTCTTTTTGATGCTCTTCATTTTTTCTTTTTCTCCTTTTCTTATCTCCTTTTTCTCTTCTTGTTTTGCTTCCATATTAGTACATTTTGGCTTGTTCATTTTTGGTTATTGAATTTGTTAGTTCATCTGTAATCCTCTACTGAATATCTGATCCCTTGTTGCCTTATTTGTTTATGATATAAAAGAACAAGTTACTTTCTTGCCTGGTAATGTTCTTTCGATGGGATGTTCCTCCGACGTATTCCACATCTTTTGACAGTGATTACCACAGCTGTGCTGCTTCGGAAAACTTTCGGCGTAGTCGTCCTGCATCGATGACATCGATACGCTACCTCGAGGACCTCCTCCGACGGTCGACGTCACCAGATGTTACATGAAGGACGCACAATGCCGTAGCCTCAGTTGTCGTTTTTTCCCCCAGAACATGTGGCACCAATCTTCTGCCAGTGTTAGTACAGAAAGCCTTGCAGAAACGGAAACTGCAATCGCATGCAAAATTCTGTAGAGGAGCAGGTAGGGAGGGTATGATGTGGAATACGTCGGAGGAACATCCCATTGAAAGAACGTTGCCAGGTAAAAAAGTAACTTGTTCTTCGAGGGGATTGTGTCCTCCGACGTATTCCACATCTTTTGACAGACTCCCAAAGCAGTACCAACGTAAGGAGGTGGGAAAAGAATTTAGAATTTTTTAGAATGCCCAATCAAATTGCGGAATAGAAGACTGCCTTGCCAAAGGCCAAATCTTGCCCATGGATAGAGTCCAGGGAATAATGTTTCACAAAAGTATGGCCAGAGGCCCATGTGGCTGCTTTGCAAATACTGCGAATCGGAACACCCCTCTGTAGTGCAGTGGAGGCAGCCATACCCCTAGTAGAATGAGCGCGTAAGCCTACTTGAGGGTCCTTTCCCGCCAAATGATAACACTCAGAGATTGTCAAAATGATACATCTAGACAAGGTCTGCTTGGAAACAGCCTGAACTAAACGCCTTCCAGCGTAACCAATAAACAGCTGATCGTCTACTCTGACCCGGGACATCCGTGAGAGATAGAAACTCAAAGCTCTCCTAGGGTCCAACCTATGGAGCCTCTCCTCCTCCTTACCAGGATGTGGAGGAGGATAGAATGCCGGAAGAATTACCTTCTGGCTCAGATGGAATTCCGACACAACCTTCGTAAGGAAGGAAGGCCGTACCCTAAGAACAACCCTGTCCTTATGGAACAGAGTGAAGGGTGGTTTGGCGGAAAGTGCCTGCAACTCACTCACTCTGCGAGCGAAAGTAACCGCAACTAAAAATACAGTTTTAAAGGACAATAGTCTCAATGGACAAGAATGCAAAGGCTCAAATGGAGCTCCCATTAGGAACTTTAAAACCAAATTCAAATCCCATCCCGGCACCTGGAAAGGCGACGGTGGAAACACATGAGTTAGCCCTTTTAGAAACTAAGATATCAAAGGGATTTTAAAATAAGAACATTCCTCAGACGAGCGCTTAAATATGGACAGCGCCGCCAGGTAACCCTTAATGGTACCCACATGCAGGCCCTTGTGGGCTAAAGAAAGCAAAAAAGACAAAACCAAAGGAATGAAACATTGGCAAGGATCCACATTCTGTACTCTGCACCAATCGCAGAACTTCTTCCAACGGCAAAAGCAACACCTCCATCACGTCTTCAGGGAGGTCTCAATCCTTGTATCTCAGCCTTTCAGATACCTCTAGATGGAGAACTCAACCTCTTTCCTGTGAGAGCAGATCGTCTCGGTAGGGAAGACGACGTGGAGGGCAGATGGACATGTCTAGAAGGTCTGGGTACCATGCTGTCCTGGCCCATGCCGGAGCAATGAGATTCATCCGGGAACCGAGCCTCCGCAACACCTGCGGAATGACGGGGACTGGAGGGAACGCGTACAGCAGTGGGAAGGACCACCCCACCATGAACGCGTCCCCTAAGGCTCCCATTGGAGGAAATTCCCACGAGCAGAATCTCTCGCATTTCCGGTTGACACTGGTGGCAAAGAGATCCACTTGTGGGGTTCCCCAAAGGGCAAAGACCTCCCAAAAAACTTCCTGAGCCTGCTCCCACTCGCGAGAGACCATGCTCTGCCTGCTCAGAGCGTCCGCCGTCTCGTTTTCGTCTCCGGCCAGATGAACTGCCGAGATCGAAATTTCCTGCTGGATTGCCCAGAACCAGAGCTGCATCGCCTCTCTGCACAGTGGGAGTGACCCTGCACCCCCCCTTTTTGTTGAGGTAGTACATGGCCACTGTATTGTCCGTCATAATCGGGACATTCTTCCCCCGCACAGACAGCAGAAAAGCCTTCAGGGCTAGCCTGACAGACCGCAGCTCTAAGAGATTGATCTGGAGTCTCGACTCAGATGGAGACCAACGACCACTGGCTGTCGGCTCGTTGGCATGAGCTCCCCAACCCGTGAGGGATGCATCCGTCACGATCGTCACCTCCGGCCACGGTTGCCAAAACAGAGCCCCTTTGAACAGATTTCCTTCGACAGCCCACCACAGAAGATCCTGGGTTGAACGAGGGCGGAATCTGAACGTGTCTGACATCCTGCCGGAGAACTGCGCCCACTGCATCTTGAATGCCCACTGCAGAGATCTCATCCGCAGCCTGGCCTCTGGCACCAGTAAAATGCAGGATGCCATGAGTCCGAGCAATCTCAAGAACTCGAACTCCGGGAGACTCTGGGCACGTTGAAACTTGTCCACCATCTGCAGAATGTGGTGAGCCCTCACCTGGAGAGGCGAACACTGCCCCAGGGATGTGTCTAGCACTGCCCCAATGGACTGGAGCCGCTGGGTAGGAGTCACATGAGACTTCTTTAAGTTGAGGGAGAAGCCCAGCTTGTGAAGGGAGTGGCAGGTGATGTACAGATGATCCAGGACTTGCTCAGAAGAGCGCGCCCTGATCAGCCAATCATCCAGGTAGGGGTAGATGTGAATCCCCCCTTTCCTGAGATGCGCTGCCACCACCACCATCAGCTTTGTGAAGACCCTCGGGGCGGAGGTCAATCCGAACGGCAGGACCCGAAACTGAAAATGCGAGTAGCCAGCCGCGAACCTAAGGTACTTCCTGTGCTTGGGATGAATCGGCACATGAAAGTAAGCATCCTTGAGGTCGAGAGACACCAACCAATCCTGAAGTTGAAGGGCCTGGAGGACTGCGGCAGTGCCTGAGGGCAAGGAGGCAACTGCCCGAGCGGCTTTGGCACCTCGAGGACCTTGCTTTCCACCTCTTGTACCTCTTGTACTCCTATGGTGCCTCCTTTGACTGGCTCAAGGCTCTTGTCAGTCTTGCTGCCAAAAAGATGGACACCATCAAAGGGCATGTTGAGAAGACGGGACTGTACATCAGGAGCAAACCCTGACTTCCGCAACCACGCAAACCTGCGCATCACGGTGCTCGCTGCCATGGACCGGCTGGCACAGTCTGCCACGTCCAAACCCGACTGAACGGTTTCACACATGGCATCCTTGCCATCCTGAAGGAGGGCAAGAAAACAATCCTGTTCCTCCCCTTCGGGAATATGTTCAGCCGCCAATGACACACAATTCCACAGAGTATGCGTGAATCTTGCAAGGGCACAAACGGAGTTGGCTGCCTATAAAGCCATACCCCCAGAAGAAAATACCTTCTTCGCCCAACCATCAAAGCGTTTGTCGTCTCTATCAGGAGGGATTGTAGGGTACGCAGCCTGCTTTGCTGGGGCCTTAGCCGCCTGCACCACCAAACTCTCCGGAGTAGGGTGCGTAGACAAGTAGCAGGGGTCACCACTGGCTGGGCGGTATTTTTTCAGCAACGACTTATTCACTGCCGGGAGACTCTCCGGAGCAGTCCAAGCCGCCGCCATCCTTCTCTGTAAGGCCATATGAAATGGCAACACCGGGTCAGTGGGTGGACCTTGGTCCAAGATATCTGTCAGGTCATCCTGCAGAAAATCCACAGGTGGAGCAGACCACCCGAGATACTCCGTAACCCTCGACATGAGGTGCCTGTACGAGGAGTCAGCATGTGTACCAGGCTCAGGTCTGCCAAACTCAACCTCCGGGGAGGTATCAAGACCACTTGCGTCATGTAAAGATTGACGAAGTTCTTCCAATTGGCTATGACCAGACAACAGGTCATCAGGAACCGCAGGAGGCACAACCCCCTCTTCATCAGACCCTTCCTCTACCTCTGAAATGTACTCCAACGGTTGGAACAAGTCCACCCTGGGAGGAAGGACAGAGTATGGGTCAAACATAGGCCGCACAAACTTGCTGAGCGCCTTTCTCGGAGCTTCCACAGCTCTCCTGGGCACCTCCGGCAGGTTTTCTTCAAAAGGGGGCGATGGGAGTGGCGTCGACTTTGACCGAGGTGCAGACGACTTCGACAACGGCTTCGAGGCCGGAGCCCCGAGCCTGTCCTTTGACGCCTCGGCGCTGATGACGTCGCCGATTTTCTCAGAGCCGGAGCCTCAAGCAAGTCCCTCGACGGACATGGCGCTGACGGCGTCGATGCCTTCTTCGAAGGCCTCACAGGCTCCAAATGCCTAGACGGCGTCGAGGACCGGGACCTGGAGCGGGCACGGTGGCGATCATCCTTGTCCGATGGGGACCTCGACTGTTCCCGATGACCTTGCCAACCGCCCGAGTCGGAAGGCGTGCGAGCGGTGGCTCTAGCTCGTTCCCTGCCAGCTTCACTCGAAGGCGCAGACGGAACGGTGCCCTGCGATTCGAAAATCGCCATCATCTGCCGGCGGAATTCATCCCATTCAGCCAGGGACGAGTGTTTTGTGGGACAAGCCACCCTCCGTCTGGCAGAGTCTTCTGACGAGGACGGGGAAGGCGACCGGTGACAGCGCTTCCGTGAATGCCTCGAAGAGGCCGAGGAATGGCGGGACCCACTCCTAAAATGAGACCACCTGGACTTACGCCGATGCGGAGAGACACTCCTAGAGTCGTCGGTCGAAAGTCCAGCGGATTTAGACTTGCGGGGCTTGGAAACCCTACCTACCGACAGCTTCTTCTTCCGCTCCCGCAAGGCCTTCGACGTCAAAGACTGGCATTCCTCACAGTCATCAGTGGCGTGGCTCTTGCCGAGGCACCAGAGGCAGACATCATGCAGGTCCGTAAGTGACATCTTGGAACCGCAGTCCCGACACTTCTTGAAACCCGACTTCGGGGTAGCAGAAGACAAAGACACACCCCAAGAACAATAGAAGAACCGATTCAACAGGAGGCCTGAGACGCGCCGAGATTTCGAAGCAAACACGTTTGTGGAAAAAACAGAACTGAGGCTACGGGCTTTGTGCGTTCTACACATAACATCCGGTGACGTCGGCCGTCGGAGGAGGTCCTCGAGGGAGCGTATCGACCTCATTGACGCAGAACGCCTACGCCGAAAGTTTTCCGAAGCAGCACAGCTGTGGTAATTACTGTCAAAAGAAGTAGAATAGGTCAGAGGACACAATCCCCTCGAAATAAAACGTTGAAAGCCGAAAAAAAAAAGACAAAGTAAAGTTCACCCAATCTAATATTCCCACTCATCTATGCTCTTCCACCCCCAAGTGACCGGCTGTCCACTATGTCTCCTCTCTTTCTGCTTTCAACCATCTCAACAGTGGCAGTCATAAACACAACTGACAAAGAGGCAAGCCTCATCAGAGCAGCTCGATCCCCTTCCAGAATCAATTATCAATGAACATTACATCTCTGGCTGCCAGTTTGTCTTTGTTATTGATCGCTCCTTCAGTTCTGAGCATAAACCTGCACCATAATCAACCACAGCAAACACTCCTTTCTGTCAGAGCATAACAGAGAAAATGGCGACCATCGAAACGATTGTGTGATGGTGAGGCCACTACCTTATCACATGACCATCAATCAGGAATGGATTCTGGCATGCTAGGGGTCCAAATATGTATTACTCTTGTAAGGGTGCAGAAGTGCGAGTCTGACACAGTGGTGGCATGTTTGTTGACAAAGACCTTTATTTATATAAAAGTAAAAGAAAAGGAAAAACCTATCTTGGCCTATTTCTATGAGGGGTTGCCCTACCTCAACAAAAATACTAAGGACTCAGTCAGGATGTCCAGGAAAGTGAAATGTCCACCGTCCTGTGTCCAAACCTATTTCCATCCCTTACACTCTCCAGTAACTAAGGACAAACTGTGTGTCTTCTTTATGCAGAAGGAGGCTCCTCTCGCTCGGGATACAGATTTCAAATGTTCATTACTTGATGAGAAATCACGACGAGTGGCTCTTCAACTTAAAAGTTCTTGATATTAAATGATCTTTCAAACGTATACAACACACACCTCCCAAGTATCGGGTGACTCGTCCTCTATTCATTTCTCCAGTTCACAAATGTATTATCAGGTCTGCTGCACTATCCTGGCAGACTTGACTGTAGACCTTCATATTACAAAACACAGTTCCCATGTATTAGGGAGGAGTCTCTTCCTGTGTTCCTTCTCCAGCTCACAAATGTAGCTTCAAGTCTGATTCACTATCCTGCCAGACTTGACTACAGATTTTAGAATGCCAGAAAATGTGTCTTCATTTTGGCAATGGGTCCTCAACCCCTTGTTTTAGCTTCTTGCACCTCTCTTTCTCTCTTACGTGGATTCCAGACCCCTATGGGCTGTCTCAGGATCTCCCCGACTTGTTATGTAGCTTGTTTCTCTTTTGGAAATGTTTTTGTGGTCTCCGGTCTGTCCTGGGAGTAGAGTGGGGCTTCTGTACTGCTTTCCGCGTTCGGTGTCCTACCCTCAGCAGCTCTGTAGAAGTAGGCTCTCTCTCGCGTCCTCGGCTGAGCGCCTTCTCCTTGCTTAGGCTTCACTGGTCGGGTTTCCTTTTTCCCCGTCAACCAGACAGGTCCCTGCTCCATGGAGCTATTGGAGGCACTCGTCCCTCACCACAGCATCTCGCTCTCTTCTCCTCGGGTCTTTCGCCTCGGAACTGGCGTGTGGTTCCTCGCTCCTCCAGGACTGGCTTGACATGGTACACAGTCTTTCCTTGATAAAAAAACAGTCCTTGCTTGCTTTTTATCACCGGGGCCCCCTCTAATGGACTGTACCGCCTATGTTGGTTCCACACTGGGTTTTTGCCTTCTTGCCCGATCTTCTTCGTGTCAGTGATTGTATGCACTCCACCTGGTGTAAGGGTGCAGAAGTATGAGTCCGACACATTGGTGGCATATTTTTGGGCAAAGACGTTTATTAACACAAAAGGTTGGAAAAAGGCCTCTCAATCCCTAAATGCTATGAGGGGTTTCCCTGCCTCAAAGTAAACTGAAGAAAATGTCAGGAAGTCCGAAAGTAAAATGTCTGGCACCGTCATGTCAAAAACCTACTTGTGTCCCTAACACTTACAATCTAAGATAACTGTGCAAGGGTATTGTGATGATTCATCCCAGAAACCTGGTCTTGGACCCTCCTCATGTGGCCAGGGAAAGGCAGACGCTTCCTGATCCCGATCCTGGGGGTGATGTACTGCGGGAGGATCACATAGGGGGGGAAACAGACCAGGAAGACTGGGAAACCCCCTCCTGTTTAACTTTTCCTGTAATCCCACACTTTTGATGGCTGTTTGAAACACGTATACTCCCTTAAAAAGGAGCTGTTTTGATAGACACAAAAATTAGGGGTGTTTAATAGTTTTTTTCTGTAAAATTGTGTCTTGGTGCATATACACCAAAGATGAAATGGTGCTTTGGGTGTGTGAATTATTACGGTCTTTTAAGATACATTTTATTAGCAATATGTTTTAGATGTGTATAAATATTAAAATATGATTGTTATTTTTCGATAACCATGGTTCTGACTATTGATTTCGGTTGAACAGTGTCTACGTGTATATGTCAAGGTGGGTGATAGATACCGCCTTCTAGCCTTAAAGGGAGGAAGCTGTTTTTGTGGGATTTCTCTTGTACGTGTAATTGAGTCCTCACCCACACGGCCCCTAAAAAGAGGACAAATACAGCTCTATATAGCTGATGTTTGCCAAACTACAGAAGTTGAAAGAACTAACTTCACAGAAGGGGACTACAAGTTGCGGAATCCCAGAAGTACTGGGACGAGGAAGAGGGCTGACGAGGCATTCTGTAGCAGAAGTCAGGCAATTAATCCTAATAGCAATTAGGAGATGGGGTGGGCACTGCTTACATTTCTACTTGTTACTTATTTTGCAGTCAATTGTGGGGGCTCACCCTTGAGCCTAGGCACTAGGTTCTAAACAATATCCATACAGTAGGGCTGGACAACTTCCAACCCTGGGTGAGCTCGCTCTCACTTTCCTCGACGGGTTTCAATTCACTCTGATCAGTAATTTATATTTCTTTCATTAAGTAATCCACCATTCTTGGTATGATATTACAAATATTTCAATTGTTTATTTATTCCTGGCCAATCAGTGTTTCAAAGTTATTGCCAATGCATTTCGGACCTCCGTCCATCTTCAGGGCTATCAACACTATTATTTACCAATCAGTGACATTCCCATCATCATGACCCATTCCCAATGATTCACCAAAAAGTGAAATTAATAAAGTAAATACATGCACATACCAGGTTAAAGTTGTGTTCCATCATGGCGTTCAAATCAATATGGCAAATCAAAAAATACAAAAACATCCATTATAGATCATTGTTAAGCCTCATTTCACAATATGATTTCATAATATACCAAACACTTTCTACCTGTTTGGCTTTTTGTCCCCAGAGTGTACGTTCACCTCTGTTGTCAGTATCCTCATCTAGCGCGTGTTCTCTGAAACAGATATTTATATGTATGTATAGTTATTTCCTCGTCTGTGGTCTCCACCCTCCTGTATTTCCACTTAGCCTCCTCCTCCGTTGTGCTTAACTCTACTCTCCTGCTCTCCGTACGCGCCAGCTATCCGAAAAGAGCTGCCGCCACTCGTAATAGCGTTTATAGACGCTACTCATTCTCACGCATGCGCGCAACTGCGCGCGATGTCGTATTACGTTTCACTAATCTCCTCCGCGCATGCGCGGATGTGTCTTCTCCACAATTCGGAAGTGTATTGCATATATCTGCTCATGTGACTGTCTGTCTATTTTAATAGACTTGACTCTGAGACTCAAGGTCTATTTGGTTATGCAACAACTGGTACTCACTATGAAATCACATCTATTTAATGTGCGTACATTCGCATTAACAACTTGGATCATGGGGACCCCCGCTTATGCTGTTGTCCCGTTGGTAGTGTCTCTATATTGTGTAGTGTGTAAATGTAAATGGTATGCTTATCAAAATATTAATTATATATCAAACAACTGCCATTACAACTTAATCCCTTACCGGTGGGTCAATTTTCAATACATACTCCCAAAGGGGGGTGTTAGTAAGTGAAAGAGCCCACTGTTAGGCAGTGATTAGCTGCCTTACGTCCCACAGGGAAATAAACCCCTGCGGGACATACTGTGAACTTCAACATTCGACACTCCATGTCTACAGGTCATAATATTCCCTTATTTTAACAGATCTTTCTCATGCAACAAACATATTTTCCATCATGGAAAACACATAAAGTTCAGCTCCTCATTGATGCCCCCTGGTCTCAGGGAGTCAAGCCGGTCAATCCAGAATGATTCTCGTTGATTCAATCTTAATCCCAAATCCTCATGTGCATTGTTTTATCTAATGACCTCCAAGATTTGAATCCTCATCTGGCTGATGTTGTGCTTCATTGTGTTCCAGTGTCTGGCTACTGCCGAGTTCGGATTGTTGTTCCGAATGCACAATCTGTGCTCGTTCCATCGCAACTTGCCAGGGCTTTTAGATTGTCCAACATAGTAAATGCCACACGGACATTTAATACTGTATACTATGTTTGAAGTGTCACATGTTGCATATCCCTTCAATTTTATTTTTTTGCCTGTGCGAGGATGATCAACTGTATCCTCTTTAGTTATGAAGTTACAGTTACTGCAATGCAGGCAGGGATAAGTTCCTTTTCTCAATGTGTCTAATGCTCTCTTTTCAGGTCTTGTTTTGACAAATCTGTCTCTCAAGTTTGCACTCCTCTTGTACGCAAAAGTAGGTAATTCCCTGAACAAGTGTTCAACTCGCATGTCATTGGTCAGTGTACTCCAGTTCTTCTTGATTACACTCTTTATCTTGTTGCTTTGTACTGAGTAACATGACACATATACAATATTTGGTTCCTTCTTCTCTCTCCTTGTACCACTTGCTTTGGGTTCCATTACTCGCTCTTTGGCTGATTCTATCTCTGCGGGTTTGTACCCTCTTGCTTTAAACCTCCTCCCCATGTTCTCAATTTCTACCGCGCACGTTCTTGGGTCATTGACGATCCTTTTTACTCTCATCATTTGACTGTAGGGCAAATTTCTGATTAAACTCGGTTGGTGGAAACTTAGTCGATGAAGTAGATTATTGCGATCTGTTTCTTTTCTGTAGATGTTGGTCAGAAATTTGTTGTGAATACGTATTTCTACATCTAGGAAGTGGATACATGTTTTTGAAGTTTCTTTTGTAAATTGTATGCGTTGATCTATGTTGTTGAGATAGGTAAAAAAAGTAATTGAGAGATTCCTCTGGGCCATTCCATATTCCAAAAATATCATCTATAACTATGACTATTTGAACAGAGAGGTTTATACCTCGATGGACAAATATCAAACTCCATTCCAGAAGAAACAACACCATGGGAGTACAGATAATACCTCCAGCACGGATTCTGAAGACTCCAGAGTAAAATAAGGTACAGCTGAAGGAAGGAGGACGACAGAACAACAAGCAGAACCTACCACATCTGCAAGAGATTCTAGGGCAGCACCGACTTTTTTAGGACGAGAGACAGAAAGAAGAGAATGAGACGAGGGAAAAGAAAAAGAAAGTCAAAGAGTAGAGACCCGGGGAGCGAGACAGAAGAAAAGTTAGTTGTGAACATATCATCCAGAATACTAACCAAATGTGAAGAAATGTTACTTCAGAAGGGGCTCAGTTATGTACCCACACACAGTACAACTTCATTCGAGACTAAGATTGACTTATTCAAATTGGTGAGAAAATTAAAACTAAAAGTGTTTTTTGATGAACTCGATACGTCACAACTTAAAGAACAGGACCCAGAGGAACTACAAGAGTTCAGAAAGAAAAGTAATTTTATGCCACCCATTAATGTTCCATCTATTGACATTTTTCATCGACAAGTACTCAAGGATCTTAGGAAAGTGTCATTTAAACGTAAGGGATATGGAAATTTGAAACCGAATGAGTTTAAGTTATTGAAAGATTTATATGGAGATGACAAGATAACAATACGCCCAGCGGACAAAGGGGGAGCACTTGTAATAATGAACAGCCAAGATTACCATGACAAATGTATGAATCAGCTCACAAACACGGATGTATATTCTGAGCTAGATAGTGACCCAACCATTGAGATAATGAAGAATTTGGAAGAACTCCTGGGGAAAGCAGAGAAACTAGGATGGATAAGTACCAAAACACAATCTTTTCTCACAAATAAACACCCAAGAATACCGAACTTCTACACGCTGCCCAAAATACATAAAAGTTTTATAAAACCAGCAGGTAGACCGATAGTCTCTGGAGTAGACAGTGTGCTACAGCCATTGGGCCAATATATTGATCAGTTTTTGCAACCCTTGATACAAAAAACAGATACCTACATTAAAGACACTAATAATTTTTTGGTAACACTGGAGAAAAATGTATTCACAGAAACCTCAATCATGTTTACGATCGACGTAAGGAGTCTTTACACTTCTATTCCACACAACCTGGGTCTAGAAGGAATAGAATGGTTACTCCTCCAAGAAGGTGACTTGAAAGCTATCAAGGAATTTATTTTGGTATTATTACAGTTTATATCTGAAAATTCATATTTTCAATATAGAAACAAATTCTTTATCCAAACATCTAGGACAGCGATGCGGGCCTCAATGGCTCCCACATATGCAAATACTTTTATGCACAAATTCGAAAAGGAACATGTACTTGATCATGCAGTATGGAGAAACTACATAACGATGTGGGTCAGATTTATAGATGATATTTTTGGAATATGGAATGGCCCAGAGGAATCTCTCAATGACCTTTTACCTATCTCAACAACATAGATCAACGCATACAATTTACAAAAGAAACTTCAAAAACATGTATCCACTTCCTAGATGTAGAAATACGTATTCACAACAACAAATTTCTGACCAACATCTACAGAAAAGAAACAGATCGCAATAATCTACTTCATCGACTAAGTTTCCACCAACCGAGTTTAATCAGAAATTTGCCCTACAGTCAAATGATGAGAGTAAAAAGGATCGTCAATGACCCAAGAACGTGCGCGGTAGAAATTGAGAACATGGGGAGGAGGTTTGAAGAAAGAGGGTACAAACCCGCAGAGATATAATCAGCCAAAGAGCGAGTAATGGAACCCACAGCGAGTGGTACAAGGAGAGAAAAGAAGGAACCAAATATTTTATATGTGTCATGTTTCTCAGTACAAAGCAACAAGATAAAGAGTGTAATCAAGAAGAACTGGAGTACACTGACCAATGACATGCGAGTTGAACACTTGTTCAGGGAATTACCTACTTTTGCGTACAAGAGGAGTGCAAACTTGAGAGACAGATTGGTCAAAACAAGACCTGAAAAGAGAGCATTAGACACATTGAGAAAAGGAACTTATCCCTGCCTGCATTGCAGTAACTGTAACTTTATAACTAAAGGGGATACAGTTGATCATCCTCGCACAGGCGAAAAAATAAAACTGAAGGGATATGCAACATGTGACACTTCGGACATAGTATACAGTATTAAATGTCCGTGTGGCATTTACTATGTTGGACAATCTAAAAGACCTGGCAAGTTGCGATGGAATGAGCACAGATCGTGCATTCGGAACAACAATCAGAACTCGGCAGTAGCCAGACACTGGAACACAATGAAGCACAACATCAGCCAGATAAGGATTCAAATCTTGGAGGTCATTAGATAAAACAATGCACATGAGGATTTGGGAAGAAGATTAAATCAACGAGAATCATTCTGGATTGACCGGCTTGACCCCCTGAGACCAGGGGGCATCAATGAGGAGCTGAACTTTATGTGTTTTCTATGATGAAAGATATGTGTGTCGCATGAGAAAGATCTGTTAATGAAGGGAATATTATGACCTGTAGACATGGAGTGTCGAATGTTGAAGTTCACGGTATGTCCCGCAGGGGTTTATTTCCCTGTGGGACGTAAGGCAGCTAATCACTGCCTAACAGTGGACTCTTTCACTTACTAACACCCCCCTTTGGGAGTATGTATTGAAAATTGACCCTGTTACTCACCGGTGGGATGAGTGCGAGGAACCAGGAAGCATCCAAACCCAGAATTTTGCTTGAAGGAGCTTAAGTAGGGCCTCTACCTAAGCCTCCTCTCTGCGAGGGAAAATAGACCTTCAAAATGATATGACCACTTGCTGTAGTTAACCAGACAAGGGGACTGATCACCCAGAAGGGCGGAGAGAATTCGTACCGCCACGAACCAGGCTGAAAAGAAAAGAACAACAAGTAAGTAATACAAAAGGTAACGGTTGTCCCTTATAAGCCTTACTAACTGAGGAGTACCTGGGTTCTTGTTTTCCTCCCCCCGTAGGATAGATGAAGGAATTAACCCGGGAATCACCTAAGAGCAGGACAAGATTTAGTATCTAACTGGTTTAAATAATTACACAAACAAAAAGGTGGGTAGGATCTTACCAGTGGGAATTGACTTAGTACTTGAAATGTTAGAACACAACGACAGGGAGAAAATAAGAAAAAGGTAAGGTTAGTAGGGTTCTACTACCCGGGCGGCACGAGGGTCGCGCTAGATTCGGGATGGTGCACTGCTGCAGAGCGTCCTGAAAATGCACAAACCCAATGTTCCGTTTAACACCAAAAGTCTTCCCACTGATGGAAAAAGATTAAGGACGATGACAGTCGGGATGGTATTTCCAGGTGAATGGGTTTTAAGGAGGTAAATTCTGGCAGGATACAGAGCAACCAATCGGAATGATGACTCTTGAGACAGGTAGGTCAAAAACAGGCAAGGTCTGGTACACTGGCTGACAGGAACTATAACAGAACGTGGAGAAGAGGAGTCCAGGAGGAAAGCAGGATTTTCGGTACACGGGAAGGCAGATCAGAAGGTGAGGGAATTCCAAATAGAAGGTCCAGTAAACAATCCGAGTCGAAAACCGTAAGAACCACAAGCACATAGCAATCGAAGAAGGAACTTCTAATTACCGGTAGTAGCTGTAAACAGAAGCAGCGTCTTGGCCGTCTCCGGGAACTAAATAATGGAGAAAGGCGGGGCTAGCCAATGTGAGGCTCTTCCGGTGAACTACCGTACGGAAGCAGGTTTCCTGGGGGGTGTAGTCTCCGAGCCGCTAACTTCCACGGCAACTTCCATCGTGCATAAAACGACGCGGTTTGATGCCGAATCCTTTTGGGGAGCGCTATAAATTTCCTACTGCCTCTGGTAGTAGATTTGGAAACCCGAAGCGCCAGCGGCGTAAGTGACCGGGTTTTGCTGATAGCCGGGGATGAACGCCGACTCATAACAGTATCCTCCCCCAAAGGCGGCGGCAACCCCCTGCGGGCATGGAAGCGGCGCAGAAGAACAGGCGAGTGGATATTGCCCAAGGGCTCCCAAGACCTGTCCTCAGGCCCGTATCCCTTCCAGTCGACCAAATAAAAGGGTCGACCCCTACGGAGTTGAAAGTCCAAAATATCAGCCACTTCATATTCATCCTCGCCATCCACGCGAACAGCACAAGGCCGAGTTGGAAGACGCGTGGTAAGAAGGCATGGTTTGATGAGGCTGACGTGAAATACGGGATGTATCTTCCATGAAGGCGGCAAAGAAAGACGCATTGCCACTGGATTTAACACCTCCTTAATGGAGAAAGGACCCACAAACTTTGGTAGAAGCATACGTTTGCCCGGAATACGTAGATTACGTGTAGACAGCCAGACTTTTGAGCCTACTTTGTATTCTGGAGCGGTAAGCCGATGTCGATCAGCGTACTTTTTAGCCCTCTCCTGTGCAAGTAGAAGGTGGGATCGAACTTCCCTACGGACTGAATCCAGGTCCCGTACACAAGCCTGAGCAGCCGGGTTGTCAATGGGGAGCGCCGGGTCTAAAGGCAATGAACGTGGATGGAAACCATATAAGGCAAAAAACGGCGATACCCCTGAGGCACAATGTACCGAGTTATTGTAGGCGAACTCGGCAGGAGCAAGCGTTTTTAGCCAGGTAGACTGGAATTGGAGACATAAACATCGGAGGAATTGTTCCAGTGTGGCGTTTGTCCTCTCAGTCTGTCCATCGGTTTGTGGATGGTAGGCAGAACTGAAACGATCATCGATGTTTAGTGAAGAAGTCAAAGCCCTCCAAAAGCGGGACGTAAACTGAGGACCACGGTCCGATACAATGATAGAGGGAAGTCCAAAGAAACGAAAGACATGTTTGAGAAACAATGAAGCCAGGACAGGGGCCGAAGGCAAGCCAGCACAAGGGATGAACAAAGCCATCTTGGAGAAGTAATCAATAATAACCCAAACGGTATCATAACCGTCGAGAGGGGGTAGGTCCACGATGAAGTCCATGGAAACCATGTACCAAGGTTTATGCGGTACTGGAAGGGGATGCAAAAGACCTACAGGTTTGGATCTAGAAACCTTGCATTGGGCACACACTGAGCAAGACTTCGCATAGTCGATGACATCCCTAGACATCGAAGGCCACCAGGCCCAACGGCGTAATGACTCCAACGTCTTTTGCTGTCCTGGATGGGCTGCCATCAATGAATCGTGTGACCAAGTTAAAGCTCGAAGTCGTGCTTCACCAGGAGGAATGAAGAGACGACCCTGGATATAAGGCAGATCCTGAACAATGTCGAGATTCAACGATTCGCATTCCTCCTTGTTTGAGGTCACCCAAGATGATATAAGGGCACGGAGCGAAGGTTGAGGAGTGCAAGCACAAACCACCCTTTCAGGCAACAACAAGGGACGATCAGATTTAGAAATACAAGAACTGTGAGGTAATCTTGACAGAGCGTCGGCACATGCATTGAGGCGAGCCGGTCGATATGTGATGACAAAGTTGAACTGGGAGAAGAAAAGATGCCAACGAGCTTGTCGGGCTGTAAGGCATTTCATGGATTTGAATGCAAGGAGACTGCGGTGATCTGAATAAACAACAACCTGGTGACGGGCCCCCAACAGATGATGACGCCATTCCGCAAAGGCATCCCTGATAGCTAACAATTCACGCTCTGTGATGGGATAATTGCGTTCATACGGGGTCAATTTCCTGGAAAAATATGCCACAGGATGGATTTCTCCCGAATCAGGACACTCCTGCGACAGAACCGCCCCAATAGCTGAACCGGAGGCGTCCGCCTCTACAAAGAAAGGGAGGAGAGGGTCCGGGTGTTGCAGTACCGGGGCCGTCGAAAAGGCGGTCTTCAGGATTTCAAAGGCTTGTTGTGCCTCAGGATTCCAAGCAAATGGTTTTTTGGAGCTGGTGAGTGCCGTTAAAGGAGAAGAGATCGACGAAAATGAATGGATGAAACGTCGATAGAAGTTGGAAAACCCCAAGAAAGACTGAAGTGCCTTGACTGATGTAGGAACGGGCCATTCCAGAATCGCTTTGACTTTAGATTGACTCATACGAATGCCACGATTGGTCAAGTCATAGCCAAGGAACTCAACCTCCGGAGAATTAAATACACATTTCTCTGCCTTGACGTACAGGTGGTTCTCCCTTAACCTCTGTAACACAAGACGCACGTGTATAAGGTGTTCCTTCATGGAGGATGAGTAAATGAGAATATCATCTAGATAAACTACAACAAATTGATCCAGATAATCATGGAAAATGTCATTCATGAAAGCCTGAAAGGTGGCCGGGGCATTGCAGAGTCCAAATGGCATTACTAAGTATTCGAACAGACCGTAACGTGTCTTGAAGGCAGTTTTCCACTCGTCCCCGGCTCTAATCCGGACGAGATTATAGGCCCCCCTGAGGTCAAGTTTAGTAAATACCACTGATGAACCAAGTTGATCCAGAAGCACTGATATCAACGGAAGAGGATATTGATTTTTAACTGTAATAGCATTCAATGCCCTGTAATCTATACAAGGGCGCAGGTCCCCCTCCTTTTTAGGGACAAAAAACAACGGTGATGCAGCCGGGGACTTTGAGGTTCGAATAAAGCCTGTGGCCAGGGCTTTATCGATATATTCTTTCAATACCTTGTCTTCTGGTATAGTAAGTGAATAGACCCTTCCGGTTGGTATTTTGGTCCCTGGTATTAGGTCTATCGGGCAGTCGTAGGGCCTATGAGGCGGCAATCGATCTGCCCTACCCTTGTCGAACACGTCCCGAAAGGATTCGTATTCAAGGGGAATACCTGTACTAGGATCCCGAATAATGGCGCCTATGAGAGACACGGAAGCCACAAGAGCCTGGCAAGAAGAATCAGGGCAGACATATGTGTCCAGAAAGCAGTTCTCATTGCACTCCGGAGAAGGAAAACGAACACTCTTCTTTACCCAATCAATAGCAGGATTGTGGTGTTGTAACCACGGAATTCCCAATATGACTTGATATTGCGGAGCTTTGATTAGATCAAACGAGATTGATTCTACATGACCATCTTCGGTTTTCATGCTAACAAGAGTGGTGTTTTGTGTGACCAAACCGGATACCAAGGTTGTGCCGTCCACAGTATGGACCCTCTCAGGTTGAGCCTTTGGTAGAAATGAGACATGGTTCTTTGTAGCATAGTCGAAATCCATATAATTCCCTGTAGCTCCTGAGTCTATAATAGCCAAAGAGGAAAATGTGGCGTCATCGGCAGTGGTGAAGGACACAGGTAGACTAACAGGGGCGGATAAGGTACTCTGTGAGCCCAAAGAAGACACTCCCGGCGTAGGGACTCTATCTACCGCCGGGATTTGGCGTTTCCCGCCTTTTTAACGGGTCTTTTAGGACAATCTTTCAGATGGTGTTCCGAAGACCCACAATACATGCATAAGTTATGCGAACGTCTGTATTCCCGTTGTGCCTGAGTCAAGGGACCCCTCACGGCCCCTATCTGCATGGGTTCGGGATTCGAAACAGAAGGAGGAGCTAAATCTGCCGGAGTGGGTGTAGGGATGGCTGTTTTACGTTCTCCTCTTCTTTCAGACCTTCTAGCATCTATTTGTAAGACTAAGTCTAACAATTCACCAAAAGAGGTTGGGACAACCGGTACTGTGGCTAGGATATCTTTTAATTCTTCAGATAACCCCTGATAGAATACAGCTGATTTCTTTTCTTCGGGCCAGTCTGTCTCCGCAGCCAGCTGATTGAATCTGGTAAGAAAAGAAAAAAGAGAAGAATTGCCTTGTCGTAGACCCAGCAGCTCCAGATCCGAGGCTTGGGATTTATAACGATTGTCAAAGACCCTATTCATGGCCAATATGAGTTCGTCACAGTCATAAAGAACATAACTGTTGGACTCAAGCAAAGGGTTGGCCCATGCAGCCGCTGTACCTCCTAGATGTGAAAGAATAAAGGCTGCCTTGGTTGTGGAGTTTGGAAAGGCGGCGGGCCGACACAGAAAGTGCAATTTGCATTGGTTTATAAAGGTTCGATATTGTTTCGGATCTCCAGTAAACCTTTCCGGAGGGGCCAACGGGAATTGCGTGGCCATCAAAACCGGTGTCGCAGAAAACCCTGAGGCTGAAGCTGAAGGTAGACCAGAACCTGAGGCGGTTGCACCTTCCATGTCTACTCCGAGTGTCTGGGGATTTTGAATATTCCGTAAGCTGTCGATCCTTTGATGCATGGCGTCATGGGCCAATGTCATGTCTGATCGTAACTCAGACACTAAACGAAACAAAGCAGCCAAAGGATCCGCTTCTTCCATGGCTTCTGTTTTTGTTACTCACCGGTGGGATGAGTGCGAGGAACCAGGAAGCATCCAAACCCAGAATTTTGCTTGAAGGAGCTTAAGTAGGGCCTCTACCTAAGCCTCCTCTCTGCGAGGGAAAATAGACCTTCAAAATGATATGACCACTTGCTGTAGTTAACCAGACAAGGGGACTGATCACCCAGAAGGGCGGAGAGAATTCGTACCGCCACGAACCAGGCTGAAAAGAAAAGAACAACAAGTAAGTAATACAAAAGGTAACGGTTGTCCCTTATAAGCCTTACTAACTGAGGAGTACCTGGGTTCTTGTTTTCCTCCCCCCGTAGGATAGATGAAGGAATTAACCCGGGAATCACCTAAGAGCAGGACAAGATTTAGTATCTAACTGGTTTAAATAATTACACAAACAAAAAGGTGGGTAGGATCTTACCAGTGGGAATTGACTTAGTACTTGAAATGTTAGAACACAACGACAGGGAGAAAATAAGAAAAAGGTAAGGTTAGTAGGGTTCTACTACCCGGGCGGCACGAGGGTCGCGCTAGATTCGGGATGGTGCACTGCTGCAGAGCGTCCTGAAAATGCACAAACCCAATGTTCCGTTTAACACCAAAAGTCTTCCCACTGATGGAAAAAGATTAAGGACGATGACAGTCGGGATGGTATTTCCAGGTGAATGGGTTTTAAGGAGGTAAATTCTGGCAGGATACAGAGCAACCAATCGGAATGATGACTCTTGAGACAGGTAGGTCAAAAACAGGCAAGGTCTGGTACACTGGCTGACAGGAACTATAACAGAACGTGGAGAAGAGGAGTCCAGGAGGAAAGCAGGATTTTCGGTACACGGGAAGGCAGATCAGAAGGTGAGGGAATTCCAAATAGAAGGTCCAGTAAACAATCCGAGTCGAAAACCGTAAGAACCACAAGCACATAGCAATCGAAGAAGGAACTTCTAATTACCGGTAGTAGCTGTAAACAGAAGCAGCGTCTTGGCCGTCTCCGGGAACTAAATAATGGAGAAAGGCGGGGCTAGCCAATGTGAGGCTCTTCCGGTGAACTACCGTACGGAAGCAGGTTTCCTGGGGGGTGTAGTCTCCGAGCCGCTAACTTCCACGGCAACTTCCATCGTGCATAAAACGACGCGGTTTGATGCCGAATCCTTTTGGGGAGCGCTATAAATTTCCTACTGCCTCTGGTAGTAGATTTGGAAACCCGAAGCGCCAGCGGCGTAAGTGACCGGGTTTTGCTGATAGCCGGGGATGAACGCCGACTCATAACAGACCCACCGGTAAGAGATTCTCCTGTTAAAGTGATTAAAGTTGTAATGGCAGTTGTTTGATATATAATTAATATTTTGATAAAGCATACCATTTACACACTACACAATATAGAGACACTACCAACGGGACAACAGCGTAAGCGGGGGTCCCCATGATCCAAGTTGTTAATGCGAATGTACACACATTAAATAGAAGTGATTTCATAGTGAGTACCAGTTGTTGCGTAACCAAATAGACCTTGAGTCTCAGAGTGAAGTCTATTAAAATAGACAGACAGTCACATGAGCAGATATATGCAATACACCTCCGAATTGTGGAGAAGACACATCCGCGCATGCGCGGAGGAGATTAGTGAAATGTAACATGACATTGCGCGCAGTTGCGCGCATGCGTGAGAATGAGTAGCGTCTATAAACGCTATTACGAGTGGCGGCAGATCTTTTTGGATAGCTGGCGCGTACGGAGAGCAGGAGAGTAGAGGTAAGCACAACGGAGGAGGAGGCTAAGTGGAAATACAGGAGGGTGGAGACCACAGACGAGGAAATAACTATACATACATATAAATATCTGTTTCAGAGAACACGCGCTAGATAAGGATACTGACAACAGAGGTGAACGTACACTCTGGGGACAAAAAGCCAAACAGGTAGAAAGCGTTTGGTATGTTATGAAATCATATTGTGAAATGAGGCTTAACAATGATCTATAATGGATGTTTTTGTATTTTTTGATTTGCCATATTGATTTGAACACCATGATGGAACACAACTTTAACCTGGTATGTGCATGTATTTACTTTATTAATTTCACTTTTTGGTGAATCATTGGGAATGGGTCATGATGATGGGAATGTCACTGATTGGTAAATAATAGTGTTGATAGCCCTGAAGATGGACGGAGGTCCGAAATGCATTGGCAATAACTTTGAAACACTGATTGGCCAGGAATAAATAAACAATTGAAATATTTGTAATATCATACCAAGAATGGTGGATTACTTACTGAAAGAAATATAAATTACTGATGAGAGTGAATTGAAACCCGTCGAGGGGAGTGAGAGCGAGCTCACCCAGGGTTGGAAATTGTCCAGCCCTACTGTATGGAAATTAATGCTAATAGCCCACACCTGCAGGAACCTGGGAGGCATAAAAGGCCCACTCAGGGGCAGGCAATTGGAAGGAGAGGAGGGAGATGGAACTGTTACTGAAATGCAAGCCATAGTATATGCAGTGGAATGTAGAAAGTACGAGGCTGGCAAACCAAGCAGAAGTGGGAGAACAAGAAGGGCGCAGAACGTGGGAACAGCAGATTTCACCTATGTGTTCTGAGAGGGTCCTGTTCCCCCAAGCAATGAAGTTCAGAGGCTGTGCTGCGGAAGATGTGCAGGAGAGCTGTCTTTCTCCATGTGAGCCTGATTGCTGTGGTTGCTGCATACTGAGCGTGATGGAGACTGAGGCAAGGAGCAATTTTACCAAGCCGTGAATCTCAGGAGCGAGAGGGGCTCCATAAACATGTGGCCGGACCGGACACACCTTCACAGAGGAAGGGTGCGGGTCCTTAAGCAGCTAGAAGCAGTACAAATTGTGGTAGAGGTCGTGGAAGCAGTGCGACCCGCAGAGCAAGTTTTGAAGAAGCCAGTGAGTGAAGCTTGGCATTCTAATACCTTGCATGAGCATTACGGGTAACAGTATCCAGTTACCCATTCACTCGCGTATGAGTAAAGCGAGTGGAAGTTGTTCATTGAACTTGAATTACTTGAATAATGGGAAATGTAGCACTCAAGTGTAAATGAAAAGTCTTTTTACTTGCGTAGAAAGGAAATACTGCTTACATCCATTGTTCACTATTCTAAGACTGTTACTATCTGAAGGAGTGGTCACATGTCACCAATTGAGGAAGTTGAACGTTGCAAAGATCATTACCGAATACTTAACCTTGTTAAATCCATTGTTGAAATCTTCAAGAGGTGAATACAAATCAAGAAGTGGTCACGTGTGCCTAATTGTGACTCCCAAAGGAGGGCTGGACTTTATCCTTCACTTTAAATGGGAATACAATTCAATAACGATCTTTAAAATCTTTAAGCTCTGCGTACAACATCAAGAAGTGGTCATGTGTGCCTGATTGTGATTTCTGAAGGCAGATTGCATTCTATTCTTTACTTTAACAATGCATACCTTTCACGAATAAGAAGTTAAAGGACCTCATTACGGGTCTGGCGGTAAAGCTGCCAGTGCTACGGGCGGGTTGCCACCGGACCCGTAATAATTTACCAGCGCCTGACCTCCCGGTGCCACCAGGCTATTAAAAGTCTGGAGGCCGGGAAGTCAGGCGCTGGTACATTTGTTAATGCCCATTCCCAACAATCTGTACTGTGAAGTTACTCACAGTTAATTGGGCAAAGATGCAAGTCTGCAAGCATTACCTGAAGCTAAGAGAGTGACACCAACGCTTCTGGGTAATTATTAGGGTGATAGCTGGCACAAAGGTACAGGTAAAGCAAGGGAAGGGAAACTGACTGCTTGTAAAGACTATTTTGAAGTAGACACAACCTGTAGTGCCAAAGACTGTGGAAGACAGAGAGAAGTGAGTCTTAATGGCATTTGTTACTGTGGCAGACAGACAAGAGAGGCAAAGTGGCTGCCCCTTTTGAAAGGAGATATTCAGAGGAAGAGTGTCTTGCCTACCAGAGGGTGTGGAAGTACTTTAAAGTATATCGTGTTGAAGCCGGTCTAAAAGTACCAAATCACCAAGGCTGTGGTAGTAGCCCAAAGTACTGAAGCTGTGGGGGTATATCTGGTTGTCAGTACATGCAACATTGCACTAGTCTAAACAAGGTGGAGTACTGAGACAAAAGGGCATTGTTCTCATGGTAAATCAAGCAGAGGAGTAGTGGTTGAAGTGGAAGCAGCAGCACTGAGAAGTCATCCTGACAAATATACATTGTTAATGACAAAAACTGTAACTAAATAATTCCTAACTGTTGACCAAGAATAATACATTACTAGCCGTGTGGATATTAAATTTCATTTTGAACTGTGGCAAATCTTCCTGAAGAGGTGACGAGCAGTGTGGCCAGGATTACCATTGGTGCTATTTTTCTGGAAGTAGTAAGTGGATCTTTCACACATGGAACGAGACTTGTCAGTGGAACTTTGGTTAATTATGTTTTACTCTGACTCTTCAAGAACTGATTCAAGACATTCCTTTCTTTGGTTGAACAGTTGGAGACGTGATTTTGAATCCCGGGGAAGGGAAATTACCCAGAACTTTAAAAGGTAATTTAGAAACTGTGAATAATGTTCATGTCACTTGGTATTGCCATATATTTTCTTTGTATATTTGTTGCATAGTGTGCGGTCCAGTTATCCTGTGTTAGAGTGTGTTTCCTCAGCTTTGGTTAGGCAGGGAATCCCTCAGTAGAGTATGGACATTGAGGCTTGCCATTGTTATTGTTATTGTTATTTTGCATTTATATAGCGCCTTATATACCATTGGTATGGTCTGAAGGCGCTGGTAGGTTGAACGCCCTTGGGAACCGAAGTTCAGATCAGTAGAGAGAGTCAAAAGGTGCGTGTGAGCACCGGGTATGTTTGCAGCTGGTGGGTATTCGTGTAAGAGCTGCTTCTTAGCGGTAAGTGTGGTGGTTGAGAGATCAGAAGTATGTGTTCGTTCTGGCAGGATTTATCCAGACCGGATGTGGCTGCGTTAGGCCTGAGGAGAACGCCTGGCTGGGGGGGGGTGTAACCAGCAGTGTTTAGTTAGAATGATGTGGAGTGAGCGGCGGATGTTGGTATGAGAACAGTTATACCGAATGGTGTCATAGTATCTCTGTGTTCTAGCTGAGTGGTGATGTAAAGGAGAGAGTAAGCATGGTGGTATGATATGATGGGTTAAATGCTCTTTCAAACGTTCTCTGCATTCCAAGCCATACTATATACATCGCGCAATTATATGCGCTCCAGTTCGTTCCGGGCACTCCTATCCTCTCCGTGCACCCCAGTCTGCTCCACACACTCCGGTCTGCTCCGCGCACTCATGCATTCCTGTCCCTTCTGCGTGCTCTAGTCTGCCATGCACACTCCAGTCGGCTCCAGGCATGCACTCTTGTCTGCTCCACGCATGCGCTCTTGTCTGCCCTACGCATGCACTCCTGTTTGCCCCATGGTCTACGCATTCAGTAGCTCTATGTACTCATCCATTCTGAGCACTCGTCAGTGCTGGGTGCAATCTGTGCTCGTTCGTTCTATGTACTCGTCCATTCTACGCAACACATCCATTCACTCTAGGCACTCGTTCATTCCAGGCACTCGTTCGTTCCAGGCACTCGTGCGTTCCAGGCACTTGTTCATTCCAGGCATTCCTATGCTTTATGCCCTCAGGCCACTCACCCCCTCTACGCACTCACCCCCTCTACGCACTCATCCACTCTACGCACACATCTCCTCTACGCACTCTTCCCCTTCTACGTACCCCTTTTTTCATAGGCACTCATTCGCTCATATGCACTCGTCTGTTCTATATATTTGCCGCTCCTACCCACTAGTCTGTTCTATGTCGTCTTCCACTCTACCCATTCTTCCGCCCAGCTCATCCATCCCGCTCTGCTCGTTCATCCATTCCCCGCACTCAGCATGCATTCCCCATCCATCCGCTCTACATGCTTATAGGTTCTACGCAATCATCCGGTCTGTGTAACTCATCCGCTCCAGGTGTTTGTCCGCTTTATCCCTTTGCATGCACTGCACCTTCATCTGCTCTACGCAATCACCCATCCTACGCAATCGCCTGCTCCCCGCACTCACCCGCTCCCTGAGCTCAACAGTCCCCCCGAACAGTTCCTCACGCGTATTCACTCTCGACACTCATCCGCTCCCCGCACTCATCGGCTTTATGCACTCGTGCCTTTCACGCATTCAACAGCAATATCCTGTTCCATATATTCATCACTATACTCATCGGTTTTATACCATCATCTGCTCTGTACACTCATATGCTCTATATACTCACCCGCTCTATCCACTCGTCTGCTCTGTATACTCGTCTGCTCTGTATACTCGTCCGCTCTGTACACTCATCCGCTTTATCCAATCATCCGCTCTATCTACTCATCCGCTCTATCTACAGATCTGCTATATACACTCATCCGCTCTATACATTCGCCAGGTCTGTACATCCATCTGCTCCAGCGATCTACACACTCTCCCCATTTCCGTACTCATCCGCTATCCACACTCATGCGCTCTACCTACTCGTCTGCTCTTACTCATACTCTTCTGTTCTACACACTCATCCGGTTTACGCTCATCCGTTCTACACATTCAACTGTTTTACGCACTCCTGCGTTTTACTCGCTTCTCTGTATTTACGCATTCATCCGCGCTACACGCTCGTCCGCTCTACACACCAGCCGCTCTACCCACTCATTTGCTCAACATGTTCATCCATTCTATACACTCATCCGCCATTCTATTCGCCAGGTCTGTACGTTCATCTGCTCCAGTGATCTACACACTCTCCGCACTTCCATACTCATCTGCTATCCACACTCATGCGCTCTACATTCTCATCCGCTCTTACTCATACTCTTCTGTTCTACACATGCATCCAGTTTACGCTCATCTGTTCTACACATTCATCTGTTTTACGCACTCTTGCGTTCTACTCGTTTCTCTGTATTTACGCATTCATCCACGCTACACGCTCGTCCGCTCTACATACCAGCCGCTCTACACACTCTTTGACGATTTTGATAGCGAACCTGCAGGAGTTCCAGGACATGCAGGAAGATGAGGGAGAAGAGAAGGAGGAAGAGTCCTGCAAAGCATTGCCTCCTGTAAGTACTGCACTCCCCTAATGTCCGCCAAGGGGGAGGGAGAGGCAATACCTGACCAGGCTGGTCAGCATGGCACAGGTGTAGAGACGTCCTGGCGCACAGCAACACCTAACCCCCCGCATCATACTATTCCACTGTCAGTACTGTAGCTCCGTCGGTGCACCTCACCCCTTGCTGTTCAACTGTAACCATAGCTCCACCGGTGCACCCCTCCCCTTGCTGTTCAACTGTTGCCATAGCTCCACTGGTGCACCTCACCCCTTGCTGTTCAACTGTAACGATAGCTCCACCGGTGCGCCCCTCCCCTTGCTGTTCAACTGTTGCCATAGCTCCACTGGTGCACCTCAACCCTTGCTGTTCAACTGTAACCATAGCTCCACCAGTGCACCCATCCCCTTGCTGTTCAACTGTTGCCATAGATCCACTGGTGCACCTCACCCCTTGCTGTTCAACTGTAACCATAGCTCCACCGGTGCACCCCTCCCCTTGCTGTTCAACTGTTGCCATATCTTCACTGGTGCACCTCACCCCTTGCTGTTCAACTGTAACCATAGCTCCACCGGTGCACCCCTCCCCTTGCTGTTCAACTGTTGCCATATCTTCACTGGTGCACCTCACCCCTTGCTGTTCAACTGTAACCATAGCTCCACCGTTGCACCCCTCCCCTTGCTGTTCAACTGTTGCCATAGCTCCACTGATGCACCTCACCCCTTGCTGTTCAACTGTAACCATAGCTCCACCGGTGTACCCCTCCCCTTGCTGTTCAACTGTTGCCATAGCTCCACTGATGCACCTCACCCCTTGCTGTTCAACTGTAACCATAGCTCCACCGGTGCACCCCTCCCCTTGCTGTTCAACTGTTGCCATAGCTCCACTAGTGCACCTCACCCCTTGCTGTTCACCGGAGCCCGGGTAGCCTTGAGGTAAGTACCGGCAACATCCCACATGATCCTTCCAGCGTGGATGTAGCCAGGCTTTCCTCTACCTCACTCTGTAGCTTCCTGTTCGGCGTCCCTTGGTCCCCCCAGTGGAGGTAACCTGCTGTGCGCCTCCTCAGAGAACCGTTCTCCCGAGGCTCATTCTCGGGAGGCTTCTCTTCTTCGGGCTCCTCCACCAGTTGTTCAACAGATGAGTTCCTTTTGAACTCTTGTGTCGGCCAGCTGCCTCCATTACAGCAATTGACATCTCGAGATAAACTAGACCACTGACTTTGTTTCCTCAGGGTGATCTTCTTCGTCCCAGTACTAGTTTTCCCCTGTGAAGCCAGATACTTGGGATTCTTGGATATTTCAGGTTCATCAAGTGTATCAAGATGGTAAACCTTGCAACAGAGTATATTAGTTCTCCCTACAAGGGGTCAGGGGATTTGGTATTGGAGAAGGGGTTGGGTTTATCAAGGCAGAGGAATACTGCGTTCCCTGAGAATACCTAATTCCATGGGGGCTTCCCTCCCCATGTGATCCTCCCTCCGGGGGGATTATTGTACTGTGGACGGACCACCCTGGCCCCATGGAAAGGTCTCCCCCTATTTGTCACACTGGTTAAGATTCACTCTTCCTCACCTCAGAATGATCTGTATGAATTAAGTCCTCTATTCTACAGAGATATAAACAGGTGTGGGGGACTATAGGGGACCAAGTGGGGTGAGAAGAAAGGGGACAGAAATGGAGGGAGTGAATACTGTGATCTCCCAAGGCTATCATCACTGGTCCCATGGCTTCCCTCCCCCATGAGACCCACTCGTTGAGTACAACCCGCAGGGGGACTATCGGGTAGCAGCCTCACCTCCCTGGCCTCATGGCTCAGGGCTCCCCCATGGGAGCAGTGGCAATACCCTGGGATTAGTCACACTCTTCATGAAGGGAATGAGCTTCTACACTCCTTGGAATATGGTAGCCCTGCGATTCTCGTTCTCCTACACCTGGCTGCAGCGTTTGGCGCTGTGAACACCACGTCCACCTAACAGATCTCCTGGGCATCAAAGGCCCGGCTCTTGAGTGGATGCCTCCTTCTTGCATAACAGGCAAATTAGGTCAGGCCCATTTCTGCTGAGTCCCTCTGTCACACTTAGTGATCTGCCCCAAGGCTCAGTCCTCTAGCCTTGGCTTATTAATGCCTACCTCAAACTACATGCTGATCTCATTGCTCACTGCTCGGTTTCCTTTCAGTCTTACACTCATGATCCCCAGATTGCTTTTGCTCTAAGTAGCTCCTTTCACAGTAGAACTTCAATATCGTCCTGCCTTTTCGAGCATCAATGATTAGTTCTTTTACATTTTGCTTGCCCCTGAACACTTCCAAAACAGAGTTCTGTTGGCACTTGCATCTTCAGGCTTTGCCTTCTGCTTGCACTACTACTCGTCTAGGTTGTTTGTATTTTGTGTTTATTTGGGACAAAAGGGAGACGAGAGAAGAGTCTTGCTCCAGGGAACAAAGGTTGAGTTTTTGGGCTGCTTTAAATGCTGGAAAAAATATATAGTTTTTTAATATCAGGAGGGAGGGCATTCCAGTGATGGGGCAAGAAGGAATGGAAAGATGATGTTACAGGGGTCGGAGTGATCAAAAATGGCACTAGAGCAGATAGGGAGGTGAGTGGTAGCGGGTGATGGAGATAGCTAGGCAAAGCATATATATATATATATATATATATATATATATATATATATATATATATGGGATACATTACTCACCGTAATCGTATTTCTGATGCTTGTATCTGCTTAGATTCACATGCTGTGCATAGGCCGACATCTAGTGGAAGCTGCGGAGTATTACAGTTTGTTTTTCGAAACTCGAAAATGGGCGTCGACACAGGCGTGCAAGTAATACTATCCCTAGTGTGACGTCCACTGTACCCAAGATCCCTCACGCGTCTAGGATCCTCAGATTGTATTTTTTCTGACATGAGGAAGCATGAGGAGTAGCGTGAGTACAGATAATCCAAGCAGATAGACAGAAAGGTAAGACTACAAGCAATCATGCGCCTTCTCTCGGAGGGGAGGAAGGGTGGGTCGCATGTGAATCTAAGCAGATACAAGCATCAGAAATACGATTACGGTGAGTAATGTATCCCTTCTGAGGCTTGTGGAATCTGCTTAGATCACATGCTGTGCATAGATTAGCGAGCAGTACCCGAAGAAGGAGGTGGGATGTGAGAAGGGTCATGAGCAAACAGGTGTCTTAGAACCGCTTGTCCCACTTGTGTATCTGTCTTGGAATGAGTGTCAATGCAGTAATGCTGAGTAAAAGTGTGAATAGAGCTCCAAGTAGCTGCTTTGCAAATGGTGTCGAGGGGAACATTTGCAATGAAAGCCAGAGTGGCCCCAATGCCTCTAGTAGAATGGGCCCTTGGCGTAAAAGGCAGAGTTTTTTCAGAAAGAGAGTAACACAGCTGTATACAGTTGATAATCCACTTCGAGATCGCGCCTTTAGAGACGCGATCCCCCTCTCTGCCTGTAGCTACGGAGACAAACAGTTGATCTGTTTTCCTTAGCGGTCTGGTTTTATTTACATAGTAGAGGACCGCCCTACGCACATCAAGGGTGTGTAGTTTCACCTCAGCTGAGCTTTGCGGGTTCTGGAAGAAAGCCGGAAGCTCGATGGACTGGTTTACATGGAACTTAGATATAAATTTAGGTGAGAACCTAGGGTGTGTGCGTAAAACCAGTTTGTCTTTGTGGATAGTAAAGAAAGGATCCTGCACTGACAGAGCCTGAATTTCACTGACCCTTCTTATAGAGGTAATGGCTACTAAGAAGGCCGTTTTATAAGTCAGGTGTTTGAGACTACTTTTATGCATGGGTTCGAAAGGGGGGCCCATGAGCTTAGCTAGCACCACATTGAGGTCCCATCCTGGCGGTGGGTTCGAAATAGGAGGGTGAAGTCTCTTTACTCCTTCCATGAAGGCTTTAACTACTGGTACTTTCCACCACGATACTTTGTTATGGGATGTGGTGTAAGCCGAGAGGGCTGCCAGGTGTACCTTCAGAGAGTTAAAAACCAAACCTGCGTCCAGCAGGTGGAGCATGTATGTTACAACGTTGGAAGGAGTGCAATCAACTGGGTTGATTTGTTTATTCTGGCACCAAATAACGAATCTCTTCCACTTGTCAAAGTAACAGTGCCTTGTGTTTGGTTTCCTGGATTCTTTTAGGATGTCCATACACCTCTGTGGTAAATTGAGATGCCCAAACTCTATGACCTCAGGAGCCATGCTGCCAGGTTCATTGAGTTGGGTTCCTGGTGCACTGTTTGACCTTGTTGCTGGGACAGTAGGTTGTACCAGGCTGGGAGTTTGATGGGCTCGCACACCGCCATCCTGCGTAGGTGTGGAAACCATGGTTGTCTCGCCCACATGGGAGCAACTAGGATGAGCGTCATCGATTCCTTGTTCATCTTGTACACCACCTTCCTGATGAGAGGAGTTGGTGGAAAAGCGTACGCAAACATCCCTGACCAGTTCATCCACAGGGCGTTCCCTTGGGAGTCTGGCTGGGGGAACCTGGATGCAAATCCTGGGCATTGTTTGTTTTCGCTTGTGGCGAATAGGTCTATAGTGGGGAAACCCCACTGAGAGAAGAGATCTTCTACGATATCTCTGTGAAGGACCCATTCGTGTTCTTCTGGGAGGGAGTCTCTGCTTAGGGCATCCGCTAGGGAATTGAGCTCCCCTGGAACATGTTGTGATGACAGGAAGATGTTCCGTCTGAGTGCCCATATCCAGATTTTCTGGGCAAGCTTGGACAGATTTGGCGAACGAGTCCCTCCTTGTTTGTTCAGATAGAACATGGCTGTCGTGCTGTCCGTCCGGATCTGCACCGACAAGTTTAGCAGATGGGGCTCGAACGCCCGAAGCGCTCGGAATACTGCCAGAAGCTCTAGCAGGTTGATGTGGTTCTTGGCTACTGAGTGAGACCAGAGACCCTGAGCTGTGTGGTGGAGATGGTGAGCTCCCCACCCAGTCAGGCATGCATCTGTAGTCACCACTGCCTGTACTTCGGGATCGTAAAAGGGTTTTCCCCTTGCGAGATTCTCTCTTGTCCACCAGTGTAAGCTCTGTACGAGTGTTGGCGAAACGACCACTAGATCGTCCCACTGACCACTTGCCTGAGACCACTGTTTCGCCAACCATTCCTGCATGGGACGCATGCGCAGACGCGCGTGGGGGACCAGGTAAATGCATGACGCCATCATGCCCAGTAACCGCATTGCTTTGCGTACCGTTATTTGTTGACCTGACTGATAATGTGGAATTTGCAGTAGTATATTCCGAATTCTCTCTTCCGAAGGGAAGGTCAACCCTTTCTGAGTATCTAGGATTGCTCCTAGGAACTGTTTTGAGGTGCTTGGCACCAGACTTGACTTCTTCTCGTTGATAGAGAAGCCTAATTCGTGGAGGAGGTCGATAGGCCTCTGAATGTTTGACCTGCAAATTCCTGGGGTTTCCCCCGTTATGAGCCAGTCGTCCAGATAAGGGTACACTGGGATTGCCTCCCTGCGTAGGTGTGCAGCTGCCACCGCCAGTACCTTGGTGAATACCCTTGGTGCTGAAGCTATCCCGAAGGGCAGTACCTTGAATTGGTAGTGGCGACTGTCCACCTTGAAGCGCAAGTATTTTCTGTGCGCTGGGAGCATGGAAATATGAAAATAAGCATCTTTCATATCCAAGGTTGCCATGTAATCCCCCTTTTTTAGGAGGGGGATTACCTCTTGTAGCGTGGTCATACGGAATTTTTGGGGCTTGACATACTTGTTGGCAGGCCGTAAGTCCATTACTGGGCGCATTGTCAAATCTTTCTTTGGCACAAGGAAGTAAGTTGAATAGATACCCTTGTTTACCTGGTGTCCTGGGACGAGTTCTATCGCGTCCTTTTCTAGCAGAATGGCGATCTCCTCGAGAAGGATCTTCTGATGTTCTAAGGAGTGTATTCTTTGTCGTGGAGGGTGGTTCCGGGGACGCTGCAGTAATTCTATACAATATCCTGTGGACACTGTTGACAGCACCCATCTGTCTGAGGTGATCCCTTCCCAAGCCTGGGTGAAGTTGGAAATGCGTCCCCCTACTGGGGTTGCGTGAGAAGGGACCCTGAACTGAGCGTCACTGCTTTGGTGGAGGCGTGCCACCTCCCTTGTTGGGGCTGCCTCTGCCTCTTCCACGACCTCTCTTGTTACCCCTGCCGTAACTTTGGGTAGACTGCTGGTTGTTGTTCCATTGTATACCCTGTCCTTGGGCATAGTTGCCTCTTTGTGAATTTTGGCCGCGTGGGTGACGAAAATTACTGTTCCCCCTCTGGTTAGGGGGTTTGTTGGTAAGCTGGCCAAGGGATTTGAGAGTCTCGTATTCGTCCTTGGCATTCTTAAGTGCGTCTTCGACCGCTTTCCCAAACAATAGATCGGGTTCCACCGGCTTGTCTATTAATGAAGCCTGGGTTTCTGTTTTGAACCCCGACTGCCGTAACCACGCATGTCTCTTGATAACAGTACCTTCCGCTATCAATCTTCCTGCGTTGTCCGCGGCGTCGAAAGTTGCTTTTAATATGCAACCAGACACGGCTCTCCCTTCTGCCGAGATCCGAGCCAACTGGCCCTTTAACGGTTCAGGAGCAGAGGCTATGAGCGCCGCGACCTCTTCCCATTGATGGCAGTTGTAACTTGCCAACAGGGTGGTGGAGTTTGCAATCCTTGCTTGGTAGGCGGACGTTGAGGCTACCTTCCTGCCAAACCCGTACAGTTTTTTGCTCTCCTTGTCGGGAGGAGCTTCTGACGACGATAAGGGTGTCCCAGCCCTCTTCCGAGTGTTGGTAACCACTAGGGAGTCTGGTTTAAGATGTCCTCTTATATAAAGAGGGTCAGACTGGGCTGCCCGAAAAAGTTTTTCGACTCTGGGGTTGACGGCTCTGGTGAGGTTAGGATTCACCAGGGATGGATCTATTCTACGTTGGATGGATTTAAGGTTAGGGATGGTCTGAGCGACCGGCCTCCTCTCTCCCACCAACTCTTCTGCGAAGTCCCTTTCCTCCTGTACACCGTGGGTGTCGATGTGAAGATGTTCTGCTGCGCGAGCGAGAACTTCATTAAGGAGGGGCTGGTTATCAACTGGCGAGTCGGTAACTGGGGCTTCGCTCTCTACCGGGGAATCTACTCTGTAAATTTCCTGCTCATCTTCTACCTCCTCCAGGTCCTCATCATACGCATAGTATTCAGTCCCGGTTTGTTCCTCCATAATTTTAAACTCCTGGTCCCCTTCAGGGAAAGGCTGTCCTTGGTATCTGGGGTGTGGAGTAGAGTATGGAGTAGAGTAAGGCTGCACCTCGAAAGGTTCAGGTCTTTCGAACCGGGCCTTTTTACTTAGGGGGATAGGATCAGAGGAGCCTGAGGGTGTGGCCCCTTGAGGGTCATACGAAAGGAAATGTTCTGGGTTTTTGTCATAAAAATCAGCTAAGGAAGACATCCTTGACATTCCCTGTCTATGTCTTCACTGGACCATTCTTTGGAACAGGGTATGACTTTAGTAGGCAACTTAGAGGGCTTATCAAGGGTACCCTTGCTGGATGTTGATGTCCCAGTAGATTTGTGTTTGTCTGTCTGCTTAGGGTGGAAGGATGGTCTTACAGGAGTGGAAGGCTGTGCTTTCCGCTGTTTCCCCCCCTCCCCGTGCGTGGAAAAATGTTTTCCCTGCCCCTTGGAGGCCCCAGAGACTTTCGACGCCTGGCGTCGAGGGTCGGGAGAGGTATCTGTGTGTTTCGAGCGTGGGGCCTCGCTGGTGTTAACTGCGGCCTCGGTCTCCTGGAGCGCGGCCTGGGGGTGGAAGTCGTCTTCGTCTTCCGACGATCGAACTTCCGTTAATCTAGGGAGCGAGGCACTCTTGGCAAGAGTGGATGATTGCCTTGCGTCATGAGGCGATCTCGATCGAGAGCGCCCAGAGGACACCGAGTCGGACCGTTCTATCTGTGCCTCTTTCCGAGAAGTCGACGTCGTCGAGGTTCGGTTGGACTTAGTGTGCTTAGTGTGTGTAGGGTGTGTAGCGCTTGCGTCGCCGGGGGTCTTCCCCATAGCCGCCCTGCCGGACAACCTTCCGAGGTCGGGGACCTGCGCTCGGCAGTTCTTTCGACGCCGTAATGCCCTCGCCGTCCGAAAGTACGGCGTCGCTGCCATCGCTGAAGGCGCCCTCCGCTGCCATGGCCGCCTGCCTGGCGTGGTGGGCCCAACGCTTTGTCGAACAGTCCTTAAGTGTCTTAGGCTTAAACCTACTACACGCTCTGCAGTTCGCTTCGGGGTGGTCCCTCGGCAAGCAGAGATTGCACGTGGCGTGCCTGTCGACCCAAGGGTATTTGCGGTTGCACTTGGGGCAGAATTGGAAAGGGGTACCCTCCATACGCACCTTGAGGCAGCGGGCTGGTAAGTGTTGGAAATATATAAGGTGTACCTATATACCAAGAGTGAAGAGTATGTACCACCCCCCACTCTCCCTACTTGCAGGGCCGAGGCCAGCGGCCTACTAGGCCCGGGCCGAGGCCAGCGGCCTTCCGAGGCCCAGATCCGTCGTGCAGCAGCCGACGGTCGATGTCTTCTCCAGCCGTCGTCGAGTGTCGAGGGTCGACGTTGGGGTGGGGAAGGATGTCAATAAATATTTTTAAACTTCAATAATTAGCAAAAGTAAGGCTAAGGCCAGGGGACTCCGCAAGATGCTTCCGACCAGTATGGCGGAAAAAAACAATCTGAGGATCCTAGACGCGTGAGGGATCTTGGGTACAGTGGACGTCACACTAGGGATAGTATTACTGGCACGGCTGTGTCGACGCCCATTTTCGAGTTTCGAAAAACAAACTGTAATACTTCGCAGCTTCCACTAGATGTCGGCCTATGCACAGCATGTGATCTAAGCAGATTCCACAAGCCTCAGAATTATATATATATATATATATATATATATAGGAACCAGTATTCCACAGTAAGTCAACCAAGATGAAGGTGGTAGGCAAAGGTAAGTGGGGTACCGGAGGCCAAGCTGAAGAGGGAAAGCGGTAAGCCGGGGGTTGGGGTCAAGAGCAACCAACAGCCAAGTTGATTGATAACATAGGTTGAGATCTGAGTGGAGTGGAAGGTGAGAAGGATACATTTTTATTTTTCCCCTTGCACACAGGACCAAGTCATAACCTTGACCACCACTGGGCCACAGACATGTGTAAGGGTGCAGAAGGAGGACACGGGCAGACAGGTGGCATGGTGATTGCTGCAGCCTTTCATTAGTCAAGAAAATAAAGTGAAAACCTAACTTACCCTATCTCTAAGAGGGGTTTCCCTGCCTCAATTAAAACACTAAGGGTTCTGTCAGAATGTCAGTTTAAATCAATAGTCAACCGTCCTGTGTCAAAACCCTACTTCTGTCCCTTACACTTAAACTAAACTAGAGATAAAGTAGACCTTCTTGGTCCAGAAGAATGACTCCCTTCTTCTGGACTAGGGAAAAAAGTTCACTTCCAGGTTTTGACTTCTTCCTAGGGGAATGACCTTCCCCGCATCAAAATTGTCCTCCAACACAAAAGACAAGGTTCCAGCACTTCTCTCTGTCAGGCACATTTCTTATCCTTTTAACACTTTTTATCAAAAAGTCTTTTCAGCTTAGGTTACCAGGAGAATTATTCACTTCTCCTGGTATCTGGATTTTACAGTTCAACACAATCATGGGGAATGACTCTGTTCCCCTGGCCTTGGTTACCAGGAGAATCAATCAATCAGTTACTTATAATGCGCACTGTCACCAAAGGTATCATGGCGCAGTCAAAAATATCAGCGAGAGACCGAGGCAGACGACAGAAAGGGGAGTTCATGCAAAAAGATGGGATTTGAGGATGCGTTTGAAGAGCTCAAAATCATTTATCATTCGTAGCGGAAGCGCGCTCTCAAGTTTGGGACCTGCCACTGAAAAAGCTCTTCCCTCTCGACTCGCTCATTGCGATTCCTGGGCATGCATAAAAGCGTGGCATTGGCAGATCTCAAGGAGCAACCACAGCAACAGCTGCGCAACTTCTCTAGGATCACCGAGCAGCCTTTCTCATTCAGGGCACGCTGGATCATACATGAAGCCTTAAATTTTACCCGACTTCCACAGGCAGCCTGTGCAAAGACTGGCACGTTTTCGAGACATGCTGCCCGAAAGGAATCCCTTTCACCAGCCGAACTGCCACATTTTGCAAAACTTGCAAGCGGCGTATGAGATAGGCAGGCTGAGAAAGGCAGATAGCCTTGCAATAGTCAATGCTGCCATTTAGGCGGCTGCTACCACTTGGGCAGAACATTCTCTGAGAATGAAGGGGAGGACTTTCTTCAGCTGTTGCAGTTTCGGAAAGCAAAGACCACAGACTGAGTTTATCTGCCTGTCCATGGCAAGCGAGGCACATATCTTAATGCCTAGGTTCCAGACTACTTTAGCCGGCTCTGTTAATGGGCCTAACGTAGAGGGCCAGAAATCAGAGGTCCAGCTTGCAGGGGCTTCCAGTGGCCCCAACATCAGAACCTCTGTCCTCCCACCATTCAGTTTTAGCCAGTTGGCTTTCATCCCACTTCTGATGGTGTCAAGACAGAGCTTCAGTTGGAATGCTGTTTCCACTTGGCCCGGGCCCAGTCTAAACAATATCTGGGTATCATCAGAATATGAGAAGCCTCAGAACCCGAACGACAGAATAACCATCAGCAGGGGGAGGATGTACAATCTAAAAAGCAGCAGGGACACAGTAGAGCCCTGTGGGACCCCGCATGTGACCACAACTGGAAAGGACCTATAGGGTGGAAGAGAAACCATCTGTACGTGGAAGGACAAAAAAGCATGGAACCAGTCAAGGACTGGACCAGAAAAACCCACCCCTTGTAGTCTGAACAGTAGGATCCCGTGATGAATAGTGTCGGAGGCACACGACATGTCCGATAAAATAAGACCTGCCATACCGCCCGCATCCCTAATCATCGTGTGATTGTCCAATACTGCTAACAGCACCTACCCCGTTCCCATCATGGGATGGAAAACCATCTGGCAGGGGTCTAAGATGTTTTGCCCCTCGAGAAAATCCCTCCATTGGGGTGTACGGGGGGGGGGGCAGGGCCCACTGCTTCCAGCACTTTCATGAAAAAAGGCAGTAATGAAATTAGAAGATAGTTGGAGAACACCAAGGCGTCCAGTGTTGGCTTTTTAAGCAGTTGGATCACCAGTGCTTCTACCAATTTAGAGTGGATTAAGCCATGCACCAGTAAAGAGTTCACCCCTTCTGCAAGAATCACAAAGAAACCCTCTGGCACCTGCTTAAATTGGCACAAGGGAATACCGTCAAGGGGTGATGCTGACTTAAGGCCTGCCACCACTTTGCTGGCCCGCACTCCATTCGTGAGCATAAAGCAATCAAATGGGCTGTTGACCAGCTGCCTAGGCTGTGGCTGGGCAGGAGAGAACTCCGAAAGTGTGGCAGAGCCATCCTTTGGTGCTCCCTTGCTAGAGATGTCTTTCCAAATTCCCTCAATGTTGTCAACAAAAATGTTGGCCAAATTATCACATAGTACCTGTGAATTTGAGGACCCAGAGGTCCCGACCGGATTGGACAAGCTTTTTACGATCTCAAAGATTTTTTTTGGGAGATTTATAGCTGACTCAATTGAGCGGTTTTATGATATACTGTGCATTGTTTTTTAAACTCCTCACCAAATGAGGTATCATAGTGTTTCCTCCATCGACCTTCTGCTTGGTGGGTCAGGAGACGATGAACACGAAGCTCCGCTGCAAACCAGGGTGTGGAGGGAGTGGCAGGGGCAGTAGTCCATTTAAAGGGGGACAATTACTTTGCTGTGTCATCAACCGCAGCCAGCAGTCTACCCATGAGGGAAGGAATTGGCCGGGATCCTTGCAATACCGCTAGGTAATGAGATGAAAGGGTCGTGAGGCGTAGGAAGAGGCCAAGGAGAGTCTGGGACCCAGCGAGAAGTGTGGGAAGTTACACATACGAACCGGACAGGGGGCAAACTGGGTCTGGGACCGTGAAGAGAGAATTACTCCCTTCTCCTGGTATCTTGGCTTCAGAGTTTGCTACAACCAGGGGGACTGGCTCCTTTCCACTAGCCCCTTGTTTGCTTTAGTTTCACAGTTCAACACTTTAGTCTCATACTTTGGGGTCCCAGACCCAGGCTTCCCCGGCTCCAAATTTAGGCAGACTTGGTTCACTCCCCTGCCAAGTACTTCCATGAGGAATATGATTTGTACTCCTCTTTTCTTGTGGGTGTGGGTCCCAGCCCATATTTTCTACTACTTTGATTTGCCTAACCTGGCTCACTTTCTTGCCAGGTACTGTAACGAAGAAGATGACTTGTAGGGACTTTTTTTGTGGGTGCGGGCCCCAGACCCGTATTTCTCTTCTTCTTTGTATTTGGGTACTTGGAGCCCTTTCCTTCCAAGTACTGCCACAAAGAAGAGGACTTGTGTTGTTCTCTTGTTCCTGAGTCCTCAACCCTTTCCTGGAGATCAGTGTATATACTAGACCACCAGCCAAAGGGAAATTCCCTCGTCTTCAAAACTCTCTCTTCAGGGTCCCAGACCCCGTTTGCCCCCTCTCCGGGTTCAGATGTGTAACTTCCACAACTTCTCGTTGCATCCCAGACTCTCCTTGGCCTCTTCCTAGGCCACACAACCCTCACAATTAGGCCCTGCTATCCTGCCTACGTCCCAGCTGGTCCAACCATCCCCCCATTACCTTTAGAGACTCCTGCGCACAGCGGTGGCTCTTCTGGGGACTGGAGTTGGCCGTCCGTTCCTCCTCTGCGGTCGTCAGCTTCTTGTATCTGCTTCTGTGATCCGTGGCTGCCGGCAATGTAAGTATGGCTCTTGGACCCTGCGGTCCACCTTCTTAAGGAGCCTTTACCTCTGCCTGGCCTCGCGGTCAAAGGATCAACCAACGTCAGTCTGGCTTCTTCTGCTCTCCGGTCTCTGCTGTCTCTTTGCTCCCGTGCCTCACAGCTTCCACACCCGCTGTTGCTTAGGAGCTGTCTTAACAGCAGCTTGCATGTCAGCTTAGCAACATAGTAAGTCCTTCTTTTTTGTTTTTATCATAAATGGACCTAAAAGACCAGACTGTCCATTCAAGTTCTCAGCATTGCTCTTCCTCGTTCCGCACCTCCATCTCGTCCCAGTACTTGTTAAGTAGGTCTCCCTTAGGTAGTCCCTGCTCGTCCTCATCTCAGCAGTTAAGTTCTCAGACTTACAGACATACATGAAAGTATGGGATATCGAGTTTGGGTTTATGAAATAGGAAGGTGTATAGGGTGTGGTGGAGGGTTGGTATACCGTGTTCTCCTGAGATGTTTTCCCTTGTCCCCAGAAGGGAGGTCTCTCCCCATGAGATCCTTATGCTGAATACCACCCCCGGGTGGACTATCGGGTAGCAGCCTCACCAGCCTGGCCTCATCGGAAGGGGCTCCCCATTGGGGAGAAGTGACGACATCTCGGGATTCGTCACACATGTTTGCATCACACAGTCCCTCCTCCTGGGGAAGTCGTTCTAAAGAGCAACTCATCCCAGGGGAAAAGACCTCTCTCCGCCATGGTTGCCGTCTGTGCCAAGAATCTATGAAAACGGTGAATGCTGTAATTTACCAATACTGCTCAATATAACTTAACTGGCACATGCCCCTATAATACCCCAGCCCTTTCTGCAACCAGGACCACACATGCCTACTGCAACAGTCAGAATGGTACAGCACAGCATCCTGGTCACCAAAACCACAGGAGCACAAAGACTGTAATGCAAATCACCATCAACGTTTCTAAACTGTGATGCGACAAATGCCTCCCTCAGATGGAGCAGCTGCTTGCTACTAAGCACTCCTTACTTCACAAATTGGCATGCAAACATCAACACATTTATTTGGGGTGGCGGGTGTTCAGCACACATTTCTTTTTCATATGAATGTTCATAATTATTACTTATTACTTACTTTGCATTCAGGGTGGTGAATTGATTTTAATTAAATATCTGCTTAATGGATTATACTTCTTGTTGTGGAGTAACAAACCTAGAGTTGGCAGACAACTCCAAAACACTACTTAGAGCAGTTAGGTGTGCTTGCTATATTCACTCACATGGGGTATTATAGGGCTACTTGGAAAAATATTTGTAAGCCCACTTGTGGTTTCCGATCCACCACTGTCAGGCCAGACCACTCTCTATGGAACAGTACTAGAGGCAGCTTTTGGTGCTGGGGGCAGACAGTATGGCACCAGCAGGAGGTTGGGGGCGCACTGGCATCAGAGGTGGGCAAGGGAGAGGGTGCCCCCCTGCGTCTCCCCTGGCTCTGCCACCGGTATGGGATCTAATCTGGTACAAGGATAACAACAGTCCAGATCAACGCCTTTTCTTTTTACTGGGCGGGTTAAGCGCACTTCGGGCACATCGCTGGTTTTACTAGCAAACTGCCTATCATCCTACCAATTACTTACCCAACACAGAGAGACCACCTTTCTCAAGTGCGGACCCACACTATCACACTCGGTCATCCCTGGATGGGGAAACAATATACCTACTTCCTGGGGTACACAGTCTAATGACCCAGTTTCCTGGGGCATCTCTTAAAGAGACCACCTTGGAGACGCCACCAAGAGAAGACTGCGTACCTCGCAGCGTGGAGCCGGTAAGCAGGAAGTTGTGTAGGAGCCAGGAAGGGAGTGGACGGGAGGGCTGGGACTATTTGCTTCAAGCAGGGCAGGGTGAGGTGTAGGGGCATGATTGCCAGGACGCAGCTGGGAAGGAGTGGGGTGGAATATGGGGGATTAGAAGGGTGAACCCCCGCTAGTCCCCAGTTTTCCAGATTTGGAGGACTGGATGAGGGTAGGAGGTGGAGTCATATGTCATGGAGGATTCGGGGGTGGTGGTAACAAAACCCCCCAATTTTAACAACATTTAGTTAATAAGTGCGCCTTGAGACCTACGGGCGATGTGGCGCGTTACAAAGAAATTAAATAAATAAATACATATCCAGGGTTATGCTGCTTTATGTTTTGAATACAAAGCACATAAATCTATTTCAGTGAGAAAAAAATTAATAAATAACTGAAGAAAAGGGATATCTTTTTAATACGCTGGTCAGGAGTGACAGGTTCAGTGCCTTCAGAAGTTTTTTCTGGGAAGGTGGATGAACAGGTGAAGGACCGAGCCATTATCATAAGCAGGCTGCTATAGACTCCAGGAAGGACAGTCTCTGTGCCATCTGTGGTTGGCTATGGCTAAGTGGTAGCTCCAGTTGGCACCCACGGTTGGTTTTTCGACAGATGAGTAACAGTGTGAGTCCAGAAAGTGGTTCTGGATCAGGGAAGGACAAACTCATTGCTACTGCCAGGCTGCAATGAATAGGCGAGGGACAGCTCTGTGCCACCTCCAGCAGACCATGGGTGGGTAGGTGGCAATCTTGCTGCCACCTGAAGGTTGCTATGAATAGGTGAAGCACCGCTCCAAGGCCACGTGCTCGTTTTTTATTTACTTTATTTTTTATTATCTCACTAATATTTCATGTTCACAACGCACACAAACATAAATGTGTTTAAAAGCAAGCCCAAAAAAGTATTTTTAACAAGAATATACAATCTGTTCCCATATGAACTTTCAAATTATCACTGTTTGTTGGCATCACATGTCAAGGAAAACACAAATCATTCTAATAACTTGCACTATACAATTCATTGCACCATCGACAAGTGTTGGCACCACATAATTCCCATACATCTTTCTTATTGTAGGGTTGATTGCACTTTAAATGTTGGACATTGCTGGTTATTGTTTGGAAATATATACAAGAATACATGGTAGGATATGTTTGGCTACTTTGCTTTGCTAGCTTTTATGGACAAGCGAAAGAAAGATTCTGGGCCACCAGCGGTTAAGGACAGGTATGATATGATATTTTATTTGTATCGTGCTCATACACACGTGTTTCAGAGCGCAACGAGGCAAAGGAGGGGAACGAGGGAGGAACAAAAACAACAAACTTACTAGACCCATAACATTGAGAACCCGCAGGTGCAGGGGAGAGGGATGGGGGAAAGTGCAAGGGAGAGGGGAGAGGCGGAAAGTGTTGAGCAAGGGATAAAAACACAACTGGTAGTGCAGCCTTTATGGTGGCAAGTGCAAGGTTTAAAGGGCAGACAAGGGGTGTCTGATAAGTGCAGGTAAGGGGGCGGTAGGGTTACAGATACAGACCCAAGTGCAAGGGTTGCCAGGAGGCAGTGCGGGTGTGTGGATGGGTGGGCAGGGACATGGGCCTGAAATCAGAGGGTAGCCAGGTGCCCACAGCCGAAGCTGACAGATCAGCAAGGGAGAGGAAGCGAGAAGGTAGAGGAAGAGAGAAGGCAGAAGCAAAGAGGACGGTCTTGAGGTGCTTCCGGAAACGGAGATGGTACTCCTCAAGTTTCAGAGTGGCAGGGGGGCTGTTCCAGAGGGAGGCCCCAGCCGAGGAGAGAGATCTACCCCAACTCGTTGCTTGGAGAAGCGACTAACCCTGAGGTAGTTGGAGGTGGAGGAGTTTAGAGCTCGGGTGGGAAGGTATTTACAAAGGGAGATTTGAATGTATTTTAGGCCCAGGCCCCAGAGAGCATTGTGGACAATGCAGAGGGTCCTGAATTTAACCCTTGCAGACACTGGGAGCCAATGAAGAGATTTCCGGGCTGGAGAAATGCAATCCCAGAGCTTAAGGCCAAGGACAAGTCTCAGAGTTCTGTTCTGGATGAGTTGCAGAGGGCGGATAGTAGAAGCAGGCAGATTTAGAAAGAGGCTATTGCAGTAGTCTAGCCTATAGAGAACTAGAACTTCAGAGACAGTAAGCTTCTGAGGGAAGGAAAAGAAAGGAAGAATACCTCTGAGGAGGTTCAGTTGGTAGTTTGACTTCTTAGAGACGTCAGAGATGTGAGGAGAAAAGAAGAGTATAGAGTCAAAGAAGACCCCAATGTCTTTGGCCTCATAGGTGGGAGCAGGAAGAGGGCCAAGGGAGGCCGGCCAGAATGTGACAGGAAAGGAGGGTGCAGGTGTGCTGATGAGCAGAATCTCCATCTTACTGGCATTAAGGAACAGATCATTGGCTGAGCACCACTCCTGGATGGCAGACAGTCAGTCAAAGATGTGGAAGGGATGTGGATGTGGAAGATGTGGGTGGCAGAGGGAAGCCTGAAAACTAGCTGAGTGTCATCCGCATAGCACTGAAAGTTGGAGCAGACAGGCAATGCGGTGGGCACGGGGTGCAAGGAATTGGTTGAACAGCCAGGGAGAGAGAGGTTAGACCCCTGGGGAACACCACAAGTAGAGAGTGAGATAGAGGAAAGGAGGGATTCCAGTTGGACCTGGAATGGTCGATCAGAGAGGAAAGAGGTCAGCCAGGCCACGGCCTGATCGGGGATACCCAGGTTATCACAGAGATGGTTGAGCAGGATGGCATAGTTGGCTATGTCAAAGTCAGAAGAGAGATCGAGTAGGATGAGGACAGGGGATGTTAGGAGGTTAGAGTCTGTTTTTGAGAGGTTATGAACAATAGCAATGCACCTTGAAGATTGCAATAAAAAGGTGAATGAGGGTCCCAGTGGGACAGGTGAAGGACTCTCTCAGCACAACCTACAGGTCGTAGTTGACATGTAGCAGATTTCGCTCCTACCTCTTTGCCAAGGTCTTCCCGGATGACTTGCTTGATCTCCTCAAGGCTGCTCTGCGGGGCCTGGCTGTGAAGCACCTTCAGGGTGTGTGTATACTCCTGGGGCAGCAGGTAGTCGAGGGCACCCAAGTGCTGGCCCACCTTGATGAAGGTGCCCCTGTTGGCACAGCACAGGTCTCGGAGGCGCACAGCTGACCGGACGTGAATCTAGAATAAGAGAGAAACCACAGTCTGAAAACAGGCTAAACTCGTCCCGAGCAGGAGGCAATGTAGGCAATCCAAGGCGGTAAAGTGGCAAGAAGAAAGACGTGACATGTTTGATAAATGTTTATTTCAAATCCAAAATAAAACGTTGCAGTTCATTAGGATTTGTGATAATTCTTTAAGATAACAAAATTGCATTCATTACAGCTCTTAAAACGGTAAGAATTCAAGCAAAGGTCAAAACCCTCCTAGTCAACAAACATTCCTACAACATGATATTAGTACCCAGAAGATGAAGATAATAATGCAGCCTTTTGACAAGGTGGTCAAAGTGCATTTTAGAACGAGAACACCTACCCCTCGACCCCCATTGAATAAAGACACTGGGCCTCATTACGACCCTGGCGGCCGCGGTATGAACGGTGCCGGGAAGGTACCAGTACCGTTCATACCGGGCCGCCACATTATGAGTTTGCTCGCGGGTGGCGGTATGCACTTCTGGTCTGGCCAGACGTGCATACCGGCACCCGCGAGCAGACCAGGATGCTAACAACGGACCGTCATTACCGGGTCCGTTGTTAGTATCCTCCCCATATAGGGCTCAATGGGAATGGGGACGTACCGGGTCCGGGTCCCGAAAAAGGGAATTACCGGGCCTGCAAAAGTGGGAATGGCCCGGTAATTCCCTTTTTTGGGGACCCGGACACGAGTTTGGAGGTAGCCATGCCGGTAATGACGGCATGGCTGCCTCCAAACTTGTAATGAGGCCCACTGCATACTAGACTCAAACGTTAGAGGAAGTGTTACACTGGTGAACGGTTGACCCATCTCTTGTTCCATACACATTTGAATAATTGTTTTATTTAGCATTTTTATATAGCGCAGCAAGTTCTTGTACACTATTTCACAGTGCTTTATGGGAGGCAAAAAGAGGAAGAGAGGTCATTCAAGAGGAGACTCAGGTGAACATGTGTCCATAAACCTGCTGGAAGAGCTGTCCTTTTGTCCTCTCCAGCAATTACTGCAGTCTTTCATTTCATGAGAGGGAATTACAGGGCCTGCGGTTGCGGCCCCTGTATATATGGTTAAGTTGCTTAACTCATAATAAGGCCACTTTTTGGGCGGCTTATAACTTCGACCCCCCTGGATGAATCCTCACGAAACTTTGCACAGTATATGGCCCCCTCAGAATGATTCCGTGAAGTTTCGTGCACTTTCGTGCAAGGGGGGGCAAAGTTATAGGGGTGTCCGAAAATGTGTGGAAATCCTCATAGACACAATGGAAAATAAATGTTGCTCATGCTTACAACCCAAACCACTGGACGGATTTTCACCAAATATGCGCCAGGAACAGTGGCTTGGACCCAAAAGCGTGCTTTTGTAAATTTGGTGTAAATCCGTCCAGTGTTTTTTTTTTTAAAACAGCCAAAAAAAAGGTAAAAAAAACTATTTGTGATATCTGAGTCTGGTCTGCGGACCCACTTCCCTATTCGGTCCGTTGACAACCTCCTGGGCTAATCAGAGGGTGGTGGAATGGCCGCAGACATCATACACGCCCGCTTATTGGTCAATTAAAAACGTGAGATGCGTCATATTGTTTGAAACGTCGACAATATTGGATCCGCTGACAACCGCCCTTTTCTGCAGGCATCGCAGTAAAAATATATAAAAAAACACAACATTGCACTTGTCAAACTAATGAAACAATCTCTGGGGAGGTGTGGGGTGATGAGGATGTGATATGGCCATGTTTTTGGATGGCTTATAACGTGACATTTGTGATGCCATCTTTGATGTCGTAGGTGTTAGTCTTAGCAGTGCATGCTGGTGAATCGAGTTATGGTTGCTTATCTTACCATAACTGGAGAATTTCTGGGTGTTTTCCATTTTACTTGTAACCATAACATCCCTTTAAGATTGTTTCACTGAATTTCATAGGTTTTTATTAGTGCAACTTAACCATAATGTCCCTTTAACAAGGTTTTTCCGGTGAATAGTAAATACAAAGCATTCCATATGGATGAGCTTTGGAATGTATGTGTATTCTGAAATGTTTCTATCTGGCAGAGGAAGGTATGAGCCCATTTGGAGAGGCCCCCATTAGGGTTATGGTTGGATAGTAGGGATACAGTGAATTTGCAAGAAAAACCCACACGTGGCCATTAATTATCTTATGAACCAGGAATGAGGACTTACATTGCATTCTATGCTTAACAGGCAGCTAGCGAAGGAACTTTAGTGCAGAGATACTCTGATCTTTTAGGCCAAGAAGAAGTCTGGCCGCATAGTATTGGCTCTATTCAGTTGTTGCTGAGGGTTTGGTTTGGTCAGGAAGCTTTCCATCCACCAAGTTTTTGTGGACTTATTCTGAATTGCAATAAGTAGGAACAGGTGTGCAGAGGCACTGGGTCCATCGTTGTATTTCTAGGCAATCAAACTGTATATAACGCATTGATGAAGCCCACCATAGTTGCAAAATGTCTTTGGTTGCTTGTTCCCCCATGCAGAGGTGACATGGCCTAGAAGTTCCAGATGGCCTGCTCCCATTGGTGGCACGACTAAGACTGGTCTGAATATGGCTGGTCCTCCTTTGGAACAGTGGTTTAAAAACAATGGAATAGAAGCAGATTGGAGCAATCCCAGTGGTTAGGATGAATCCAAATCATTCCAATCATTACTTTTGGGAGTCTTCCTAGTGTGGAGGAGCATACAAAAGGCATGTATTGCTTTTGCGCTTTACATGAATCATGCCACATCTTACTAATGAGGGCATGTTGTCTTACATTTGGCTTTATAAAAACCGACCAGAAGGACTTGCGGCCTCCATTAGACATATACAACCCTTACCACATGTCAATAACCAAACAGCAGAAGATCTTCCTGTCTAATGGATATCTTATTATTATAAGACATATACATTACTAAGCTCTGACTCAACTTCTACCCAACCAATCTGGCAACTCATATCTAATATGCTCTGGCAGCCACAGTAATACAATTGCAAAAGTCACAAACGCAAGACGGCCTATGATGAAAATACCATGGACACATGCAGGCTGTTTCAATGTACTTGATCTTTCCATGTCAGGAAAATCCCTCACATGGTTCTGCTGTGCAATGGCATCAGATATAGACCTAGAGCATCACTGGTTTGGGGGTTCAGGCATGTTCGACAACCTTACACGAAGTTCAACATGTCCAAGTATTTGAAGGGCTTTGTGTGGCCATCAGGACAGGAAGATCGGGTGTCGCTATACGCTGATGACCTATTGCTCTATGTGGGGGAAACCCAGAGATCAATAACCTAAGCAATGGAAATTTACAAACATACGGACAGTATAGTGCTCTACAGGTTAAGTCCATTTTATTTCCAATACAGGGGGGGGCGTTAGCGATACCCGACGACTGCCCATTCAGAGTGATGGTCAGATCATTTAGATATCTGGTCACACAGATCTGTTGAGTAGCTACAGAGTTCCTGGAACGGGATCTGATACCTATAACGGATCGGTTTATAGCAGATACCAAATTTTGGTCGAAGCTGCCGGTATCCTTTATGGGGAGGGCAGCAATATTCAAAATTATGTCACTGCCCAGATTCTTTTTTTTGTATAACTCTTATTTGTTTTACAATAACAAGTCATTGGTGAACAACAATTGCTACACAGCTGATATGTTATTGGTACATACAAGACGGTCAACTGCAATGCCAGACCCATTACATACCAGGTGCAAAGATGCGATGCAGATTTCTTTTCAATTCCCCCATACCTTGACCCCCAGCGTGGGCCAACCACTATTACACCAGCACCCAAACTTATGTCGCATAAGGCAGCTCAATACTAATAATAAAGCAACTGTTTCTTTATGGATATGGGGGGGGAATACATAAGCATTCACGATTGAAAAGTGGGCCAGACAGGAGTCTGTTTTAGCCCCTGCCTTATTCAACCTTTTCATTAATGACATCGCCATGGAGCTATTAAACCTGGTGGACGAGGCTCCATCACTGAATGATCAATCTATGGGCATCTTACTTTTTGTGGATGACGTAATTCTAGTGTCCAAGACAGTTATGGGGCTAAAAAAGCAAATGTCGCTATTAACAGAAATATGTACCTCGAAAGGACTGATCATAAATTGTGATAAAACTAAAGTGATGGGTTATCGTGGGAATAGGAAGAAAGTTGAAAGTTTTAAATTGACTATTAATAATTTCTTCATAGAGGAAGTTCCCTCCTTTGATTATTTGGGTCTTAGATTTAGTAAGTCTGGAACAGCATGCTAAATCTAGACTAATTTTAACCAAAACACAGGGGCAGTACTAAAGATTTGCACCACTAAAGGAGTATGCTGATTAAGCCAGCACTGTCTGTTTACAAAGCTACAGCCAGATAATCCTGTATGTACAGTAGTGAGATGTGGGGCTATTCCAGAAGTAACATTCTGGCTTGGAATACAAATAAATTCTAAAATCAATTATTCTGACTTCCTTCTTCTATCTGCATCAAACACTACTGTTCATTATGAGCAGGGCAGGTAATCTAAAGAAAGGCTTGTAGCGATAACGCCGGTTTTATACTGTCTAAAAATGCATATGGAACCATATTATTACTGTATAAAGGTGCATTATGCAATCTACTTAATGAAAGTGAGATATCCTGAATCCCATGGTTTCGACACGTAAGAAATGCTTATATGAAATTGGTGAGCCAATGTTGTGGGATAACCCAGGCACCATTAACAAGGGCACTAGTAGATTAGATAAGGTGACATTTCTTACATGGTGTCAAGAAAAATACTCTATAACTGTTCAAACAACAATCTCTTTTAAAGTCATTTATCAATAAAAAAATGCCCCTTATTAGGAGGAATATTTGGACCTTGCACCGAGCCATGTCACTAGATCTCTTTCAATGAAATTGAACCTAGGTATTTTATATACTGCAAGTGGAATGGAACCCGAAGAACTCTGACCAGTGCTACGCTTGTAGGAACAGCATGAAAACTATTGAACATTTCCTATTCCTATGTATTACTTAACTCGATATTCAGAAACTATATTTAAAACCTTGATTGAGCAATGTGGGCATATCCAGTTTGTCTATTGCTTTACGTTACTATAGGTCTTTGCTTTCGATAGACTGTGTACGTGCTGTTTGGAATTATCTTACAGCAGCTTGGTCTAGAAAATATTTTAGGAATTCCTTGTCATAAATGTTTGGTTTAATTAACTGCTCTGTTTTGTATTTTCTTATGTATTATTTATGTACATTTGCAAATATTGGTGTATTTCTATGAATTATTGATGTGAGATTGTATGTGTTTTTATGACTAAACAGTCGAAATAAAGCTAAGTAATGATGACGATGAAAACCAGAACATGAACATTAGGGAAACTTCTCCTTCAAAAAACATAACTTTTTGGGTCAACTCAAAAGGTACAGGAAAGGATATGGTAAGACTCTACATAAATATGTCACTTTAATAAAAAAAAAAGAAACCTAGTGGAAACAAGAGAAATAGTAGAAGTACAGGGGGTACAAGAACTAGAAAAAAGCACAAACAAAATAAAACAGTGAGATCATGATGAGAGACAGAAACAAAGTCCATAAACCCAAGGATTTGAGATTAACCCAATCAGTATTAACCATAGTGACATAATCCTAGCCAAGCCAGAGACTTGGATCCTAGAAAAAGGACTCACATTTGCACCACTGGAATGCTGGAAAATATTTGCAGTGTATACTGAGCCAGGTACCAGTAAACTCAAACTAAGGAAGTTCTTTGTGAACATTTTGTGAATTGAAAAAAAGGATGAGCAAGTGCCGACATCGACTTTGTGGTGAACCAGAAGAAGGACTCTGACAACAGGAGGTAATTTTCAAGAGGTTTCATTAAAATAAAAGAATCAAAATGCCTAACTAGCTCAATCGCTATGAGAGAAGATCCCTATGCAACAACGTAAAAGAAAAGGGTGTGTTTTGAAGTCCAAAAATAAAGTTCTTCATTCAGAAACCTATCCAACTAACTGGCCCTACCACTTTAAAAAAAAAATCCACCTAAAAGAGAAATGGGACGTTTTATATAATAGCCTCAACAGGGTGTCTGCCAGGCCCAATTTATATGTGGTCAGTTCCTGGGTTGCAATGCTCCTTTTTCCACCAGAGGATATTCTTCCTAATGTTTGTGTCAAGATAGGGTTTCACTTTCTCCTATCAACAAAAAAACGGTCTCTTGTTGTGAACATTTCCACTCCTTCAGGATATCTTGTTAACAAACAAAGAAATACATCCTTCTTCGAGGCCTCAGGGTTTGCCCCAAAGTCCTGGGATCCTCATGCAGGTTATTTTCTTTTACCCAAGTTGCTCGATATAGGGCGATTGTCCACCCTGTCCTATCAGAGTTCTGTACCTTCTGTTGCTTTCTCAGCCTTAATTCTAAGCATTCATATCTCTTTTCCAAACCCCCTTTCATAGGGTAGTTGCCCACGCAGGTTTCTCAGGCTCTTGAAACTTGGATAGCTTTCCAACCGTTATTCACAATATTTATGCTTTTCTCAATCCCCCTTTCATAGTATGATTGCACACTCGGTTTCTCAGTCTCCCGTAACCTTGCTAGCTGCCCAAGCTGTTACCATATGTGTGCTTTTCGCAATCTCCCTTTCATAGGGCCTTTGCACATTCAGGTTTCTCATGCTTGCGTAAACTGGTTAGCTTTCCCAGCAGTTATTCACAATGTTGATATTAATATCGATCCCCCTTTCATGGCATATTTGCGCACTCTGGTTTTTCAGGCTCCCGTAACCTTGATGGCTTTCACAGCCACTAATCACAATGTTCGTACCTTGCAACGGTAGGCTGGGTTTCTCAGGCTCCCGTGACCTCGCCAGCTTTTCCCAAAGCTACTTGTCTCCGTAGCTATGGTCTGATGTTTGCGGAGCTCTGGGACTCAGTCTACCCTTAAACGATCTGATCTCATTGTCCATTTCCGGCCTGCCGGCCCACCACTGGTTGTTCACAGTCGCGCCACCAGATGAGCCCCGGGTATTTCCGTCTCTGCTCCTTGTCCAACCTTGGTTCCTCAGTTGGGTAGAATGCTGAACATCAGGCGTTCGGCTCACGGCTTGCACACCCTCCTTGCTGCCACTGGCTCCGTGGCCCAGAATGGCTATGCCCCTCCAGGACATCAACAATTGGGAGGCTTGCCTTTACGTAGTGGTTCCCTTTCCTCCATAGGAGTTTCCTCTCTTATACACATCACAGGAATAAACATGTATTGGCAGATGCTACAATACAAGATGGGTGAGGGGGGTGGAATGGGAATCAAAAAAATAAACCAACAAAAAACGTTATATTGGCCTTGTGTCAATCCTACCGTGCAAGTGCATGAAAAGGGGTTAAGTGTAAGGGGAAGGAGTCAGGGAGGGTGGGGTGCCCCGAGGGGTGGGGGTGCCGGGCATGTGCTGGGCGGGTCAAGGTGACAAGTGCCAGGGGGGAGGTGGGAAGGGCGAAGAAGAATGTGGTAGACAGGAAGGACCGATTGGGCAAGTCCGGGAAAGGGGGTCTGGCAGCAAGTGCTGAAAAGGAATGCTGGAGGGACTGGTAGGGGGTGGTCTGGCCCCTGTAGAGGGACCAGGCCTCAGTCGCAGTGGCGGATGAAGAGTTAGCAAGGGAGGGGGCTGAGGGAAGGAAGAGGAGAAACGGAAAGTCTTGAGAAGTATCCAGAATTTAAGAAGATCCTGCTCAAGTCTGAAAGAGGGGGCGTTCTAGAGGGAGGAACCAGCCAAGGAAAGGGATCCACCTCCCACTCTCTACTTGGAGAATCATTTGATCTGCAGAGAGTTGGAGCCAGAAGACCGAAGGACTCTGGGCAGGAGCTATTTAGTGAGGGAAAGCTGGATGTAAAGAGGTCACAAGCACCAGGTAGCTTTGTGAATGATGCAAAGGGTATTGAATTTGATCCTTGCGGTCACCGGGAACCAGTGGAGAGATTTTAGGGCTGGAGAGATGTGGTCCCTGGGCTTGAGGCCAAGGATAAGTCTTTCAGACCTATTCTGGACTAGTTGAAGGGGCGAAGGGAGGAAAGAAGCAGATCGAGAAAGAGGCTGTTACAGTAGTCAAGCCTAGAGAGAACCAGGGCTCTGGAGACGTTGAGCTTCTGGGGAAGGTGAGGAAAGGTAGAATGCCCCTGAGGAGATGCAACTGGAAAATGTACTTCTTGGCAAGGTCTATGATATGAGGAAAGAAAGAGAGAGGGGAGTCAAAGATAATCCCAAGGTGTTTTGCTTCACAAGTGGGTGAGGGGAGACCCAGGGAAACTGGCCAGAGAGAGGGGGGGAAACAAGGAGCAGGCGTCCCGATGAGAATTATCTTCTTACTGGCATTCAGGCAGAGATCATTGGTAGAACACCATGCCTGAATAGCAGTCACACACTCAGGTATGAGTGGGGAGAAGGAGGTAGGGGAAGGCAGCTGGAAAGAGAGATGTGTGTCATCTGTGTAACACTGGAAATGAGGTGAGAAAGTGGAGATCAGGTGGGCCAGAGGGGCCCAGGTAGAAGTTCAAGAGCCATGGCTATTGGATGGAGCCCTGAGGTAGGGAGTGAGGTGGAGGAGAGAAAAGGACCAATTTGCACTTGGGAAGGGCTGTTTGAGAGGAAGGAGGTCAGTGTCCTGTGCCTAGGGTATCATGGGGATGGTTTATGAAGATGGAGTGGATGACTGTGTTAAAAGGAGAAGAAATATTGACGAGGATCAGGACAGAGGGAGTATTAGAATCCAGTTTAGTAGCATTGCCTGTAACCAATACATGCAAAGAAGGATATCTGTGGAATATAGTCATTGTAGACGATATTAAAGTCTTTTCAACATCCATATATGCAGACAAGGTGGTTTGGACTAGGAGTTCCACTCTGGAATGGAAGTCCTTGTCCCCAAGAGGAGAGTCACTCCCAGTGAGGTCCCACTTGCCGAGACCCCCAAGGAGAGTCTTGCGTAGCGGGTTCACCTCCCTAGCCTCAAAGGTGTGGCTTTTCTCTGGGAAGAACATATGAATTCTCCAGATTCGTCACAACTCTTTCAATGATTGATGTAAATCATATACAAGTTGTATTATCTTTAGAAGAGCAGTCCAAAAAACCAGTATAAACGATTTGATCAAACTCAAGCATGGCTATGTTTCAAATCAAAAACAATGGGCTAAGGAATCAAAGTTTACTCCTCAATGTGATGAATCCTGCAGAGTCATCACCAAACCCCAGCCTAGAGTCTCCTCCCATGTGGCCAGGGGAAGGAACCGTTACCTGATCCTAACCCTGGAGGTGGTCTAAGTGGGGAGGATCACATGGGAGGAGGCGGCCATCATGGGGTAGTGGTGATTTGCTAGGAGAGACACAGTATTCATCTTCTTGTGAGGATGAAAGTCAAATCATTGCTAAATATCTAATGGCATGTTGTCAATGTACAAGGCACTCCCATATGAATACTCCAAGAACCTGTCAGGAGAAATCATCTAGATAGAATATTGTTGATGTTTCAGGGGTTCAAGAACTAAAAGTGAAACCTTTGAATTATCCTATACCACCTCAAATGGAAGTCCTCACTACAATGTTAAAGCACAGACCCTTTTCACAACCTCTCCCGTTTCTAATAATTCTCAGTACCTAAAACAGACTACACTATCTAAAGGTAAAACTGAACAAACTAATATCACATTATCTAATATGAACTTCATTAACCATAATGCGTACAGGGATGAGGAAGGAGGGCCCTGTCATGAGCATGGGTCATGCCCCTAGATTAGCCTCTAAGAATTCGTGGACCACGGCTTATCATGCTTGGTCTGTAACAAGGAAAAAACCATGTCTAGGCTATATGGCAAAAGACACTTCCTCATTACCTAAGATGGCGGCCTAGTGGTCCTATGGGAAGTGATAGTGATGGTCTAGTGCTTCACACTCGCTGCATATATAAGCCCCTCCCCGCTCCTGCTCCGCACTTCGCGTCGTCTGCTTCGCAGTGTACGCTTACTGCGGTGCCAGTTTCCAGTCACAGTTTTCCTCAGCCCATTCTTGAAATCTCCTTACCGTAGTTTCCATAGTTTCCTCTGAAGTTAGCAGTGTACTTCCAGTTATTTCCACAGTATTCCATTGTGTTCGGTTTTAGTCAGCATTCTCGGAAGTTGCCTTCACGTCTGCCTCAGCACTGTTGCCGCGCTCATTCCTGTCAGCGGAATATTTTCGTTGAATCTCCCTTAGCTGTTCGAAGCTCGTTGTCTTGTCAACCAATATTTATCGGAAGTATTGGCTGTTAATGTTGTGTGCGCACTTGTTTTAGCGTGCATTTTCCAGTCAGTTGAGTTACCTTGTTTTTGTGGCAGCTGTAAGAAGTTGTTCCCCTGTCAGTCAGCCTTTTACACACACTATGAAGTACTGCAATCCTGTGACAAGGTTTTGAGTCGTCATATATTGGGTGTTCCAATTTCTTCCAGTCAGCGGAACTAACTAGGGTCATATTGTTAGCGGTTGGAAGTTGTCTCCACTAGTTAGCATACAGCACATTACGCATAAAGCTAGAGTTTCATGTAAATTAGGACAATACAGTTTCTCAGCAGTTAACATTGTCTGGCCACTTGTTCACACGCACATATAGTCGTTCCTCAGTTGTTGGTTTTGGGAAGATTAGGTGTTCTTGCACGTCAATTGTTAATGGAACGGCTTTAATTGTGCTATTCTTGCCAGGGATAGTCTCTAATCCCTACCTTGTCCTAATAGCTCTCCCTCTCATATCACGCCCACTAGTGGTCCTTACTCCCTTCAGAAAATTACATTTCATCTCCATTCTTCAGAACAAGCACCCCTGCGTCGAAGCAGGATGGAGAGCTCACCAACAAATAACAACAGGTAACTACCCCTGAAGAGTTAGAGAGTAATTCCTGTATTGGTGCATTAGACTAGCATATTGAGGATTGCTGAATGTTCCTTCTAGATATCCAGACTACATAGATTAACAACGCACACTAAGAATAGTATAAGCAGATTTTCCAGAGAAGTGCTCCTGTAGAGTTTATGAGGTAAGCGTTACAGGCCCAGAGGCAATGAAGATTCAAAGTACTGTTGATCAAAAGGTGCAGTCTAGTTGTTATACACCTATGCACCTGAGCAGGATATTTAAATCCACAAATGAGGCATAAGTGAAGCGACAGCAGGAAGGAGATGAAGCTGACGTTGAATGCTGTGCAGGAGGCATAGCTGACGAAGCTGAGGTGATCCGTGGTGCTGGAGCAGCCATGGAAAGAAGAATGCCAGGAGAACCTCTCACAAAGGGTGAAGGCGTAGCAGATTGCCTATCTGCACTCTAGAAGTCGATACGCACCGTGAAGCTGCCTATCAAGAAGAAGCATGGATGAAGAGGAGACATGCTCTCTGTTCAGCATATGACATTGGTGAGAGAGAAGCTGCCGAAGATCAACAGAGCTGGCATAGCTCCCCCAGACCAGCGCGCTACTCACCAAAGGTACGTGGATGCAGGGGAGAAGGCAGACGAGAGACCAAAGACCCACCAAACCACCTGACCGCGAGAGGGAGTTGCAGAATACAACCGGTGAGTTGGCCTAATGTCAATGCTGACCCTGAGGCACTCCGTAAAAAAATTCATTAAAGAGTAATGATTTTGAATACCAAACTGTTCATGAAAGAAAGTATAAATTACAGAATTTTGAATACTGAACAATTAATGAAAGAAAGCTGAAATCCCATGATTTTGAATACCAAATAATTAATGAAAGAAAGCCGAAACGTCCTAATTGTATATAACAAGCGATTAAATAAGTAAAGCAGAAGTGGCCAGAATGTGAGATCCCTCATTGGCGATCACAAGTGGGGAAAACTTACACCATTGCCAACAGCCAAGAGGCTGTGAGAAAGATACAGTAAATCAACAAAGGCATAACTCCCCTTACAAGAGGCACATACTGGGGAAAGCCTATATCTCACATTGCCAACAGCCAAGAGACTGCGAAAACATACAGTGGTGACATGGGCCCAACTCTCACCCTTTGGGACACCAACTGGAGGAAACTTGTAACCCAAACTGCCAACAGTCCAACTTTTGTCAAGAAGTATTTAAGAAACACTTAGAAAATGACTCTTCTATAATAAAGTATCAGTTTGGGGAAAACTAGAACAGACATTAGCAAGAGTTAAGAGATTCTAAGAAAGGGCAGTTATTGTTCAGCCCTCTTCCCAAGAGAGATTGGTGTGGAGAATCTTGTTATCAATATTGGCATCAAAACTGAAGGTAGTTGTAGGAGTTGTCTTCCTGGCATGCGAGTATACCAGGAAAGGAATAATAATACTTAGTCCTGGCAGGTGAGTATACCAGGAAAGAAGAAGATGGTTTAATGAAGTATTTTTATGGTAAAAAGCTGTGTTGGAGAGACCTTTGTTGAAGCAAATACCTATTAAACTTATCTTTTGTTTGATAAACTGTGCTATCCTGACAAAAGTACTTTATTTAAAGAAGGTGTGCCAAGAAATGCTGTCCTATCCTGAGAAAAGTGGTTGGTTCATTTGAAGAAAGTGAAATAAGTTGATCATTGTGGAACATTTTGAAAAGAACAATTGCTTTGGTTTTGTTCTTATGTTGTGGAGGAAGGACATTTACCTTTCAAAGTAGGATATTGTGGAAAACATCAGTTGGTTTGAATTGTGAACAAACATTTGTGGAAAAGACATTTGCTGTATTCCAGGGAGGGATACAGTGGTTGAAAGAGACTTTTTTGTGTTACCTTGAACAGAACTTTAAAATAGAACTGTGCTCAAAGTATTCCTGAATTGATCCAGGGGAAGGGAGTACAACCCTGGTCACACGGGGTGCTTTCAAAAACCTTTACGTTTGAATTGAGATATTGTTTTGTTGAACTTAAAGTTAGCCATATTTTCCTTGTATAATATTATTATGTGTATTATTGTGAAAACCAGAGACGTTTCGGACATTCTGTCATTATTCTTTAGTCGTAGTTTTCTAGGCAGGGGCATCCTTATTAGGATAGGGTAGGATAGGCATTTATCCAACCTTGAGAAAATGTTATCTTTGTGTCTGTCTCACATTTCTGACCCCTCACATCAATTACCTGAGGGTAATTTAGTAGATCAATTTCAAGAACTAGTCATGAGAGATATACGCAATTGGAAAGATCAACATAATTCTATTAACAGTACCGAGAATAAGAATAAATAAAAAAACAGAATCTCACTCTGAAAAGAAAGCCCTAAAAGTGCTTAGGGCAGACCCATATATTATTATTAAGAAAGCCGACAAAGGAGGAAACATAGTAATTACTAATAGAAAAAATGACATCACAGGAGGCAGAAAACATTCAAACAAGGAAGGATGTCATTAAATATTACCTGAACACATAGCACCTGGGACAAAGTTGTCAATATCTCACGTGATGGTGTGAGTACATTTTAAGATATAGCAGACAAAGGCAATTGGGGATCCCGGCCTAGGGGGGATGCTTGTAAGTTTGTCTTTGCACCTGCCTAACCCAGGCTGCCCACTCCTAAAAAACTCAATGTTATATTGAGCTACTATAGACAGAAACCCCCCCCCCCCTACTGTCTATGCTCACCTCCACAGACATGTGCAGTAAATGCTCTCAGAAGGTAGAAGCTCTGCTGATGGCCCAGGAAAGGTTGTGTGTGGTCCACCGGCGCCACACTAATAACCTAGGGCCTGTCCCAGAGGGATAGTGTGGATAGTGTGTTCAGCTTCTTCTTTTTGAGGGGGTAATCTAAGAACTGGGACCTAAAAATGGTAGGGTCATGAAACATAAACTGTACACTTCAGGAAATTGTGATTAACGTCAATAAGGAACACAGTAAGAGTTTCACACGACGAGGGCTCATCCTCTCCTTACATCACCATCTGCTTCCCCTGCTTCATGTAGAAATTGGGAAGCAGAAGTCTCCTGTAGGAATCTTGATGACGGAAATCATTTTTCCAACTAAACTTTAGCTATATAAACACCACTAAAATGCTATCTGCACTTCCTGATCCAGGCTCTAAGCTTGTTTCCAGTGTTAGTAACCAAATCTTACCCCTTTTGACCAGTCCCATTCTCCCATCATCCCAAGAATTATCCGTTCACTGCCTTGTTGTGCATCTCTGTAAACACCGTCACCGAGGACAAGACACCCTTGCATCTGCTGTGAGAACACTGGTTGCTACTGTGATGAAACCTCTGGAATCCTCACAGAATCGCTGCCTAAAGCCTCCACCCAGGTGGTCAGGGGAAGGCAGACGCTTACTGATCCTAACCCCAGTATTAGCTGGGTGGATCACCTGGGAAAAGAAGGCCCCCAAGTGAACAGGAAGGTTCTGCCAGGAGAGACGCAGTACTCATCATCTCTGAAGGATGAGATACGAGAATATCTAATGGCTTGTGGTAAGAATCAGACTCCTTTTCCTAAAGGTAACCAACCGATTGGTAAGGGAAGCCATTATGGTCAATATAAGGATCAGAACAGTAATATCCTTCCTTTGGAGAAGTATAATCTCTCCTCTGGTTTAAACTGTGAAACTTTAAACACAAATATCAATATCTTCAAGTCCCTTATCTAGAGACATATTGTACAAAGTAAGTTAACTAAAACTGAAAAATGCGATAAAAGAATGAAGATGTTGGGGATTTCAAGTCCCATAATACCACAGGTACTGGGACGAGGAAGAGGAGCTTGGAGGCACAGAACTGCAATGCGCAGTCTAGTGTCCTAAACAATCTACACCTGAGCGGGAATTGGGATGATTTAAAACCCCTCTCAGGTGCAGTTGCAGCAGCAGTCACAGTAGAAATGGTGTTACATGGCCTTGTGTGCAGCAGGGACAGAGCGAAGACACCAGGACCACCGGCGTGCCTTTGGCAGTTAATGGTGCTAAGAGTGTCGGAAGCATAAAGAGCCTGGAATGCAGAGGTCACGCAGCGGGAATCGCTGTGGTTGCAGGCTGCCTAGTGGGAGAGAGGAGCTCTCCGCACAGCGTGTTAGTATCAGGTGGCTGCCGAGCACTGACACATGACAGGAGCAAAGGAAGATCCCGTGGAGGAAAGCGTGAGGCATTTAGCGGCAACCAGAGCTGTTAGATGCTCCAAATCTGGCAAGAGAAGAAGAAGCACCAGTAGCGGGACACGTGGTCAGGCAATGAGAGACCGGTGAGTAGGCTTTGCAGAGGTGACCCCGGGGTGCTCTGTTGTGAACCGCTATTTGATTACTTACCTTTTGAATACCAAACTAACGATAAAAATCAATTTTGGCGCAATACACATGCTAAGAAGAAACGAAATAAGAACGTTTGTAACTGTCATTTTCTAAGTAAAGAAGGAATAATATTTAACGAAGAGTGTAATTGCCATTACGCAAGAAAGCAGGGGGGCAATTGTAAACCTGCAGAGTGACCACCAATGGCCAAGTAAAGGGGAGGCTGAATTAAAACAAAACTATAACCAGTATTGCCAAAGCAAAGAGGAGGTAATAAGAAACTAAGATAACTACTAGCACTGCCTCAGCCAAGGCAAGGTCATTAGAAGGAGAAGGAGAAGGAGAAACAGCTTGATAGTAGAAACCCAGAGTGGGCAGGAAGGTTACCCTCCTTGGGGAGAAAGTCAAGGGGGAGAGCAACATAACCTGTATTGCATGTGGCCAATAAATTGTTGGAACAAATCGCACCAATTGGTGTTGCAGCCTTATGGAAGAAGTTGTGAATTATATTATTGCTGAAAATCGAAGACTTTACTGATGTTCTGAAGTAACATACAATGCAGAGTACTAGTAGTTGTGGTAGAAGATTAATCCTGGCAGGAGAGTACACCAGGATAAGGATTGTTAGTGGTAGTCCTGGCAGGTTAGTGAACCAGGGAAGACATTGAAGTACTCTATTTTGATGTAAGGTTGTGGTGGAAAGAAATTGGCAACATCACCTATGTGTTTGATGAACTGTGTAAAAACCATCCTGATGAAAACATTGCTGTGTATACCGAAGGAGTGTGTAGTAGATATCTTTCTCAAGAGAATAGAAATCCTATTGAACTGTTCATTGGATGTACTGTGCACTCTATTTGCTTCTAAGACAATCTCAACGATCAGGGAAAATATACAGATGTGAAGGAACTTTGTGTTCGAAACAGAACTTGGATTTTGAGGATAAAACTTTGTATATAACCTTTTGAAGTAGAATCTGACTATTGGAATGAACTTTATTTATTTATGCACTGGAACTTTCATTTAGTAACTCTGCTTTAATTCTAGGGAAGGGGGATCCAACCCTGGTCACAAGAATATTTGGTTCTAATTATTGTTTCATTGAACTTGAACAGCCATATGAATACCTGAATTGCTTTTGTTGTATGTATTAGTGTGAGGGACAGATATCATTGTGTATTAGAGTGTTTTCCTTTAGCCTTAATTTCATAGGCAGGGGAACCCACATTAGGTTAGGGAAAGCGAAGCGTTTAAAACATCCTTTTCATTTGATAAAATGGGTTCTTGTGAAAAACCTTTATCAATTTGCCCGCCTCACGTTTCTGACCCTCACACTATGCTTTCTCTTATTTAGGCCACAGTTTATAAAACACAGTGCCTATCTTCCTCAGGCAGGCCTCATCATACCACATCTTGCACCAGTCCTCAAGATAGGGTGCTTCTCCATTTTCTAGCCCTGACTTTATCCCACCCTGCCATGCTGCCAGGCTCGTCGTTCCTAGCCTATCTCAGTTGGAGATTAGTGCTAAGAAACCACATTGGGTTGTGAATGCACTTTACAAATAGCACTAGACTAGATGAATCCTTCGCTGATCTGAACCATGCCCTAGAATGTATTTCAACCTCTAACTCAAGAGTCACAATGGGAGCAAGCACAAAGAAGCTGAACATGCACGTGTGCTCGGCTGTGCCTTCTTACAGCTACCACTACATGTGAAGAACCCCATTGAGAAACATTGTTATCTCAAACCTACTACCCAGACGTTTCCTTATAACATCCGTACCCCAACTTGTCAGATTGACATTGGGGGGTTTCTACCCAACACAGTGTAAGGTGGGAATATGAGAAGGCTTGCACAGGGTGAAAGGAGGGTGGCTGAGCAGTGTTGTTGGAGGCGGAGTAGCAGTGTGGGAGAAGGTGGCGTATTGTGTGGAAGGAGGCAGAGTAGTAGTGCGGAAGAGGTAGACTAGTAGTCTGGGTGGAGGAGTGGTAATGTGGAAGGAGGTGGAGTAGCAGTGTCTGAGGAGGCAGAGTGGCAGTGTGAGAGGAGTAGTGGTAGTACAGTGCAAGGAGAAAAGAAGAGTTCACATCTAAGGGTGGAGACTGGACTGAGGCTGAGTGAAACATCGCAGGGGACAGAAGATTGGTGGTGAGGAGTCAAGACCACAAGAGTAGGGAAGGAGAGGCGAAGTGTGAGCATGAGAGAAGTTGTCTGAATCTAACTGAGTAAGCGCAAGGCACCATTCCCAATTCCCTATAGAACAGTAATATCTAGCGAGAGTAGGGATAAATAGGAGGTACTTGAGGGAGTTTAACGAGAGGGATCATTTAAACAGACCATACGTAGCTTAAGTCAAGCAATAGTAGGGGTTGCCGATCATTAGCATTAACCTGGGGTAAAGGATGCCTGGGTGTGGGAGTGCGAATGTGTGAATGTGCGTGTCAGAGAGAGAGAGAGAGAGAGAGACACACACAGACCAACCGACCGACGGACTGACACCTTATGCCCACAAATATTCAATAACAACCCTTGGACTGTCTCCAAGACTCTGAGTGATGTCTGGGTCATCTGGACAGAGATTATTCAAAATGAGCGAGGCATCTATAAAGAAACAAAGAAAACATATTGTGTCAGCAGAAACTGCTTTTGTATTCCTTTTGAGCAATTGGGCCTCATAACCTTTACTATGAACGTCCCTTGTTGTTGAAAAGGTGGAAAAGTCAAAATATAGCATAGCGTCCCTTTCTAGGGTCTGCAGGAGAATCCATTCAAATTTTTGAATGACCGACAAATTACCCTACTCTTTGTCTTGGAGGTGCAGTTTTCACTGGTTTCCTCAATCCTTGTCAATTGAGTACAGTGATCAGGATCTCCGTGGCCAACATGTCCCGGACTTCAGAAAAGCCTGAAAACTCATCCAGGATGTTGAGGTCACAGATGTACTTCTCCAGCGCGAGTTCAATTTCCACAAGTCTCAGGGTTGGCCTCAAAGTGTTACCTATCCACTGGGCAGCTCCCTGCTCTTTGGCCCAGGTCTCTGTAGCACCCACTATTTGACCCACCAGGCCTACTTCCTCCCATCGGCTCTAGATTCTGCTCTGGTCAGTTGCAACCGCCCAGATATTTCTCTCTCTGGATTCCTGTTCTTCTCCCACTACCTGAGATATTCTAACTATATCCCTCTCTAGCTCTTCTTTCTGTGCCACATATGTTAAGCTCTTGCATCTAATACCCCCTTCTTGGCCTGTTTTTTTAAGGGCTCTTCTCCAACCTCCATACACACTCTCTTTATAGATGGTATAAATTCTCCTCCAGCCTCCGCACAATTCTTCTACTTATGAGCACTCTTTCTCCTTGAGGACATCTTCTCACTCAAACATCCTTAATTGTTTCCTTCAGCCTTCTCACACCACTCTCCCCATCCCGAATGGGCTGCATCCTCCCTTCCCCAACAACTCTTACCCGCCCAATGACAACTTGCTCTTCCTGTGCCCTCCTCTTATCCCTATCTTTGATGGTGTTCCTTCTCCACTCTCCAACAATCCTCTTCACACTGATGGCAACTCTCTACCTTCGATCTCTTCCAGACTCTCCCTCCACCCTTGCACTCTTTCCTCTCAGTACTCCTCACTCTTGCCACTCTCCACCAAACGCTTTTCGCCACCTCCTACTCAAAATCCCCCCATAGCTAAATTGAACTAGCTGTTTCTTATAACTGAGTTCCCCTCCCCCTGGGTTGGGCTTGAGGACACTGAGGGCACCTGAGTATTGAGGGTTGTGCTTGCTTGTGATTGGACCATATGGTTTTGGTCAGGTAGTTTGGAAGGGGGCTTACCTGAGATTACTTAAGGCCCTGCCACCATCTTGGAATGTAATGAAAGCATGGAAATGTGTTGGGTTTTGTCATAATCTGTGCTGGGGACTGATTATGGCTATGTGTTGTTATTGGAGTGCAGTGATGTCACTGACATAAAATGTGGAGTGTTGGTGGGGGTTTGGCGTGCTGGGTTCTACTGAAGTCAGTTGGACCTAATGTGCTGGGCTGGATGGATGTCCCAGTGCTTTCTCTGCTTAAGAACTGGAGAATAGCCCTACATGTAAACTACTTACCTTCTGTGGTTCCTGTTCTGTGAAGGATGCGTAGTTCACCACACTGGCGACAAGGATATTTTCTTTGCTGTTTGCTGCTGAGAAGGGGCAGCTGGTGAGAAGCGCTGCCTTCCAGGTTGACATCCATCTAGTTGTGAGAGGCTGCAGGCCGGGCGGTGCAATGGTGGTCCAAACTGGGATCCAGGTCAGTGATCCTGAAGGTCCAGTTGTCACAGGTTTCCCCCCTTCTGACCTGTCTGTGTTCTTTATTGGAGTTCTTTGAAGGAGTCTTCTTGCGCACAGTTCAGGTCTTGTATAACCCTGTGCGAACGTCCTCGGGTTCCAGCGTGCATTCAGCGTTCCGACTCCTGGAACGTTTAGAATGTCCAGGAAGTCCTGGAAACGATGAAGAGTGTACTCGGATACGGGTACACGGAGATCCGGGTTGCAAGAGGTAATAAAGAGGAAAGGAATGAATGAGGAGAGAAAATTAAGGGGCCAGGAACCAGGAATCAAAGAAGGTAGCAAGAGCGAACTACGGCAGCACATGTCTAGCCACGGCAAGCGGTAGCGTTGAGACGCGCGGGGCCGCGGGGCGTGTCTTCTTTATAGAACGTGCTACGTCCGACACGGAAGCTGGTAAACAACTTTTCGTGTTTGACGGCCATGTTGGGAGTACTGCTCAGTGCAAGCCCCTATGTGTCAGGGACCAGGAAGTCCAAAAGGGACGCGTCCGATGGTTCATGACAGCATGCTTCCTCCGAAGGCCTGTCCCTCCGGGTTTGCCCAGGTGTATAAGATGATACCTTCCGAGTAATCTGGGGGCATTTAGGTTTGAGATTGGTTCCCAGGTACGTTCACTAGGAGGGTACCCTTTCCACTCAGCCAGGTACTGTAGCTGACCACGTCTGTACCTGGAGTCACATATTCTGGACACTTCGTATTCCAGCTGGTCATCGACAATTACAGGGGTAGACCTTGGGGCAGTCCGGGAGGACTGGACGTTCGGTTTCATTAGAGACGTGTGAAACACTGGATGGATCCTCTTTCAGGAGTCTGGTAGTTTGAGTCGGAAGGCCACTGGGTTTATGATTTCCTTTATGGAAAAGGGGCCATAGTACCGGGGAGCCAAATTATTTGGTTGTAAATGTTGAGGCAGTAGTTTCGGGGATAGCCAGACCTTATCACCCACTGCATAGGACGGTCCTGGTCTTCTTTTGGAGTCCGCATAATGCTTGGTGTTAGTTCGGGCCCTTTCTAAGTGTTCTTTGGCTTCCTTGTGTATTGATGAGAGTTTCAATCCAGGAGTCGACTGTAGGTACTGGTGTAGGATGTGGGAGAATGGAAGGTAGAACCGAAGGGTGGAATCCTTGGCTGCAAAAAAAGGGGCTGGTCTTGACAGCCGAGTGATCCGAATTGTTGTAGGCGAATTCAGCCACAGGTATTAAGAGTGACCAATCGTCCTGTACCTTGGTGGTAAAACAACGAAGATATTGCTCTAGGGTTTGGTTCACACGTTCAGTAGCTCCGTTAGTCTGTGGATGATAACCTAAGGAGAGGGCGCGTTGGATTCCTAGTATACGGCATAAGTGTTTCCAAAATTGAGAGATGTATTGAGGTCCTCTGTCTGATATGATCTTGGAAGGAAATCCATGAAGTCGAAATATGTGTTCCAGGAAGATTCCAGTGAGTTCTGAGGAAAATGGTAGTTTATACAATGGTGTAAAATGAGCCATATGAGTGAATAAATCAATGGTGACCATGATAGTCGTGTATCCCCTGGAAGGTGGCAATTCCACAATAAAGTCTGTAGCAATGAATTCCCAGGACCTTGTCGGTAGCGTAGTTTGAAGTAGGAGACCCGCCGGTCTCTTGTTATCATGTTTGTTTTGATTGCAGACTGAACAGGCTTGGATGTACAGTTGGATGTCAACTTTCATCTTTGGCCACCAAAATTGTCTTTGTATTAGACATGTTCTGTGTTCCAGGGACATGATGGATCTGGAACTGGTACTGGGCAAAGAAGAAGGCCCAACAGGCTTGACGACTATTCCTACATTCCAGAGATTGCAAAACTTGAAGATTCCGATGAACAGGATGTTTTGCTCCCAGAAGTAGATGACGCCACTCTGTGAAGGCTTGACGGATGGCTAACAGTTCCTTTTCCAATACGGAATAATGAGTCTCGCTGGGAGTTAGAGTTAGTGAAAGATAAGCAACGGGATGTTCTAAGTTATCGTCAAATTCCTGCTTTAGAACTGCTCCTACGGCGTAGTTAGAGGCATCCGTCTCCACTAGGAAAGGTTGATTGATGTCAGGTTGAGCCAGGATGGGGGCTTGTGTAAACTCTGCCTTTAATCGTTGGAACCCTTCATCTTGGGCTGCTGTCCAGAGAAAGGGAGTATCTTTTTTCAACAATGTAATGATCGGATGAACTATCTCAGAAAAGGAAGGTATGAATTTCCGGTAAAAGTTGGCAAGTCCCAGGAAGGATTGAATCTGTTTCACGGTAGTTGGAACAGGACAGGATAGTATGGCTTTTACTTTTGAGTGGTCCATTCCAATTCCTTCTGGACTAAGGACAAATCCTAGATAGTGAACAGTAGAGACATGGAAAAGGCATTTCTGGGGTTTAGCCAGAAGCTTGTGTTCACGTAGCCGCTGTAAAACTGCCTTAATATGCTTTTCATGCTTAAAATGGTCCTTGGAGTATATCAGAATATCGTCCAGGTAAACTATGACGAAGAGCATATCGGAAAACACCCGGTCCATGAAACGTTGGAAGACCGCTGGGGCATTGGCGAGTCCGAAGGGCATGACCAGGTATTCAAAGTGATCAAAGAGTGTTCTAAAGGCTGTTTTCCATTCACACCCTCCCTAATACGGATCAGATAGTAGGCACCTCTGAGATCCAATTTCGTGAAGACTACAGCTCCTCTCACTGCTTGAAGGATATCTGAGATTAAGGGCAATGGGTAGCGGTCCTTGAGGGTGCATTGATTTAAACCACGATAATCAAGACAAGGCCATACTCTTTAGTATCTTTCTTGGGAACAAAAAACAACAAAGCTCCCGCTGGAGATTTGGAAGGTCGTATGGTGCCATTTTCAAGGTTGGTATCCAAGTATTCTCGGAGGGCCCTTTTCTCTGGTTCGTATAAAATTAACCTCCTTCCAAAAGGAATCACTGCTGAGGGTTCAGTATCAATAGCGCAGTCTTCAGGTCTGTGAGGGGGTAGGGCCTGACCTATGGCAGTTGAAAACACATCAGTGTAATCCTGATAGGCCCTAGGAACCTGGATGAATAGGCCTTGCTGGTCTGTCAGCGTACCTTCAAAAGATGTAGACAAGGAATCCAGGGATAGACAGTGAGACATACAATGTTCGGAACCAAGAAACAAGGATCCTGCTGCCCAGTTGATGTATGGGTTGTGCTTCTGTAACCAGGGCATACCCAGTACCATTGGGTAATGAGCAGACTTAATGATGTCAAATTTGATCACCTCTCAATGATGGTTTATCGAGAGCTGAATCTCTTTGGTTTGTAGGGTTATGGGTCCTGAAGAGAGAGGTCTTCCATCGATAGCCTCTACAGGTTGCATGATGCCTCGAGTGTCATATGGAATGTGGTGGGTAGTGACCCAATCTTGATCTATAAATATCCCCATGGCTCCACAATCCACCAATGCCAAAATGGGGTTGGTTTCGTTCATTGATGGCGATAGAAAGGCCTGCAAGATCACAAGATTGTTTTGTCCAGGAGAGTTCAAGGATGGAATAGATGTGGAGCAAACATCTCTCTCCCGAAGCTGTGCTCCATCTAGGATCGGGAGCTGGCGTTTCCCGAACGCCGTGGAGGAGCTAAGGGACATTCTCTCACAAGATGTTTGTCTGAGGCACAATACATACACAGCCCAGTGTGAATCCGTCGCATTCTTTCTTGCGGGGATATGGGTCAGCGGAAGGCCCCCAGTTGCATGGGTTCTGGATCTGTAGTGGGGGCAGGAGTGGGCTCAGCTTTAGAGGAATGTTCTATGGAGGTCTTTTGGTAAGGCATTCTAGTCTTCTTCTTTTCTGCCTTCCTTTCCTGGATACAGAAGTCTATCTGTAAAGAGAGGTCCATAAGAGCCTGGAAGGAACCTTGGCGAGCCACTCTGGCTAGCTCATCTTTTATTTCTTCATTCAGTCCTCTTCGAAAAAGGGTAAACCAGGCTTCTGAGGACCAATCTGCTTCTTTAGCCAGTTGCTTAAAACGTGTCACATATGTAAGCATATCCTGGGAGCCTTGTTGGAAATCCAGTAGGCGTTCCTGGGCACTGTAGACCTGTTCTGGGTGGTCAAACATGGTCTTTAGGGCCTGTACGAATCCATCATAGTCATCCAGGAGGGCATCTCCAGAATTAACTAAAGGCGTAGCCCAAGTTGATGCATTCCCAGAAAGATGCGAAATCATAAAGCCCACCTTTGCCCTGGGGTAGAGAAGTAGTAGGGCTTAAAGGTAAAGTGGACTAAACACGAATCAAGGAATCTGCGAAGGTTTTTAGAAGAACCGTCGTATTTATCTACTACTCCACCCAGCAATACGCTTTCCTTGGTCGCGGAATCACGGGACAGGACTAATTGTTTTAATGTGCCATTCTCGGCTTTAAGATTCTGCACTTCTGTTGTTAACTCCTGCAGGCAGCACATGAGGTCTTGAACTGCCGCCTCCATGTCCGTATCAATTTCAGTTTATTGGCGTCTCAATCTGTCACAGGTTTCCCCCCTTCTCACCTGTGTTCTTTATTGGAGTTCTTTGAAGGAGTCTTCTTGCGCACAGTTCGGGTCTTGTATGACCCTGTGCGAACGTCCTCGGGTTCCAGCGTGCGCTCAGCGTTCCGACTCCTGGAACGTTCAGAATGTCCGGGAAGTCCTGGAAACGATGAAGAGTCTACTCCGAGACGGGTACACGGAGATCCGGGATGCAAGAGGTAATAAAGAGGAAGGGAATGAATGAGGAGGGAAAATTAGGGGCCAGGAACCAGGAATCAAAGAAGGTAGCGAGAGCGAACTACGGCAGCACACGTCTAGCCATTGCAAGCGGTAGCGTTGAGACGCGCGGGGCCACTGGGGCATGTCTTCTTTATAGAACGTGCTACATCCGACGCGGAAGCTGGTAAACAATGTTCCGTGTTTGACGGCCATGTTGGGAGTACTGCTGAGTGCAAGCCCCTGTGTGTCAGGGACCAGGAAGTCCAAAAGTGACGCATCCGATGGTTCATGACACCAGTGCCTAGGCAGTCAGGCGGGCTGGCTGAAGGCTGAGGTGGCCAGGAAGAGGATCACAAGGCCTAGGAGAGTGGCTGCTGGACCGTGGCTGGATCTGGGCTGAGGTTGCACAGTTGCTGGACTGTGACACCCGTCGTTTACAGGTGGCTGCTGTCAGGGTGTGCCGAGGAATATTGCTGAATTCCGCCGTGGCCGTTTATGCAGACAATTGGGACGGCTGTCTGCAGGAGGTCTGTGCCGCTACAAGGAATTGAGGGTTTGGTTGCGGCAGTCGGACAGACTGATGGCGGTTGTTGCTCTTTGCTACCAGCTGAGGGAATGATGACGTCAGTGGACGGAGAGCTGACAGATCGTCAGGAGTTGGTAGAACTGTTACGCTCACCTGGACCCCACGGGGGCGTTGAACGGAACTGGACTGCCACGGACTCCACCAGGGTGACTCGTAGTGCGGTGATGGCTGACTGGACTGGCCCTCCTAGTTTCGTCTGCTTGACCCGTAAGAATAATCTGCTAAAGGTAGGAAAAAGGGAATTAGCCACCCGTGGGCGAGAGGATGCACGCACTCAATTGTTCCCCACTGAACACCTCCTGTATTCCCTTTCACTAGTCTCACCTTATTGTTTGAAAAGATGAGCTCTCCATCCTGCGTGGGGGGCAGGGGCGCATAGAAAACCAGTTACTTCGCTGGTCTGAAGGAGTTGGACGAGTTCCAGACAACCGATGACTCCGAGGTAAGTAGCATATAGTTCTTTAGAGTTCAAAGTGTCTGTTATTCACTCTTGCCCCTCTTTTTTCCCTTTTTTCTTGCAGCTTGAGCCGAGGGATGATCACCTCATTGGAAGCAGAAGCACTTAGGTATGAGTCTGTATTTCCCAAACTGTCCGGCGAAAAATAATGGTCCAAATATATTTAACCGACTACATTCTGTCTCCCTTCAGGTGCGGCGTAAAATGAAATGGTGTGCAGAAGAAGAATGCCTCAGGCGATGAACTCAAGTAAGTATCTTGCGGTGAAAGAAGATTGTCCTTGTTGGCTTTTGGCTCACCTTGTTATTTGTTTTGTCTTTTGAGATGCCAGGATTTCGGCAACGAGGCGATGGAGGCTGCGCCGGGTCACGGAGATGCTGTGAAGACTGGTGAGTATGGCGCAGCGCTGCAGCTGGCGAAGCGACGCGTTTGAATTTAAAGTCTCTTTCTCGATTCGATGGTGCGGCAGCTCTGAGAACTGCTGATGATCAAAAGGTAATGTCCTTGTTCTAACTTTTCCTTCTTCTTTCCCTTCTTTCTAGGATCTGGTCCGGAGTCGAGGCGGGCGTGGCTGAAGACAGGATATTCGGATTGCAGGCACGGTGAGCGTTACACTGCAGAAGGCAGAATAACGCGAAGCGTGTG